>NC_084973.1:31645241-31980272 GCF_963691925.1 Scomber scombrus
AAGATGCAACAGTGGTTTTTGTGTAGATTTTTTCATGCTTTTGACAATTGAGGGATTTCTTGTTGTTCCACTTTATGTCCTTTTAATGATTTTTAAAGCAAATCATCATTTTATGCTGCAACCTTATATTTAATGCTCTATTCTAGTATTTTATTTCTCTCTCTTTCTATTTTTCTTTCTTTGTTTTTATTTTTTATTATTAGTGTGTGTGTGTGTGTGTGTGTGTGTGTGTGGGGGGGGGGGGGGGGGTAACCATAATGTCACTGTATGACTGACTGAAAGATACTCGTGACCGAAACATTGACTCTTTTTTAATAAATCAATGTTGAGTGACTGCAGGAATTCCCTTTATTCTTCTTCGGTGTGGATGATGTTCTGGTGTCAGACTTTCTAAGATTACTGGAGAATGCCGACACATTTGGTAAAAAACACTTGGCAAGGCCTCATAAGCATAAATCATATTGGGTTTAGGTTGCCTCTTGGGAAATACCTGACATACCAGCAATACTTTAAATATATATGCTGTTTACTCTCGGTCACTTGCCTCATGCATGTAGCTTGATGATCCAGGCCTCGAGTCAAGGAAGGAAGGGAGGAAGAAGGAAGGAAGGGAGGGAGGGAGGAAGGAAGGAAAGGAGGAAGGAAGGAAGGAAAGGAGGAAGGAAGGGAGGAAGAAGGAAGGAAAGGAGGGAGGAAGGAAGGAAGGAAGGAATGGAGGAAGGAAGAAGGAAGGAAAGGAGGGAGGAGGAAGGAAGGAAAGGAGGAAGGAAGGGAGGAAGGAGGGAATGATGGAGGGAAGGAAGAAGGAAGGAAAGGAGGGAGGAAGGAAGGGAGGAAGAAGGAAGGAAAGGAGGGAGGGAGAAAGGAAAAGAGGAAGGGAGGAAGGAAGGAAAGAAGGACAGAGGAAAGAAGGAAGGTAGGGTGGAGGAAAGAAAGAGAGAAGGAGGGAGGGAGGAAGGGAGGAAGGAAAGAAAGGGGGATGGAGGAAGGAAAGAAGGTAGGGAGGAAAAAGAGAGGGAGGGAGGAAGGACAGACGGAAGGAAGGTAGGGAGAAAAGAAGGAACAGTCAAAACAGACGGGGTCAATTTGACCCGAAGGTTAAAGTCTTTCATCAGTTCCACTTACACTAGTGACAATCTCATTGGTCTCTGGGTTGGATGGCGGTGGAGGCGGGGGCGGCGGTGAGGGTACGACTTGCGGATGAGCCCCATACAGGTACTGGATGCCTTGCTTGTCATCCTCACTCAGTCTCAGCGGGTAAGAGAAGGAGTAGTATGCGGACATGATGGCTCCCTGCTCTCGGGAGTGCTGCAGGCCGAGGACGTGCCCGAACTCATGGGCAGCAACCTGGAGAAGGTCTGTGCCTGCAGGAAGAGGGGGGGGGTAGACAAGCCTCAGAGGATGCATACGGAAAACACACCTGACTCAAATGTCAAAATAGTTTCTAGCATTTGTTTTGACCTGCTTGCAGCAGCAGACGAGTTGGGGGGGGTGGGGGGGGTTCATAACTGAGACAATACGGTAGCAGGAGCAGCAACACTTCCAAAGAGCCCCTAACCACTTCCTGACCCTGTTGAGTCAAACCTGCTCTCAGGTATCTAATGCTGGGGAGAAACTATGTATAGGGGTCAGTGTCAAATAAGGGATGACAAGATGAGCAATTCACAAATATCTTAAAAAATAGTTTAAAAGCAGCATTAGGTCTGTTAAAATGTACATTTAGTATTTTTGTTGGTTTTATATCATTTGAAATGACATTTGCACCATTTTATTTTACCAAAAGTGAGACTGAATGCTCCTGAAAATGTCAAATGGTGTAACCAAATATTAAATATTTTATCCACCTACAGTGTATTTAAGTAGACTTATAATAATAATGACTTCATTTAAAAACATCAAAAGAAAAGAAAGATTTCTGGAGTTTCTCAGTTTTCGCATTTTGTCAATATTGAGCACGACATTTCCTAAAAACAAGAACTTTTTCTAAGTAAGTTGCATTGCAAAAGTGTATTACATTTATTCCACATTTTAGTTCACATTTATTTTCCTGTCTATAATCAGATTTCTATGTAGAAATGACTGGTTATCACTCTCATCTGCACACTCACCCATGTGGTTTCCGAGGGTCCACGACTCATCGTAGTCGAAGTGGATGTCGCCCTGTCGGTGCGTTTTGGGGAAGAAGGCGTGAGCGAGGATCCCACCCGGGCCGTCGAAGGGAAGGTTGTCTCCGTGCCAGTACCTACAGGTCCGTAAAACAAACGCACTGATGAACTCAAACTCTGAAAAAACCTTTAAAATAAAACTTTACATACGACAAAAACTCAACAGCTTCACAGATGATTCAACAGTGAAAAGTCTGCATGATAAATATTGTAACTAAGAAGAATTATTTTAAGTATCAATTAATCTGACAATTTCTTTCATTATTAATTGTGTAAACTAAAACATTTTTGTTATTTACCAAAAAATGTGCAGCCAAAAACCCAAATATTCATATAATCATTATAAAAGACAAATACAAACTGCAATTATTCACATTTTAGAAACTAAAAATATAAGATTTTTTTAACCATTTAAAAAAAAAATCTAAATCATTTAATTGACTAATCGTTTCATTGCTAGAAACCATCACTAAACTGTTTTTAAATGTGCGGCCCATATATGGAGGCTCAAAACTGACAAAACTATGTAAAAGTCAAACATTAACCTGAATGTATAACATACAATAAATAATACAGTTAGTTAAATGAATAAAAAGCAGTGTAAAGAACAATAAACCTTTAACCTCCAATTAGTTGATTAAAAAATAAAACAAAACAGAATTTCCATCTTTTTTGGGGTCTTAACATTAACATTTACAATAACTTTATTTATTCCCACACACATTCCAGTTTTCATTATTTCAGTGAGTGTTAAAGTGTGTTGGTTATCACACAACTGTTCGAGTGGCTAAATTCAACCATTTCTGAGGTTTATGTCTGCAGCTGAGAAAACAACGACGTAAACAATAAAAGCACGAGACAAAACCAGCCGTGATTTGACATGAGTAAAAAAAAAAAAACAATAACTCACTGCAGGAATAAACCAACCAGGCCATATAAAAGAAGACGAAGCTATTTCAAAGATGACACAGAGATGATAATCTGCTGGCCCATTTTTGTCTCCATTATCTCTTGTTTCTTGTGTCTTTGTGACTCTGAAAAGCCGAGATCCTTGTCAGAAAGGCTTCATAATGTAAGTAAATTAGACAAAACTCATGAATGCAATTATGCAATTAAAATGTTGGACTTTGTGTCTTTGTTGACTGAAGTTTTGTGATTATTCCTGAAGACTAAAGATTAGAGTTTAGAAACATCCACAGTAATCAAAAAGCACAGATACGATATGAGAGGTTGAGGTAATAAAAATAAGGGTAATCTAAACTTTAGCTGGTGCAAAACAACAATTAAAGGACCAGTGTGTAGAATTTAGTCTTATCTACCAGTGACATACAGAGATCTACAACTGAATACCGCTCTGTGAAGATGTAGCCTCCATATAACATATCTGCAACCACACATAAACTAATCAACATCAACATCTTACGTAACACAATTTACCTCCAACCCCTCCACTTGTTCTAATCTAGTGATGTCACTAATGATGTCACTAATGATGTCACCCAGTCTATAAATCAGTCAATCTGGTTTTTTTGTGGACCCAGCATCAAATTTCTGCTTTTAATCCATTCTGAGAGAATATATTAGAGGATTATGGTAAAAATGTCTAAGTGGTGTAACCATAAAAACTACCAAATAATTCAACTTGCTTAAAAACAGTAAATTCTCAATAAAACACCATATCAACTAGTTTGGCATGATCTTACATTATAACTTTTTATATTAAATAAAGTTAATGGAATATAATTGTTCTAAATATTACATTTAATCTGGTAACCATGGAGATCAGGAAACATTTACATTTCTTTTTTTAACTGAAGTCATTATTAGTATAAGTCCACTTAAATACACTGTAGGTGATAAAATCTTTAATATGTATCATTCTTTTGTGGTTACACCATTTGACATTTTCAGGAGCATTCAGTCTTACTTTTGGTAAAAAAATGGTGCAAATGTCATTTCAAATGATATAAAACCAACAAAAATACTAAATGTACATTTTAACAAACCTGAAGCTGCTTTTAAAACTATTTTTAAATATATTTTTGAATTGTTCATCTTGCAGAACCTTATGTGTCACTGACTCAAATACAGGAACCAGGCGGGGAGTTCCGGTCCTCTGAAATGATGCCAACACGGAAGTAACTTAAAACTGCATTCTATCAAAAGGCCACCAGGGGGCGACCGTTTTGGTGTCAAAAGGACTTCCGTCTCTATACAAGTCAATGGAGAATTCACCAACTTCTCACTTGATTTCTAACCTCAGTAAACGTTTTCAAAATGTGTTTATGGTCTCAATCGCTAGTTTAAAGCCTTCTTCAATGCAGTATGATGTTCATTTGGGACATTTTGGCCTCCCTGATTTTATATTTGACGATAAAGCAGGGTATGCATTAGGGCGTGGCTAGGTCGTGATTGACAGGTTTATTGATTCACAGGTTCAGGAGGGCTGACAGATAGGCAATAGACATAGACTGTATGGAAATACAGAGAAATCAGAGTTTTGCCAACCAAAAAGTTGTTATTTTCAGGTGATTATACACTAATTAAAACATACCAAGTCTGTTCTGCTAGATGCCATTAAATTCTGCACACTGATCCTTTAATACTTAAAGCTAAATGCCATTAAATTCAACATACTGATCCTTTAATACTTAACGCTAGATGCCATTAAATTCTGCACACTTATCTTTAATTCTTAACGCTAGATGCCCCCACACTCTGCATACTGATCCTTTAATACTTGGTGCTAAATGACCGTAAATTCTACATACTGATCCTTTAATACTTAACGCTAGATGCCATTAAATTCTACAGACTGATCCTTTAATACTTAACGCTAAATGCCATTAAATTCAACATACTGATCCTTTAATACTTGGTGCTAAATGACCGTAAATTTTACATACTGATCCTTTAATACTTGGTGCTAAATGACCGTAAATTCAACATACTGATCCTTTAATACTTAACGCTAGATGCCATTAAATTCTGCACACTTATCTTTAGTTCTTAACGCTAGATGCCCCCACACTCTGCATACTGATCCTTTAATACTTGGTGCTAAATGACCGTAAATTCAACATACTGATCCTTTAATACTTAACGCTAGATGCCATTAAATTCTGCACACTTATCTTTAGTTCTTAACGCTAGATGCCCCCACACTCTGCATACTGATCCTTTAATACTTGGTGCTAAATGACCGTAAATTCTACATACTGATCCTTTAATACTTGATGCTAGATGCCAGTATTTTTTACACACTGATCCTTTAATACTTGACACTAGATGCCAGTAATTTTTACACACTGATCCTTTAATACTTAACGCTAGATGCCAGTAAATTCTATATTAAACCCAACATGTTCATGAATCATATGATTCTACTGTAAGTTATTTATTTATCTAATTGTGAGAAATGTATTATGTATTTATTAAATTCAGCCAACTACAAATGATTATATTGAATCGTGGGTTGGTTGTTTTTTCATACTGGTGCCAATATTATATCTGAGTTTCAATATGATAGTAAAACAATGCGTTATAATATTAATGCACTTTTTTGCCATAGAAACAAATGTTTAATGTCTTAAATCAAGCAGCTGTACAATAACTTCCATTAAAGTCCCCTTTAACTCAAAATTATGTTTTCCTTCTTGTTCCTTCAGTTGGATGTTTGTTCTTCTTCTCCGTGCAGAATGATGAATGTACAGAGTTTGTTTTCATTCATCTGCTGACGGAGGAAAGTTTCTCTGAGCTCACCTTAAAATCTCAGTTTAACACGTGAACCTAAGAGCAGGATTTATGACATCAGAGGTAGTTTGGAACCGATGGTGGTGGTGGTCCAGTGTGAAACTTACACAAGTATGATGTGTGAACTCGAAGCCTCCAGTGCACAAAAACACTGAGAACAGACTTAATATTTAGAGATTCTCGACTTTTAATGAGGGAGAAGGAGGAGTTGTTTTAAGTTTGTTTAATTTGTCACCAGGTAATTGAACTTTTATGTGGAAAAAAACATATTAGACTCACATTATTATTAAAGCTAGTTTATGGATCTGAGCAAGTCAATTGTTTTCAGTCCAATAAACGTGTTTGTTTCATTCTAATGTACAGCTAATTCCATCATTTTCTTTCATTTTACCTGTTATCCTGCACCTGACCTAAATATATGAAAAGGATGTATTAAAATGTTGTCATTGCTAAGCCAAAACAAAATACATGCCATGTGTTCTGACCTCTTTCCCTGTTTAATTATGCCCACCTGGTGAAGTCGATGCGGATGTCGGCCTTCCCGCTGTGGATTTCGGTGAAGGTGAGCGGGGTGACGTCACTCCAGATTTTCAGGGCCTCCCGAAAGACTCGCCGAACCTTGTCCTCGCTTATCTGCCAGGGAAACCGGACGATCCTACAAGGAGACACACACACACACACAGCATATGCAGGTGTCAAACACACAAACAGGAAGGAGCAGAGAGTGCAGTGGCAGCGAGGGACCACCGGCCTCGCATGCGGAGCCTCCTCTAATCTGATATCTGCCGCCGTCTCATTGGCGGGGAGGTGTGCTGATACTGATGCACTCTCACAATCGCTAACAAAACACAGCATCGTGGTCTCCTCCCTTTCCTTTTAGATAAAACTACTAAGTGTGATTCCTGAGAAGAAGACGAGAAACCCTCCTCATCTCACCATCGACACGCACACTGTCAAATTAGATGGGTTCTTGCATTTCTGTGCAGAATAAATGGGCATCATCGTCAGTGCTTCTTTTTAGGGCTACAACTAACCATTATTTTCATTATTGATGCATCTTATAGTTATTTTATCACTTAATGTTACTCTTGTGTCCATAAAACTGTTAAAAATATGACTTACAGCCCAAGGTGTTGCTTCAAATGTCATGTAATGTCCAAAATCCAAAGATTAACTATGGTGCATGTCTCATTAAAGCTGAAAATCCTCAAATTTAACAAGCTAAAACCTGCAAATATTCTGGATTTTTTTCCTTTATTTGATCATTAAAATAGCTGCTGATTGATTTTTTGCCAGCTTATCGTTGCAGCTTTAGTTCCCTTGATGGAATTTGAAAAGTCAGCTGTATTATTTTATGGCACAGAACAGGAAGGAGGTTGTCAGACTAGAGCATGTCGGCTTACCTGCAGGAATTTATGCTTCGTTCAAGGAAAGGGGGGGGGGACAGGAAGCAGCAGGGTTTATGGGAAATGTGGTTTTGATTTTAGGAAAAACCTCAGCAATAAAAACCACCGCTGACAACTGTCTCTTTTGTTTACACGATTTATAAATTATATGGCAGCAGAGGCACCTTAAAAAGTTGGAATTTTGCCTTAAACCAACATGTGTTGCTCAATATCAGTAGAATGGGATTTACTGGGAATACAAATATGTACTAAAGCCATATTTGGAAAGTTTGGAAGTCTTTTCATCATTTTACAAGTTTTTTTGGGAGACATTGTGCAAACACAAACATTTATGCAGATTATCTTAAGTCCTTGTTTTTAAATTCAAATTTTTTAAGGTAAATACTAGGGGTGTCGGAAAAAATCGACACAGCACAGTATCGCAATATTTTGCATGGCTATATTGTATCGATACATGGATGCCAAGTATCTATCTTTTATTATGTAAATTGCAAATGAACATTTTTTGGTACTAAAATAATAAAATATATTGCTTCTTCAGTCCACTAGAGGGCTCTAGACTAGTTTGTTGTCTGGTGAGGTCAGCAGAGGTGACAGTCAGCATGCAGGAGGAAGTTTTCCTTTGGGGAAAAAATATGCAGTTGAAAAAAGGTAATGAATTGCAATATATCGCAATATATTTAAAATAGCAGTAATATCGTATCATGACACAAGTATTGTGATAATATCATATTGTGGAGCCTCTGGTGATTCCCACCCCTAGTAAATACTGTAGGTTTTATCTTCGGTCTTCCTACATTTCACTGTGAGACTCGTCCACTGAAGACCAAAGACAGCTTGAGTGCAACAAAGCAGCTTCCATTGAAGAGAACCCGCTCCCTACGTAGATATAACGGTTCTTATTTTCAGTTGATTATACAATAACTAAAACATATCCATGAATATTATATTCAGTTTCTGCCAAGTCTGTTCCACAAGATGCCACTGAATTCTACACAATGCACCTTTAAAAACAGCTCACAAATATATAGTTTTGTTTTTTAAGATTGCTGACTAATCTAAATAACATCTGGCCACTTTTTAGCAAACAAACAGGAGGAAATGGTGCATTTTTGGGGACTATTTTTAGCGGTGGATGAATCCACATTTGATGCTCTAGTGAGCATTTCAGGCAGCAGAAACATGTCATCGGGTGCAACAGTGTGGATTATTGTTATGTTTTTAACATTTACAGCTCAGAGTTTTTAGAGTTACCTTTAAAATATACATGGTACGATTGTATGAGTCAGATACAAATGTAAAGAATTAAATTAAACCATGTTTGGAGACTAAACGTTGATGAAATACTTCTCTCAGTCCGCCTCCACTGTACCATAACGAGCTCAACATTTCGCAGCCACCTCACAGCTCCTTTTCAGTTTTGTTAACAGCCGTTAAAGCAGTTAAAACAACACTGATCTCAGCTGACCGAGCATGACTTTTCATGTGTTTGTGCCAGAACTCTCTCCACACGCTCAAAACACTCACTGATACTAAATAAAAGAGTAAACACAGGGACTCATTAGCGTCCAGTCTTTCAACACTCGCATTTCAGGCATTTAGAAGTACATAGAAGGGATGGTGGCCTTGTTAGGTCATGCAGAAGTATAGTTTGACATAGCATGCTGTTGCCATGATCCTGGTTAACCACATCACTCTGTCAGGTGCCACAATGAGCGCTTTATTGGTCCAATCCAGCAGAATCTTATTAGTCTGTGGCCAGTGCTGCTTTTAAAAGCACAACGCCTCCTCCTTCTTACTCTCTCGGTCTCTCTCTCTCTGTCCGTCTTAATATAGTGTTCGGTTAAAGAATGACTACAATGAAAGGGACCCCAGGAGACACAGACAGAGAGGCAGCAGCCAGCAGATGACTGCCAGACACTGGATGGTGCCAAGGCCTCAGATGAAAGAAAACCAGCACCCCCCTTTTCAAGACTTAATTTTGTAAGTGCTATATTGGCTCTCTTATTTTACCCTTTTACCCCCTTGAGTGAATTAACTCAATCAACGTGTCCAAAATCTAGTAGATCCTTCCTAACAAAATACATTATTACTTTGTCCACCTTCAACTTTAGAGTTCTTGACAAAAACAATCTACTGAATGATGAAGTTTACTCCATTTGTCGTGTAATTGTAGATGTTCAACCTTCCATGATTCTCAAAACTTTTAGGATTTCTCATCTACGTTGGCCTAAAAATTGAGCTTCATTGGTTAAAGTATGAGCTGATGAAGAAATCTCCACTCAGTGTCACTTAGTCCTGAGCATATACCTGTCCTGACGATTCTTCACAAGTAAAAATTGTTAGGGTTCGGGTTGGGTAAGGTTTAGGAAATGAATTTATACATGTATTGACCTCTCTGCCGAACAATAGGCATGAGCACACAGCCTTTTGATTGTTTAAAGCCTTTGTATTCCCATTTCATTGTAAAACAATGTATGTTTCTTGGTCCAGTTTCCCATCGATGGTATGTTGGACCTCGATCATCTTTATCGTTTTAGAGTTAGGGGTTAGGGTTTAGGATTAGGGTTAGGGTTTAGGAATTGACATCTATAAACTATGAGTGAGACCAATACGAAAGCAGATTGTGCTACAAGAAGTTATTTAATAGTATTGTGTTGTGGAGTTTCAGACCGTGGCCACTCTAAGCCAGAAAAATGTGTAAATGGAGTTTTTCTCTCCGTTTTGGCCTCCATCCAGACTAAAACTATTCCAAAATGACCTTTAGAGCGTTTTAAATCTAAAAGCACTGGCCTGACATTGTATTTTGTACAGAGAAAACAAAGGTTTATAGAAACGCAGTCAGATCTGTGACAAAACAGATGGTGGCAGTAGTGCAAGATTTCATTGGAAGAAGAAGAAGAAGAAACAGAACAATCAATAACGACAATAGCAGGCGGCTTCATGCCAGTGTTGTTCTGTCTGTTGACTACTTTGATATCAACCAGCTGTTTGCAATAATGTCAGAAGCCGCCGAGGAAAAAGGAACAGTAAACTGTTTTCTTTGGATCTCTGTGGCTGTCTTGCTCGTCTGGAGGAGAATTTTTGGTGTTTTAATGTGAATAGAGGTATTTACAGAAATGAGCTGAAACTCCTGCTGTGGATGAATGTTGAACTCAGTCAGCACCATCAGACCTACAGCAAACACTGCTGCAATACGGGAAGCTCATCCACTCATAGCAGGAAAGTGTCTGTTTTAGTTAAACCATAAACAATCCTCTCAAGCATGTTTTTATCAAGGAGTATGGTTCATATACAAATGTGATGTATGTTATACAGAAATCTCCATGAGATTCACTTAGTTCATGAAACTAAAACACAAGCAAAAGATCACAATCATCTAATTAATTATATGATTAGACATTTTTGTTGTACTGCTGGGAATAACTGCTAATGTGACAATAGACGTACGATTATACAAGCCACATTAGAAGAAGGTCTCTTAATGCAACACATTAATTTGGACTAAGATGTTGAACTCATGTGTGTAATGTTTGCTTGTCCACATACTTTGACCAACAAGATACAGCTGTTCTCTGGCATTAAAAGTCATGGAAAGTTGTACAAATAGATACATGTTGGAAAATCCAGTCCATGTTTCGACTTTTAGGTTAGTGTCTGTGTCCAACAAATCTCATCTGCTACAAGGTTACAAAGATTACAATAAATACTCTTTGACCAATAAGAGTTGAGCGTGTGTTTGTGTAAATCTGTAGGTCTGTACCTGTAGGTGAGGTCATTCCTCTCCAGTCGGCCTCCGTACAGGACGAAACGTCTCTGGCGCCCCCGATAATGCACCCCCTTCTGGGCTGGGAAGTCTGGCACACCGCAGCGAGGTCGGTTCCACGTGTTAGATGTGTTGGTTGGCAAACCCGGCTCCTTCACCAAGTCCTGAGCGTGAGGAACCTTTCCCCTCTTCTTCAAGTCGGGGAACTTTTCAGAGACCTGGAACAACATTAGTGTTCATGGGTGAGTTCCTTCTGTGGTTCTTCTTGTTTGAACAGGGATGAATCACAAAGAACGAAATTAGGTTAAACGTTTGGTAATTTAATCTGATTTTGTGATGCAACTGAGGTTCCCAACCGGTTTCACACCAGTGAAGTTGTGAGTCATGGTTTTTGTGTAAAGTCAGTCCAAATCATAGTAATAACTTTATTTGTGTAGCACTTTTAAAAAAATACAGTTACAAAGTGTTTTAACAAATGACATTGACCAACTTGAGAGCCAAACCACTGGATCTGCAGATAAGAATACAAGTCTACATGCTAGCAGGGTTGTGAGACTGTGCTGGCAGTGCTTTGAGCTAAATGCATCACTGTGCTAACATGTTGATGTGTAGTGTGTTAGCGTGCTAATTTTCGCTAATTAGCACAAAACACAGCTAAGGCTCATTAGTTTTGCAACCATTTGGACCTACAACAAAGTTTTAAACAAATCAAAAGTTTGACCTGATGGTGACGCTACGCTAAAGATTTAGTGTTCATCAGTGAGAGGACATTTAGGCGTCATTAAAAACTAAAACTGTCAACCTAATGCTGGCGCTAGTGGAAAAGTCAGAGAATCACCAAATTCATTACGATTTATCCTCTGAGAGTCATGAAAGTCTGTATAAAAATTGTTGGCAATCCATCTTGTAAAATTTGATATATTTCAATGCATGTGTGAAAATATTGACGTATTGGTGGCGCTACAAAAAAAGTCAGAGGATTACCAAAGACAGTAGGGTTCATCCTACATGAATGCCTGTACAATATTTCTTGGTAATCCAACAATTATTTTTTGAGATATGTCTGTCACCAAAGCTGCTTGCATTGCTTATAATAAGAAGCAAAGGAAAAATAAGTGGATGAGAAAGGAGAAAAAAGGGAAAAATGTGTCAAGGAAAAAAAGGAAACCAGGAGAAAGGCCAGAGGAAGACATGTACTTCAGTTGTGTTTGGATATGAAGCAACATCATGTCAAGCTCATGCTGAACATTTAGGTTAATGACACACTTGTAATCAGGTCACCGAACCACGTAGTTTGCCCTAGTTTAAGAGACAGTTGGTCCCAGAGTGTCCCATTATCGTTAATACCCCCCCTGCCAGATCCAGAGGAAATAGCTCAGCTCATTTCCACAGAAGCAAATTACAGAGGAGTGCTGTCCCATCCGCACCTCCTCATCTGAATCAGGCCACAGCCTCTAAACCAAACCACATCTGCAGCACTGCACTTACAGGGAAACTTTTGGGTGTTCTCCTCATATCACGAAATTACTTGCATTTCCTTTTCCGTTGCTGCTCACAACAACCTGTGGGAAAAGACGCTATCAATATATTACGTAGGGATGAACCTAATTACCCCTATCCTCAGTGCCTGGGAGTTTTCCCACGAATGCACTCTTACATAATACTTTGATTGTGGGACCATCATCACTCTGCTGCTTCTCGGAAATATTAGCTTGTTGAAATGGAGATATGTATTTGGGATGTTTGCGTACAGTAAGCATCATTAGGAGTGATTGCTGGAATTGGGTTGAGTGCGTCCAACAATTTCAGCAGCTTTCAGTATCCAGCAGTCCAAAAAATACACACCCAATTAATGCAGTGACCAGGTCAGGTCAGTGGAGGACACAAAGCAGGCAGGGTTCGAACTTCTGTCAAGCTCAATATTTCACTTTTCCTGTTCAGGACCAAGTGCAAAACTGTGAATGCCTTCTAGGAAGACATGTTTAAACCAGCATTGTGTTTCGGCTTTTTTAACTCAGCCTTTGAAAGTGGCTGTTCGATACAGCCATTAACACTTTTGAGATGACACATTACACAAAGTAGTTCTCTCTTAGATTGATCTATAAAGATCATTACTGTCCCTCGTTAATTATGTCTCAATGATGCTCCTAACCAACAGGAGGTGAACAAAGCCATAAGGTGCAATAAAGTGCCATCTAACACCTGCATGCTGATATTTTGTCAAGCGAATACAATACATTTCTTCTTTTCTGGTCTCGATAAGAAGCCAGTTTGTTATTGTGCACTTCTGGAAGTTCAAAAACACAAGTAAATTGTTTTTTTTATGTATCTTTCGGTTTGCATAGTGGTCAACAGCACCCACCAAGATCAGCACACAGCTGTTGCAATACAATACAAACAAAATAAAGGAGGAGGAAATGTGTGCAAAAACAGTTTTTTACACAATATTGTGAAGATGCCTTCAGGCATCCTGTTGTGTATTATCCTACATGCAAAGTCAAACCTCCAGCAACACTTGTAGTATAGGAGAACCTTTATTAACAGACCAACACGTTTCGGCTTGTGGCCTTCATCAGGGTTTTATGGTGTTTTAATGATGACCATGATGAAGACCGCAAGCCAAAACGTGTTGGTCTGTTAATAAAAGTTCTCCTATACTACAAGTGCTGCTGGAGCTTTGACTTTCTTCAGATTTATTTTCCTTCTCCAGGCACCTTGGAAGTAAGTGAAGTTGTGCCAGAAACCTCCACCCTGTTATCCTAAATATAGAGGATGACAAGTCAGAATCGTCCAATGAATGAATTGGTCATAAGTTAGTGTGAACATGAAGCAGAATTATTTTTTGTTTTTGTCCTGGCCAAGTCTACCCAAATAAATCTGGAAAACTGTCCTTGGTTTCGTTATTTCATATTGTCTATAAAATGTTAGAAGATTGCCATAATGACCATTATAATATCTTGGAGTCAAAGGTGAAGTCTTTTTGTCTAACCAAAACCCACAAAACGACAAAGATATTATAAACTATTATGAAAGACAACAAAAAAACACATTTGAGTCATCACATTTGAGAACTTGAAACCAACAAATCTTTGGCATCTTTGCTTAAAAAAACAAAAAAATAATGATCAAAACAGTCTATCAATCAACTCATCGACTTCGCTGCAGCTCTACCTTCAAGCCCCATTGAAGCCCAAAGAAAAGCCAAAGTGTTTGAAAGCTATGGGAGAAACATTTTAAATGTTTTTGGCATAAAAATAAACAGTATCAGTAAAAAAATATCAGCTTTCAAGTCCCACGCATAAACTAGGTCATGACCCTAACTCACTAAATCCACAACATGTAAAGTAATTTTAACAAAGCAGAATTTAGCAGAAGAAGTTTGTCTGAGGAGAGTCGCCATCGTGTTTTGTTTTGTGTTTAAACGAGCCGCAGAGACACGCTCAGCTCTGCAGGACGCGACCGAGTCGTCGTTGTAGGTTATGGGGAACAAAACCCAGCAGGATTCATGGAATGTGCTCCAGACTGCAGAATTAGTGACTGATGGGTCTGGATCCCAGAACAAACAGAACACACCTCCCCAAGCAACCCCCCCCCCTCTCTCAATCCTTCCACCTCCTGTGTTTCACTTTGTTTAAAGGGAGATTTTAGCTGCTTATTTCATTGCACAAAGCACTTATTCACATCAGGGGGGGACGTTTCTGCCCATGTCCTACAGTTTTACTTAAATGGCTGGTTAGGGTTTGTTATGAATGGACTTAAAGAGCCGTGGCTCCACAACTAAGATCCCTGGAGGTTTTAAAGGCATCCCAGGACAAACCGCCTGTTATTCACCCTCATTTTTCTTTTTCTTGTTTGCACTCTGACAAATATATGAGACCGGCCTAGTTATCTTGCCTCCTGCAGGCAGGGAGCCTCAGATAAACAACAAAACCCTTATCAAGGTGTCAATCCACTGTGAAAGGTATGAATCAGGAGGTTGTTGACATGAAACTGGTGGCAAACCTAACCAGCTTGGAATTCAGAGTACATATTTGTTGCTTTTTTTCATTTATTTACTCTGGGGGAAAGCTAACAGAGCCAAAGCTATCATGAGGACACTGAGTTCATGTCTACAGTATTGTGTCTGGGAATTTTAGGGATTTTAATAACGTGAGGAGGAGTGTTTGTGTTCAACAACTACAGGTGAAAAACATACTTTAAAAGGCATATTTGGTGGTTTTTAAAGTCTCTATCTTTTCAAAAAGTTGACATTAAGTGAAAAATAATTGACATGCAGTGGAGCTAAGGCTTATGTGGAGCTTTAGTTGCTGGTTTTGGTAATCCAGATTTAGTTCTTTTCTTGAAATGTAAGCACAGGTTATTATAGGTATTTGAAAGTGAGTGATGTTGTTTTGCTGATGAGGACAGTCTCGTGCCTTGCTCAGTCCCCTCTGTGGTCTTTGTTAATGACTGGGATTTTGAACTGTTGATCACCTGGTCTCAAGCTGACCTCCGCCCCCCCCTACCTCCTCCCAAAACAAGTCAGTTTAGTCTGAGCTGCCCGCTGCCTGATCCCGGCGACTGAGGTGAGGGGAGTATTGGTTTTTGGGGTCGTAAATCTTCGGCTAATTCTAAGTGGTGGCTCCATGTGGGACGCCTCTGTCATTTCAAAGAGGGAGATGAAAAAAAAAGAGAACTGTGGTTAAAAGACTAAATCCTTAACCGCCCCCCTACCTGTGTGTCAAATGGATTGTTTGACCTGTCTGACCCCCGCTGCTGAGTAAAACCCTAAACCTGCTGAATTCCCTCCAGGTTTCACATCAAAGTTCAAGGTTGAACCCAAACAAGAACATTAGCTGGATCTAGAATATCTTGTATATTTTTTCTAGTTTTATTGAGCAGTTTCTTTTAATAAACAGAAACTTTTCCCTCCTAAACTTCATGTTTTTATTGAGTAGATACTTATGTTTATTTTCTTGCTCTAGTCTGAAGCAAAATGCGTAATTGTTGGCCTGTCAATCACTTATTAATGGTTTTCCAGGGGCTTTAAATCAGGGATATTTGCTCTTTCTTCTTATGTGTAAATTTTAAATCACGTCACTTGTCAGCTTTAATGCTCAGGTGTAAAAGAAAACTAAAGGGTAAGTGTTTGCTTCGTCAGCCCCCGAAACAGACGTTTTGCGACCACGCTCACTTGTTCACGTATAATTTCAAAACAGACAATGGAAATCCTGTCAGAAGACTGTGTGACGACGTTTGAGAGAAAGAAAAAAAAAAGCAACAACCCTCGGGGATAATTAGTCTGTCGTTTTTTGCTGAGATTGCAAGATGTGGGTGATGATGAGACACGTAACCTCAACAAAGCCTGAAGGCCTCGTTGATGCTTTTTTCATCTCGTGGATGAGATGTGAGGGAGTTTGTAGTATTTGAGGTGGATGTGTTTGTGTGGGGGGGAGGGGGGGGGGGCGTCCGTTACAAGTATGGACAGATCTAGCTTCTTGTTACAGTGATGGGAAGATCTGTGAGCAGCCGTGCAGGGGATCTGACTGTGGTATTCAGAGAGAACAGGGAAGCATGTCTGAACATGGAGCGACTGAACAGCTTCTCCAGTCTGACAGCAAACCCACCACCTCCAACACCGCCAGAGCATTTTTTTATAAGATCATTGTCTTCAGTTTGACGTGATCAAGAACCTGCAGGCTCCAAAATACATATGATAATTGATTTTTGGTCTGGCTCATAAGGCCTGTACAATTATAGGGGAAACACTGGAGTTAGTCATATAAAGTGGATGTCTTCCACAGTTAGTCTTTTTTAGTAAGTAATTCCCTCTGTGTGTCTTGATGGACTGTGTTTCCCTGTTGAGCTGTGGTGGAAGTATAGTAACAAAAAGAGGGACTTTGGCACTAAAAAGACTGTAACGTTGAAAAATAGAAGACTTGATTTGACTCATTTGGACAGTTTCATTTTAGCTTCGGATCAACTTTTACTTAAATTTTTGCGCAGAAGGAGGACCTTGGATTTTTTGTCCCCCATCACTTACATTGTAAGTACATTATGAAGGGATCTTCTAATGGTCAGTATAACCAGGAGGAATGATTACAGCAAGAAAAACAGGCTTCAAAGACTTGTTGTGGTGAATGGTCTCACAGAAGTATGGGTTGATTGCTGTACAGAGAACAAGTTTTTCAATTTGACCTTTCTGCAAGATAATCAAACGAACTTAAGCTTTCACTGTATTTCTGAAACAATACACCATGCCTTTATTTTGGGACTAGCAAGCAACAACTATTACATGAGGCTGAAGCCAATGTGGAAGTACTTCAAAGCGCTGCAGATCGACGATAGATTGACTCCCATTCAATAGGCCTCAACTTATCTCTAGAAATACTGTTATGACCCAGCTCAAGTAGCCACAACAAAAGGGAGACACACCATGTTTAACAAAAGCCTAAAATAACTGAATCAAATGAAAGGAGGTAACTGAAAGCTTAAGGTATGAGGTGTGGAAGTCAGTGGGATCAGTGGTCTATGTGATGAATGGGTGGCATGTGTGTGAGTGCTGGAAGGTGCATGAAAGCGAAAGTAATAACTAAAGCATCATAACTAAATGAAACCAGTGCCTGAAGGAATAAACAGAAAGCTGCAAGCAGTCAGAGGAGCTGCAGTCCAGACTTTAACAACCCTGAAACCCCCGTGGGCCCTCAGGTGTCGCCAGTTGCCCTAACGAACACCTGCAGAGACAGAGCACACAGGTAAATCACAAAGATGACACCAGGGGTCATCACAATAACAAGCCAATAATTTCTTTCAACGATTATCATCATGAAGGTCTCAATCTCTAAATTCAGGTCCTCTAATAAGCGTGCTGGTCGTTATTTTTGTAAATTATTGCTCCATTAATAAGAATTGAATAAGAATAAGAATAGAGTTATAGTAGCTTTGATGTTTGCCGTGTGGGTTTTGATTGACAGCTGTGATTGACAGATGGCTCACCTGCTGCTCTTCCCGGCTTCCCGACTATTTTTGCAATATTTCACTAAGTTTAAAATTACATTTTTAAGAGCCTGGGTCTAAGGTAGCAGGGAGTGTTTCCAGAGCGTGAAAGGTAACACCCCGCACTCTTTATTTGGAAGGTCTTGGCTCCAACAGAAGAAGATGCCACCAACCGTTTGCTGTAACTCTGGGCTCCAATGCAAACCAACAGGTGACGTCCCACCTTGCTACATCCATCTTTAGATACAGTCAATAGAGTTTTATGCATCTGGCCCCAAGTTCGACAACCATTTAGTGGGAAATCCATCTTAAGAAAGACACAGAGACCAATGTGTCCACAAAAATTTGCATCAGTAGACCAGACTACTTTGCACCCGTCCAACATGTGTTTTCAATAAGCTCCGTAGGAAATCAATAACTGCAGCAGAAGGAGAAGGAAGGACGAGGTAAGGTGGGCTTATCAGAAAGGAAATTTGAAAACTTGATCACAAAATACCTTAAATTCACGGAACATCTCAGACTTATCTGAAGATGAGTTGATATTTAAAGCAACATGTATTGTCTTGTTTAGTGCTTCAGACAAACATCCACTTCAGTGTTTGTAACAGAAAAAACAAGATGCTCCTGGTAAAGTCAGCAGCGCTTTTGGTAAAGATGGTATCGAACAGTCCCAAAAAACAGTTTACACAAATCCTGATGATAGGAAGTAAGTCATAAGTGTGTGTTTAGTTGAGGGGACAGATAAGGTTTCAATTTGAAGGGTGTGCTCTCAATGCAAAAACCCTTGACAAAGGATTGCTTACAGTGAAGAATGATTTACTGTGCCAGATAGGAGGAGGGGATGTACAATTTTTCATCAAGTACCTCGTTATCTTCCTTCTTACTCTCCTAATCCACTTTATCATTTGGAAATCAGAAACACCCGGCAGTCGAAGGTGATATAAACCATCTGGTCTTAAATCTTATCGTTCGTGGCACAAAATCTCTCCAGCTGAGTCCTTGAATTTGCAGATCTCATGTTCGTCTGGTTGCAAGATGACTGACTGATGATGATTTCATCATTGATTGTGATTAGTAATGACGGAACAGCCTCATAGGAGTAATAGTTAACAGACAAATCATGCAGCTTTTATCTTTTTTGTGACATTAATTGATAGCTTTTTTTTTATTTGGTGGAGAGGAAAGAAGAGTGACAGAATCAAGTCAAAACGTCCCAGGTCAGAGTTGAAATCAGGACATGAGAGCAACACAGCTTGAACCTTTCAGCCCAGTTCATACAGGTTTTCCAGGATTTTTTTCTCTAAGGGAGGTGTGGTGGTTTTAAAACCACAGTATTAACTGCTGCACTAAATTTAGCTCCCCTGTGGAGGAACACCTGGTGTTTGAAGGTCTGTCTTGTGCTGTAGCACCAACATACAGAACTCATTTGAAGTCCAAATATGAAAAAGAAGTACAAAAGCTGTTTGGAAAACCAGACTCAGCTCTGGTTTGGTATAAATATGTAAATTTAGAACCTGGTTTCAATACTACAATAAATACTTTTTGGCCACACCAGCAGCTCTAAGGATCCTTCTGTTAATCTACCACTTTGGTCCAGACTGAAATAACTCAACAGCTATTGGATTGATTGCTGTGAAACTTGGTACAAACATTCATGTAGCAATCAGGATGAATTCTAATAACTTTGGTGATCACTTAACTTGGTCAATACTTTGCTTTATGGCCAAATACCTGCAAAACTCATGACGTTCACGTGCGCAAAACCAACCAAAGCATCTGATTAACTCTATAAAAGAGGGGTGCATGTGCCTTTTAACTGCATCCCCCCTGTTGTGTCTCATCAGCCGCTTGCAGCTGTGACCTAGATCTGCTTGATGGGAACCCAGTCCGCCTCTGATGTCACCTTTGCTCTCACGGTTCCCCGACCAATCGCTTTGTCCGAAGACATCGACATGATGGGAAAAAAGAGAAAGGAAAAGCTCGGGTTTTATTGACAGCAGCGATAACTAAACAGTTAACTGTTAGCCCCCCCCCCCCCTCACTCCAGGGAGAAAACAGGCACTTTGTGTGTCCCGCTGCCCTGAATGCCAAAGAAACCGAGGCCTGTCCAGGCCTGTGTAATCACTCACTCTTTTGTCAACAGCAGGGGAACAAATTGACAAAAACTACAGATTAGACTTCCCAGTGAAATGATCAGCAGACATAACATAGTTGTCATCACAGGTGCAACATAGTGCTGATAATTCAGGAGCTCATTTTTCAGGTGTGGAAACATGGTTTTCAACTCACAGATAATCACACTGTTGACAAAAATGTTGCAACACTACAATGCAGAGACATGACTTGTGAATAAAACCATGTGAAAGAAAAGCAAAGTATGGAAAAATACAGAGTGGATATTAATGAATCAACACAATGAAAGCACAAAATCTCAAAGCATGTTAGATATAAATGACACTTTCACTTAAAACCTGAAACTGAGGAAAGATTTACTCTTGACCTCTCGGCAACAGTTGTAAGAACATTTGTCAAGTTGAAAACAGTTCAAGCTTCTTTCATTTGAATGATGTTTTATGTTCTGAAGAAGCAAAATAATTCAATTTCAAAGAAAAATGTCTGTTTTATCCCCATCTTGTGCAACCTTAAATTTTCCTTGTGACCTTTTTGGTGGTCCTGACCCTCAATCAGGTTGGGAACTTCTAAATTATGTAACCATAAAGTAATAAATGATTGCTGTAACTTGGCTGACAGACAGGACAGACAGCACCTTGGATCCTGACCAATCAACGTTTGCCATCTATCACAACTGAGGTGAAGGAGGAGCCTGCTGCACCTGACAGCACCTACAACATCATCCCCCCTTTCTCCAGGTTTACAGTTGTGGGCAGAAGAGCAGTCAGGGCTCCAGTTGGTCAACGTCTACAAAGATGTCATTGGTTAAAAGGCAAAATAAATCCTTACACGCTAGTAAAAAAAATCAAGTTCAAATTCATACTATCGCATAATTAGTATTAATTCATTTGAATAAAATCCATATACAAAGATTCACTATTCTGCCTTAACTGAAAAACTGCTCTAATCAAAAGTTTTATGTCAACATTTGGAACAAATTATGATGTGTAATGTGGAAACTCTGCAGTTCCTCTTAACGCTAAAGAGTGTTTTTAGCATCTTTTAGCTCATTGTTTTGGTTTCATGGTCTGCAGCTTTCCTGTCACAGTTCATCACCCTCATCAGCATCATTCCCAGCTGTTTTCAGTGAAGAAACTCTGGTAAACCCATTCACAAAACCTGCTCAGCACCAAACAGCAAACAGACAGAGACCAGCTGGTGAACAGGCTGGAGCATTTAACCAATAATGAGCCAGGTATTTCCTCTAGGAGTTGATTGTGAACAAAACCAAAAGGACTAATGACCAGAAACATGACTTTGAATTAATGCTAATGTTGTTGCATGTCTGCCAGATGTGTAAACACGCAACTCAACGTATCAACTCTCAGTTACTCAACGTCAGTTATGTCACAGCTTGTTTGGCGCCCCCAAGTGGCCAATAAACTGCAATTAAAACTACCAGACAGAGGCTCTGATTGATATCTTTCGGTGTCTCAGCTGACAGTGTGTAATGTGTATGTTGTGTCTTGTAGTGATGAACCTACAGAGAATTATCAGTGACTCTGCAGCTCCTTTCGACTTTACGGAGCTCTATAGTGAGTTTCAGCTCATTGTTTTTGCTGTCCGGCTGCAACTTTACTGTTTTGGTTCACTCTCAGCGCTCTCACAGCATTGTTTCAAGAGAAAAAGCTGTAAAAAGCCACTTTACACTACCTGCTCAGCACCAAACTGCAAACAGACACAATTAGCTGTAGACTAGCTGCTAAAGAGCCAGATATTTCCCTCAGGAGTTGGTAGAGAGCAAAAACAGAGCTAAAAGAGAGTGAATATTGGACTCTCATCCAGTTCAATCTTCAGTGTTCTGCTCACTACTTGTTTCTGCTGAAAACAAGTAGCCAACTAAACCTGCTTTACAATTCTACAACAGTGATAACAGTCACATTTTATGAGCTAAGGTTGGTTGTTCTTCCCTAAGAACCAACCTCCTGGTGTTTATTCTCTGCAATGTAACTCACTGTGAATGACTGATGCTTCAGGAACGTAACAAAAATATTTACTATGCCGTAAACTTGATATTCTACTGAAATAATCTCCAATCTTACAGTAAAATCAAAACACTTAGCTTCTTTTCTGTAACTTCAATATGATTCTCAGTAACATCTACATTCTTTCCTGTAACTGCTTATCCGAGTCGCCTGTTTGTTTTGATAAATCACTTCTTTTTCTGGGTACCTGTAAACAGGACATTCCTATGAGTAAGCATGCACGCTAAGCCATTCTATCCATTGTAAATAAACGTTAAATGTTTGCTCCAGGAAGCAAAAATATGATACTGTAGAAGAGAGGACATAAACAAGAGAGGAGCAAATTACAGTGGAACATATTAAGAAGAAGAAAAAATGTAGGAAATAATAAGTTGCAACATGTGAGCAGGTGTGCAATACAGTAGTAGAGCATGCTGAGGCCAAAACATGCATGAGAAGGACATGAAAACATGCTCTCATGTTAGAAACAACCACTGTAAAGCCACCAAAACACATAAATATGACACTATCTGTCTTTTAGGAGCGTGCCACTGACGCCGTCATGACGGGTCCATATGTTGGACCCCTCTCTTTTATGGTGTTGTTGACAAAATGCCTTTAAGACCTGTTATTACTGCTTCCTGCCCTGCAAACGGGGGAACTCAGCAACCTTTTTCCCCTCTCTCCTCCCCTGAGATCAGACCTGGCTGCAGCGAGGCAAAACCAAAACACTCTGCTGTCATCCTGCGTGCACGGAGAGGGGAAGACGTCAGATTTGGCTGCGAAGTCATGACTCCACTACTGCTGAGCAGACAAAAATAAATAGTGATGATAGTAATTTCAAAATAGGAGCAGCTCCCTGGCTAATTACAGTGACAGGTCAGCTCCTGTGCGTGTAAAATAGCCATTTTCCTTAATTACACAATAAGTGCCATTAGTCCTGATGCTTCTGAGGAAAAAGGTGCATGTTCAGCTGCAGAAAAGTGCACATTTACCTGAATATTAAAAGAATTCTTCATGCAATTTAGTTTATATTTATGTTGGAGCACAGTGACCTCTTGTACTTCAAATTATGCAGGATAAAACAATTGCAAACTATTGTGCACGAGTGTGTGCATGTGTTTATTTTAAGGGTGGGGGAGTCACTTGTAGCAGCAGAAAAGAATAAAGCAAGTCAACACTGCAGAGTCCTTTCAAATGCAAAGTAATAAATCCTTTCCATGCGTGTCACCAAGTGTCACATTTAAATAATGTTTGCGCCAAAACTTAAGAAAGTTTCCAAAACTTCTGCAGAGGAAAGTTTTCTCTCTTCGAATTTTCCAACATGTGACAAAAAAAAAAGTGCAGAAAAGAAACAAGCGTCCTCCAACTCACCGGTGCCACTTTGTACCTGCTGGATCCCCGCACAGGAAGGCAAAGCATGCTCGGGAGGCATTGCAGCGCCAAGACGCAGCAGCACACGACCAGAGAAGAAGTCCGCATCCTCACCGCCGTCAGGAGCCGGTGTGGTGCACAGGCAGGCTGGTTTTTGGCGCAGCTGAATGCGGAGCGCAGTGCCGGGAGTCACACGGCTGCAGGATCCGGGGCGACTTCTCTTTAAATAGACTCTGATTTCTTTGTTCGCCTGTTTTTTTTCCTCCACATACACACACTTTTTTTTCTTCTTTTTTTTTTTTTTTTTTTTACAGCCCCGGGCTGATAATACCACCCGCTACCATGTGACTCTTAACCCCTTCTCTGCCGTGTGCCCGTCAACTCAAAACAGATGATGATGATGATCAGGGGCGATTTTAGACGCTTTTTAGGGGTGCTTAATTTTAAGTACCCCTTAATTTGACCTCAGCACCCTCAAACCCTAAAAATAAATAAATTATCATTGCATTTTCCCCGCTAAAAATTCAAATGGTTTTATAAACAGCATTAATGTACTTTGGATAGTTCTGTCATTAATATATAATCTTTCCCTCAGGGTTCATTAACTATCTTAAGCTCCTCTCTGTAGAAAAATATGTGATGTTTTATTCTGAACCATTATTTTTATTATACACTATAGTAGACCACTCTACTATGTATTAATATTCTTATTGTGATTTACGTTCCACTGAAATAAGTAGTTTAGCAGGAGGGTTTGAACACTTGCAGGGCATTGTATGTCAAATTCTCATTATAGGAGCTGAGCCCCCCTAAAGGTCTGATCCTAGAATCGCCCCTGATGATGATGATGATGATGATGATGATGATGATGATGATGCGCTGCGCTGTTCACCCACCTGTGGCTGCAGATTTATACAAAGATCAAAGCATATCAAGTCTCAGCAGGAAACATGCATTAAAATATGCAAATTAAATACCATAAATAAAACATGACGCAGCATGTACAGGCACACTCTAGTACGTATGGAAATAGGATTATTATAAGAGTGTTACAAGGACACAATAACCTAAATACAGTAGCTGCTAACTGATCTACAAAACACACAAGACTATAATTTATTTTTATTAGGATGAAAAAACATGTTTTCGTCTCACACCTCACACATTTGCACCTCCAGTATACCTGTGAAATAACAGATTTAGAGGCCTATTACTACTTTTACTACTATTACTAACCTACTGCAACAACAACTACTACTAATAATTAATATAAATGAGCCTATAATAAATGCAAATGGTAGAAAAGGAGAAAAAATAACTTCAAGGAATAGTTTCCAATAATCTTGATCATAAATTAGGATAAAAAGAGAAATAATTTAGATGATAACTGACATTAAAGGAGTTTTATGAGTCTGTGAGAAGCGTGATGAAGGCAGCAAGAATAAAACTTTAAAGCACTCGAAGGCGGGGTGGGTGGGGGGTGTGAGAGAATCTGCACGTTTATTTTTGCAGCTGTAAGATAAAAAGCTACACACTCAGACCCACTGGAGGTCTCTGACCCACCTCTGTCCCTTTGTGCATGCAGGAAAAGCTCTATGTGAGTCACTTTGAGATCATTTCTATAATTACGACCACTAATAGCGGTAAAGAATTTAGCAGAGCTTTCCTGTTTAATGGATGTCAGACTTGAAACAAGAGCTCTAATAAAATCTGATTGCCTAACGAGGAAATGCAAACTCCACACCACATCAGGCCTCTCATTACTGTAATACAGTGTATTAAATATAGAGAAAGAGAAAAAAGGGAAAGGTGTTATAAGAAAGTGACACTTCTAATTTTTGGTCAGGAGACTCTAATTAATGTGACTGGATGCAGATCTTTTACGTACAGACGGCAATTAAACTGAAAGCTGGCTCTAGATTGGTCTGAAGATAAGTGATTTTTGACCTTTTTCGCCCTTTTATTTAAACTGTTAGTGTGTTGAGAGATACAAGCAGACTTAACATAATAGTTCAAAGACAAAAGATATAGAATAAATAACTACAACATAGGAACGAGACACATGAGAACAATTAGAAAGAAGAATAAAGCAGCGGCAGTTAGAAAAAGACCTAAAATTAAGTGCAATCAAGTGCCTGATACAAAAAACATGATGAATAACAATACGAAATCATTTAAAAGGTAGTAGTTGTATAATATGGCTTGTGGGGTAAAAAGCTATTCTGGTTGTTCCTGATTAATTACATGGAAACAGTGATAATCTCTTGCTTAGCCTCGAAGGAAAAACAAGAACTTGATTTCACCCCAGAAATTATTGTCACATTATCAAACTGTGGTTGATTAAAGCTTTTCAAACAAACTATAGAGGTTGTGGTTGCTAGCTGTTCTACTTGCTAACGGGTGGTCTCGTGATACCAGGCAGTTGACAAAGATCTACGCCTATCAGAGTCTGGGGTTTTCCCAATGCGATGAGAGCAGCCAATAACAAACGTACACCCCTTACATAATGTCAAGGACTCTTCTTACCAGAAATAATGCTCCCACCACCCTCCATTCTCCTCCATATTGAATTGCATGTCACCACCCCGCCCCAATATGAAAGGCCGCCCTAAAGTCTTGGATTGGTTCTTCAACCAAATTTTAGCAATGAAACCTGGGAGATTGTCCTCAGTATCTATGAGCGAAGTGTTTGACCTGTGAGTCAAGATAACGTGTTATCAGGCAGAAACGTGCAATCTATTGCACTGTGAACGCAATTTTGGACCCACTATTTGGGATCTTAGTAAATCAGGCCCTATGAGTACCTGGATGGTGCACTCAAAGTGGTCAAAAAGTTGAGTGTAGAACTATGGACACTTCTCACTCTCAACGACTACGTAGCAGTAATGATTTGGTACGGCGAACGATAACGATAACGCAAATGATAACACTATCTTGCTAACTAGCTAATCATCATTTAAGGGTAAGTGTGCAACAGCTGTGTTTGATTTGAGACACTAACCTGTAGAAATAGGCACACTACACAAGTAAGTACATAGCGTACACAGAAGTATGTGACTTGAAACACAGCAAACATTGTACTGTGCACTATGTAGTAGTCATCTTCCTCTAACTCTGTTACTCTGCATATCACAAGTATTTACTTCTCAACAGTGCCACCTAGCAGTACAAACAGCAAAGATACAAATGAGGAACTCAAAAATTCTGAACTAAATTAAGTTGCTGTTTCGGAATAAAGAGCATTGCAATAGTGCAGTACAGATGAAATGACTTAAAATACCATTAAAGACTGTAAAAAATGTGAAAAAAAAGTTTGTGTTTTGCATCATTGCTTTTATCATCATCAAGTGTTGCAGCTCACTTTCACTCAGGATTTAACTTCAACCAGCTAAATCATTTCCTGCTTTAGGCAAGCATCTGAGAAAGATCTGTAGACTTAAACTCTGATCTACTCTGTTTTGATCACGCTCTATATATTTTTACAGTGTTTAGAAAAAGAGTGTGTTTGATCTCCAGCAGGTCTGTTAATTCAATTTTCTTTACTGTCTAAAATTAGCAGACTTAGCTGTTGTAACTCTTGGGTAACCTGAGCCACACTGGCCATTGTCATCTCATGAATTACATAAACAAGCTATCTCGTGTTCTCAACAGATGGTCCCAATAGACATTTTTCCCTCCTCTGTTTTTGTGTGTTTTTTTTTTTTTACAAGATATGGCAGCGTTCCATCACATGACAGCAGCTCTCAATTACAAAAGAAATACGCTCCGAAATCCGGATTCAACTCGCTGCCAAGTCCAATAAATATACAGGAGTCTGCTTAAGTGACACTGGTGCAGAGAAATGTTGAAAGCTGACTGCAGTTTCACATGATTTACGAGGCAGAAGAAATATGGGATGTAACTTATAAAACATTAAAAAATGGGCAGATTTGGGGAAAAACCCATTCAAAATAGTTCTATATCAGGGGCTGCCATTGTTAACAACTCAAACTTTGATGTCAAAACTGGCACCAAGAAATCTCCAACTGTATTTAAGTGACCTTAACTTCAACTTACAAAACTTCAACTCTAAAAAAAATGCTGAATCATCATATTTTTTCTGCAACAGTTCTCAACCTCAGCAGCATAAATCTTTAGGTGCAGAAAGCCAAACTTTAGAATACAACTCATCACTTCAGAAGTAAGAGGCAAAATGAGATCATTGTTACCACATCCATGTTTTTAACCACACTGGCAGTTTTAGGGAGTCATCTCACCATCTGGGGACGGCACTGTTGATCCAAATTTGGCCAACTGGATTAATTACCCTGAAAATTGGTCATCCACAGGCATCCTTGCTCAAGGCTTTTCATCTGGTGTTATCCACAGGTTAGATTTTCCACTTGTCCACTTCAAGCAGCAACTATACCACAGCTTGAGCCTGAAGCCAATGTGGAAGTGGGATAGTTCAGATTTTTTTTGAAGTGGAATCATATGAGGTAGTTGTTCATAGTCAGTGTATTGCTTGCAGTAGATTTGGGTCGGCATGCTCCTAGTTTGGAGAAGCAGGCAGGAGTAGCAGCACAGAAGCTAAGCTTGGCTGTGGACGAGGTCAGCAGTAAAAGGTTTATTAACCACCTAATAAAAAATAAATACCAATATAAGTGTAAGCTTGCTGTCAGATAGACCTTTCCGTAAGAACTACATTTTCTCAACTGTAACCTTCTGCAGTATTGCTACATATGTCACTCACTGTATTATGCCGCAGATCAGCTGTTTGAATCAGAAAGTGTTGCTATAAGTACCTTATACAACCCCACTTCAAAAGATATGACCTATCCCTTTAAAGTCAAGTCAAGTCAAGTCAAAGTTTATTTATATAGCACATTGAACCTCAGTTGACCAAGGTGCGGTACGAGCTTAAGATACAAGATAAGATAAACTATAAAAACACAACTAAAAAAACACAATAGATAAAATGTCAAGCTCAACTAGGATTAGAAGCCAGTGCAAAGAGGTGAGTCTTAAGCAATGATTTAAAACTTTGCATGGTCTGAACAGTTTGGATATTATATGGTAGACTGTTCCACAAGTTCGGAGCAGCCACCACAAAGGCTCTGTTACCTCTGGTTTTTGAGCCTTGACCTATAGGAGCATGCAGGAGTATCTGTTCGGTTGACCTCAGTGCTCTGGCTGGAGCATGATGGTGCAACAACTTAGATAAATAGGGTGGTGCCAGTCCATTTAGAGCTTTAAAAACAAGTAATAAAATCCTAAACTTGATCCTGTAACCAGTGTAAAGAGGCCAGAACTGGCGTGATATGATCATGTCGCATTATAGACCAGCTGCAGGTGACGAAGAGACAACTGATCATCACCAAAATAGAGGGATTTACAATAATCCAAATGTGATGTTATGAACATATGAGTGACCCTATCAAATTAATTTAGAGGAAGATAGTACTTCACCTTTGCCAGAGGTCTTAGCTGAAAGAAACTTGTCTTTACAACTGAACTGATCTGTTTGTCAAATTGAACTTTAAAGTGCAATGCCACCAATGGCCAAAAAATCTGACTCCAATAGACTGCAATTCAAAAAGCATTGATTTCTTTCTAGAAATACTTGGTCAAACTTTTTCCAATAAGTCATTATGATCTAAATTACCCCTAATAAGTGTGCTGTTGGTGATTTGGGAAATTATTGTTCCGTTAATAAGATTTGAAGACTTTTTTCTTTTTTTTCTTAATGTGTATACAGGATATTTTATATAACACAGAAACACTATGACAGTCCCTAAACAGAGAATCACCATTGCCATATAACAATAGACATTACAAGACTAATATAATTCAGAAAAGAGACCTAATAGCCACTTCTATTAGGTTGCTAGTTTATAGAGAAAGGATGAAGAGAAATTTGTAAATAGTGAAAAAAAGAGGACATTTTACTCAGTTTTTATGAGGTGGGATTCCCTCTGTAGTAAGTCTGAATGTTCATATGGTAAATTAACTAAAACTGGTTGCTGAATTTGTAAGACATTTGTGTCATTTCCCTTTAAGAGAGAGACTTCCCACTGGTAAAACCCTGTATAATTCTCGGTGCCACTGTTTTACAGTTGGGGGTTAGTCTTTAATCTGCTGGAACAAAACACATCGTTTAGCTAGCAACAGTAGTTTCATTTCGAGATCCAACTCTGATCTCAAAATTTGATGAGAATCCTAACAAAAACAACATGGGCTGCAATTTAATTTCCATGTGCAAGATTGTGCAAAACTTTTTTAAAAATATTTTTCCAGGAACGTGCCTGAACGCTTTAATGTCTGCTGTGTGTAGCCTGTGGGAATATTTCAGTAAGTTTAATGTTACTTGATTACGATTCCTGCCCTATTAGCACAACACAAAGCAACAGGTGACGTCACACCTCACTACACCCATCTTTATATACAGTCTATTGTCCATTTTAATTCATGGCAGGATATCTTTAAAAAATAATGACCAAATTCTTGTCAGTATGAGCTGTGCACTGACTGCATGTCAAACAAACACTTTTGAAGTAGAAGTTGGGTTCAAGTCAAAGTTGTTTTAAATTAGTTCCAGCCCTGCGACAAAATATAAAAACAAAATATCTCTTGCATTTAATTGAACATCAGCTACTGAACAGTATAACAATGTCTGAGAGGAAGATTTCTATCTTTTAACTTCTTTATAACACAATTACTAATCGATTCTTCTGGTCGTTTTTATAAATGATCCTCAAATGATTTTCTTTCATCAAGTGTTTATAAGATTCACACTGCTTGTTTTTTATAGGGCAAAACCGTTCACTATCAGTGTGTATGTTTCTATTGCATAAATGCAACACCTGCCAGTTAGTTCCAGGCATACATCTAATCCTTGTTTACAATCTCTTTGTGCTGATGAAATCAAGCTGAAGATCTTTTCAGATGAAAAGATTTTGTTGTTTCCATCTGGTCCTGACGCAGCAGCTGTTGGTGTGTTATGAATGGAAGCTTTGGTCTGTTTATCACACGCACAGATTACCATGATGGAGCTTGGTGTTTTCCTTTTGGTAGAAATGCAAAAACCATAAAAGAGGCTCACAACAAAAGTGCACAGCGTGGCATTCCAGTGAGCTAATGCTGAGTTTGTGTTTGCAAGTAGTGTGATGGGGGTTGTTCATACCAAGGGTCCATCTTGGTTAACCCTCGCTATCCAAACAGGCCTAGCAAGTCTGCCAGGTTCGGTCCTCTAACTGTTCCAGGTTTAAAAAACTGGTGGATGGAGCCTTTGCTTTATCATCAACCAGAGTTACTTGAAGGTTTAGTTTGTAGTTGCTTCTGTTCATTGCTGAATATACTCTGTGCTGATGTAAGTTATCACCACACCAATTGCCACAATTGGTCCAAATCTGTTGATTTATCCACTTCATGTGGAAAAGTTGTGGTAATTTAGCAAAATTGCAAACTCTCACAACTTCTTCACATATTTCTTGAATTTTTGCTCATGACCGCAATCACAAACTGATACTGTTAGCTGGAGTGAGATTGAAGGATTGATAGAAACTTTAAGTCACTTCAACTGCAGATCATCATGTTGCACGAGCAGGAAGGAAATTGCATTTCCTCTCTCTCAAAAGCTCCACTGAGTACTCGTTGGATTGGAGGTTTGGTTTGTAGTTGCTTCTGTTCATTGCTGAATCTGTGCTGTGACGATGTAAGTATCACCACACTAAATGCCACAATTCGTGCAAAACACAAGTGGTCTGTTGATTTGGCCACTTGATGTGGAAAAGTTGCAGTGATTTAGCAAAATTGCAAAATCTTGCAAATGCTGCACAGATTTATTTAATTTGAACTCATTATCGCGATCACAAACTGATACTAGTAGCTGGAGTGCAGCTGAAGGACCAATAGACACTTTAAATCAGTCCACCTGCAGCCAATCACATCGCAATAGCAGGACGTTCAGCATTTGGGCTTGTTGGTCTTAATTCAGGATCTCACTGTAAAGACTTGTGACTTGCAGAACAATGACTTTGTCTGAACTTTTTGAACACGAGCGACCGTGTGTGTGCTCTTGTAAAGCAGCATTCATGCTCAGTGAAGCTCAATGAGGTGAGGAAAACCTTCCTGTTGGCTTCAGGTGATTGACGGGAAGCAGAGTGCAACACAAAGCACCGCTGATATGAAAACGCTCAACTGGGCTTCATAAAATAAAATTTTGCTCATGGTTACCATAAGGTGTTATCTGGCATTTGGGAATGTATTTCCTGTATTTTAAAATAATTCATGGCAGCAAATGAATTTCTTTGAAGGAGGAAAATGAGCTGTGATACCTTTAACTACCACATGTCACACATGGAGGGCTGAACTTTCACCCCAGATGCCTCAAAGACTCTAAAATATTAAATAATGCTGTTGTTATTGTATCTTAACAAATGCAAGACCAAAACAATAATGTATCTATACATCTCTCAATACCACCCAATTGGTGATATGTATCCCTTAAGACATACATCTTTAAAAATATGATATGGTGATATGGTCAAAAGCACCAGAAAAGCTACTAAATGGACCGTATGGTGGAAAATGCTGAAAAAAACATCTCATATCCTCTGCTAATGAAGATCATGTACTGTGATTGAAAGACCTAGAACATTCACTTAATAGACCTCGTTTGACATTGTTTTCTCAACACAAATTGGCTCAGTAATTTCGTAAAATAGCTGGTCACTGCAGCTTTTGCAAAAACGTCACTCAAACAGGAGGAAATAGTGCATTTATCGGGGACTACTTTCAGCGGTGGATGAATCTACATTTGGTGAGTATTTTGTGGTGTTTGTGGGATTGGGTGAAAATAAACTACAGTTTGTGTGTTCATGTTATTAAAGGAACCTCATTGACATGTTTTTAATCACTTATAGACAACAACGGAGCTCTATGGCACCGAGGAATAAGATACGTGATTGGTGGGATCAATTTGTTGTTGATTTTGGTCTTTTGATGAGATTGAATATCAATAGATTCATCCTTTAAGAACCTTTATTTAAGTATCCAATGGCTGTTTGTCATTGCAGGGTGGTCTGGAGGTTAAATGGATTGTCCGGTAGTAAAACAGGGTCACAGGTTTGATCCCTGTCACAGCTAATGTGTCCATCAACCACCATGTGTCCTGAGCTGAACACTGAGCTATTGTGTGTGAGTTTAGAGTATAAATCTCAGTCGTGGACCGAAATGTGCTTTTTTAAATGGCAACATGCTGCTGTAAAACTCTCGACATGTGATATTTAAGTCGGAGCTGAAACATCTAACATACAGATTTCTATCAGGTACTCAGCATTCGGAGTCGCTCTCAGATCAACTCTTCACATCGCAGCGATACTCTGCCCGTCATCCTTAACGAAGTGCTTGAGTCAAATAATATGCTTCCTGTCATTATGATACCTCCTGTTCAAAGTGAAACACTGGCCCCGAACAAAGTTGAGCCTAAATCCTGCCGTCTGCGATATCCATTTTTCATACGGCTGGTTATGGGTTCGTGTCAGCCGCACTTCTCAAAACAAAGACCACATGTGTCCATTTAATGCAAACCAGACGGGTGGATGGAAGCGGCCAGCCTCCAGCTGCCTGACTCCTCTGACTGGCCCGGCAGAGAACTATGAAAAATGGCCCTGGAGGGGGTTTGAGGGACGCAGTGGGGGTTATTAGTGGTTTTGAAGGCATTAAACCTTGTTCTCTCCCTTTTGGTGTGACCCTAACTGACCCCATGGCAGGCCTCGCCACAACAAAAGGGCCATAAGGGTGAAGGCGGAAAGAAATAGGATCAAAACAGAGACAGAAACGTGTGCTGCTGCTGCTAATCTTGGTTTTGCTTTAAGTGTATCATGCCTCAGTGTCCTCTGTGGTCAGATAATGAGATTTCCTGTTTTGGGTTTACGTCAGCGAGCGTCAATTTGCTTCAGTTTCTGTGACAAAGAACAGTTTAATGTTGTGGTTGTTAAGAGGTCTGATAAGCAGTAAAGATTGAGAGCAGCGCCCGAACGAGGATTTGGACTAACATTAAGTCTCTTGGTTGAGATATTTTGCATCTTAATGGTTTTACTTCAAGGATAAAAAGCTGCTGTAACTGTGGCATTAAGATCAAAAACATGCAGCTGACCCAAGAACTAGATGCTTCATTAAATGGATTTGTTGGGTTTATGAGTGATAGTGACCCTATTGTACTTTGTATTAGTATTACTTATTAATTACTTACTTATTAGTACTACAGCCAGTGAAGACATTTTGAGTTGTCACAGTAGGAAAAGCACAGGTCTAAATAACAGAATTACTGATGGCTGAATTCAATTTGGCTGCTTCAGTTTCAGGGAATTATTGAAATTTGATTATTCATACACTACTGTGCAAAATATGTTTTTAGTCCTGCAGCAAATGGTTTGGCCCCAACAGAGCCCTGATCTCAACACCATGGATCAGTCTGGGATTACATGAAGGGTACAGAAGCAGCTGAGATGGCCAAATCAAAAGAAGAAGAAGAAGAAGAAGAAGAAGAAGAAGAAGAAGAAGAAGAAGAAGAAGAAGAAGAAGAAGAAGAAGAAGAAGAAGAAGAAGAAGAAGAAGAAGAAGAAGAAGAAGAGGAAGAAGAAGAAGAAGAAGACGACTGGCAACTTCTCCAAGATGTAAGGAACAACAAATCCATCACATCAGAGTAGCTGAAACACTGTGTGTAGGTGTACAGAGAGTTTAAAGACAAAGCTGCTCACAACTAATATTAACTTCATTTTGGTTTCTGCTGTTTACTCAACTTTGGATCAAGTTCATTGTGTGGGGGTTTGTCCAATTAGTTATTGTTGTTTTTCTTCAGACACATGTTTTTATGTGTGTTTCATGTACTGGGTGTGGATGTTTTTCATTGATTGATTGATTGATTGATTGATTATCACCTAGTTGCACTCAGATTTGAATCTTTATTGACGTACAGACTCAGAGCAGCCTGCAGGGGGCAGCGTGTCCTCTGCAGGGAATTAAACTACTGTTTGCAAATACTCTATACTTTGTATTTGCGTACTACTGAGCTTTATCTAACAACAAATATAGTACCTTTGTGCTTGTTCTTCTATTTCTGTTTTAATGTGAAGGAGGTAAATGGTAAAGATTGAGAGCAAAGTGTCTGGACAAGAATTTGAACTCACATTAAGTTAGTTCACTCATGATGAGCAGTCTTTGTTCTGTGAAATGACATCAACCCACAATATTCACTTTAAATTGAAGGATTAAGCTGGAGCCATTCTATATATTTTTTTATTGTCATCAAATTTTTTCTCAGTCCCAAAAACAATGGTTCATTGTGGAGATGTGAATCTTTAAAAATGAGTCATAAACACATAATATTTTCCTGCTAAACACTTTATGTCATAAATATTTCACTGTAAAAAATACAAATTAACGACATCATCATCATTGACTAAAGCACCTGACACATGTTACATATTCTAGATTTTGTTCTCTTTATCACAAAGTGTTGTTTGCGCATATACTGTTAGGAAAAGGATGAAAATGAACCTTGGCAAATACTACAGAACTTGGTTTTACATTTAGTTTAAAAAATAATCACAAAGTAAAAATGTACTTTTTTGACAGGTACACTTAACATAAATTGTCACTCACTATTACACCTCAGTCCTTTATTGCAGGGTCACATTTGAGCTGTGCAATAGATGGTAGCAGCAAGCTGTACAAGACAGAAAAAGGTCAAATGAAGAATAAATAAAACAGTTTCAGCCAGACGCACTATGCTATGTGAAAGTTTGTAGAATTGATATGAGCGGTAATGTTTTTTTTCCCCATTTATTCATTCAAAGCTTACAGTGTAATGTACTTTACTGAGTTTTGAGTAAAGCATTTTGCTGTAAAAGACATGCTGCCGACGCCATCTGCTGGTGGTAGAGTAACATAGCATGGTAAAAAAAAAGATACCAAAGCCAATGGATGGATAAATCGCTCTTGTTGAAGGCTTTCTGAATGGCCATGTACATCTAGAGACTTTCACAGAAGTCTCTTATTTGTTCTGTGAGAGTAAACATAGAGATGTGTGTGTGTCCTGTCTATGAGTTTTCTCTACACCAGAGTCACAAAGTGGTGCCTGTAGAAAAAACTGTCAGTGGTCTGAAGGACTGGTTGATATATGACTCAAAGTCAAGAGAAATGAACACAAATAAGTGAAGAAAACATGGCACACAATTAAATCATTAAACACTCCAAGAAGCAGAGTTCAGGGCAGAGTTCAACAAGCTTGAGGTGAAAGTCAAAAGTCAGGGCTTTTAACCTGCTCTGAATGGTCTGTTTGCAAAGTTACCTCTGTTTCCTCCTCGTGATGACATCAGATTGTTCACACATGCTCACAAACAGCCAACCGTTCTTTTATTTCAGATCGTCTCAGACTCAAACATGTCTAGATTTAATAAAGAAGTTTCCATTTAGAGTAAAGAACAAACAATATAAGTAAAATGCTATTATTATAGTTTGTTTAAGTTGTGTTAGGAGCCAGAGGAAGCTTCCAAGAACTGGCCAATCAGAACAGAGTGGCTGGGCCTTAAAGAGACAGGAGCCTGTTTCAGATAGAGGCTGAACTGAGGTAAATAAGGTATTTTTTTAAAGTGTAAATCATGCAGATATTCCAGTAGCACCCCAGAATGCTACTCAAGTCAAAGTCTTTCAAACAGTTGCTGTTACTCCGCTCTTATCCTCCGCACTTCTGCTCAATGTCTTCTTCCCCCAGCTGAACAGCACACTGAGCTTCTCTCTCAGGTTTTTGTTGGAGCAGGTGAGGAGCATCGCAGAGGCAACGCAATAAAATGACAAGCCCAGGAAGAGCATGTCAGCGCTGAGCCCCGAGGCGAAGATCGCATGGAAATAGTAGAGGGAGATGGTGAGAAGTGTGGTGAGATAAACCCAGACCAGAGCCACCGTCAGCCTGCAGACGAGCAGGTACGACTCTGCAGCGTGAGAGCCGCTCTGGTGGTTCTTCTGCATGGACAAGGTGTGCTTACACAGGTAGAAGACTAACCTCAGTGAAGTGGGAAGCATGATCATCAGGGGCATTAGGGTGAGGTAGCTGATGAAGACGATAACGTAGATGTTGACATTGACCCAAGCAGGGAAGAGAGGCTTCTTTATGTTGCACTCTTCTGTCATGTTGGTAACAAGAGTTTCATTTTGGAAATGGAGGTAGAAGAAAGGGGTGAACATCACGTAGGAGGTCAGCAGGGTCACCATGAGGGTGACGTTCAGGATGGATGAGATGTTCTCCTTCATCGCTCTGAGGAGAACCGAGGAGAAGCTCATGACTCTCACGCAGTAGAGGACGCTCAACCAGGCGACACACCAGAAGCTGACGGAGCTGCTGCTGAGCCACACGAACAACAAGACGTAGAAGAAGAGCGGTAAATCCGACCAGCAGAGCACCCCGACCCAGACTGACACGGCGAGGATGAAGGTGGAGATCTGCAGCAGGATGTTTCCCAGAGAGATGAAGCAGATGATGAGAGCGACGGTCTTCACACCTCCGGACCTCCACTGCTGCACCAGCATGACCACCAGGTTGAAGATGTTGGCGAGGACTCCCAGGACCAGCAGGAGGAAAATGCCGCACAGCTTCAGATCAGCAGACCTGAACATGGTTGCAAAGCCTCAGCAGAGATGGATCGTGTCTCATCCCTCGCGGCTGCAGACGAGAATGATAAGCTCAGAGTTCTTACAGAGGAAATAACAATAACACGCAGCATGCAAATCTGTTCCTGTGAGACTTTGGTGAATGTAGCTGCATATTAAAGTACAAATTAGACATTGTTGAGATCAGCCACCTCAACGCTTTGTTCATTTATATAAATGAGCAGCAGGACAGACTTTGACTATCAACTGAGCAATTACAGAGTTTATCTAATGTGCAGTCTGAGAGTGTTTATGTCATAATCTATGTACAATATATGTGTGTTTGTCCACGTTGTCATAGTGATGCTTATGTTACAGCATCCACACAGCACTGTCAAGCCTTTCATCTGCATTTTCATTTCATTCAGTTGAATTTACATGTTCTTTCTTTCTTTTTTTCTTTCTTACCTAATCCAGACTGATATCAAAAAGCAGCATAACAGAATAAACTGGCTCAGACATTAAATTTAAAGGCAGGTTCACTTTGTAGTATTTCCACCTATTTTCATGAAAGTGAGACTATCTGAACCCGACAGAAGTCGAGTTTCCATCCCAATTTAGAGCTAATTTAAACCCAATTTCCACAGAATTGATCAAATATTATGAATGAATGAAGAAAATATAGCTGAGTAAACTAGCGCAGACATTAAAGAACATTCACTTTGCACTGTTTCCATTTTTATTTTCATGACATACATACAAATTAATGCAAATTACGGACAAAGAAACAACACATAACATCATATACATACAAAGTGAAAAAAGTGAGTTATAAAAATGTAAATCAGGTCATACATACAGTATTTACATACATTACAAATGATTCAAATGTTACTGCATACAAACAAAAATACAATTGATGGAGGACAAAATCCACAGTCCTCCTTCTGTCCCAAAAAATGTATATAAAAGTTGATGTGAAGCTTATATGAAGCGTCAGCCGTCCAAATGAGTCAAATCTTCATTTTCTATATTTCATTGTTACAGTGTTTTTAGTAGCAAAGTCTTTTTGTTACTATACTTACACCACAGCTCAACAGGGAAACACTAAGAGGGAATCTGATGCTAAAAAGACTGTAAATGTGTCAGATATCACTTGATATGACTAATTCAGACTGCTGAAGCTCAATAGAAGCTGATCATCTACTTTTAAATGACTGTGTGGACTCACTGTAGATTTTGTCCTCCATCACTTTACATTGAAAGCACCTTTGAAGGTTTTAATAGTCAGTATGAACAGGAGGAATGATTACAGAGAGGAAAACATCTTTCACTGCTCATATGGAAACCTGACTGCTGGTTTAAGACACTTGAAAAACGGTGAACCTGTCCTTTAACTGATGTTTATCTTTGAAAACTTTACGAGCGGTCCCTGAAGGCACCATTCCCTTGCGACAACATATTGTGGTTTAAAAGCTGCTAAATTGATTTCTGAACTCTCTTATTTAGACAAGTAAGGATTAACCAAACGAAGCCAGCAAATATACTGTAGGAAGAAAAGTTAAAATATCTCATTATGGCCGATGGAAGCAGTTCTGAAGAAAACGAGAAGGCCTTATATTTAAAACAAATCCGATATTTGGACGAGCAGCTGGAGAGGTAAAATTACACACACACACACACACACACACACACACACACACACACACACACACACACACACACACACACACACACACACACACACACACACACACACCTGCTTCTCTTTTAGGGCGAAATATGTGTTATAATAACTTCTTATAACACAGAATCATGCAATTAAGTCTAAGCTAGTTTGTGCTTCTGTAAACACACATCGTATTAATTGTCACAGTCAACATGTAATCTTAATTACAGTACACATTATATTTAGGATTATCTCACTAGAAAGTTTAGCATATATGAATTTAAATGAATTAATTAAGTAAATCTAATTGTTGCCCACGTGTTGCAGCTGATTGAATTCTAGTATATTTTCCTAATGTTTACTTTTATATGTTTATATGAATTGGTGAAATTTCTATGAGTAATATACATTATCTTATTCAGCTTGTAAAAATATCTATATATAAATATCTATATATATGGAGCTTGGTTTATTTTTTATTTTTATTTTTATTTTTTAAACCTAATATAAGTGTCCCAGATTACAAAGTGACCTGTCCCAAATTATCAAATTCGGGCATCATTTGGAGCCAGAGTCTGATGGATGTTTGAGAGTGGTTGTCACAGCTGTCAATAAAGACATCAAACCCTCCTTTTATAAATAATCAAATAACTAATTTAAAGCGAACTTATCGGAAAAATGAGGACAAACATCAGTAAGATAAGAACTACCTAGCTTAGAAAAAATATAATATAACTGAAGAAAATCGTCAGACAGTTGGTGCAGTTATAGTTATTTTAAACAATGTATTTAATGACCCTCGCGCCCAATCATCCCTATTCATCCTGCAGTTAAATGTGACGAGCTGGAAAAAGTGCGAGTCTCGTCTCTATGCAAAAGTGAAGCCAAAATACCTAATTTCGGGGAAGCTGCCATTGTTTGTGTGCCTTCATTTGGAGCCAGAGTCTGTTGGATGTTTGAGAGTGGATCTTCTTTAACCGTTTAATAACTAATTAAAATCTGAAAAATTAGGAAAACATCAGTGAGATAAGAACTACCTTAAAATGACAGAAACCATCTTTAGTATCATCATATTTTAACCTTCGTGTCGTGGGGTCAAATTGACCCCGTCTGTTTTGACTGTTCCTTCTTTCCTCCTTTCCTTCCTTCCTTCCTTCCCTCCTTCCTTCCTTTCTTCCTTCCTTTCCTTCCTTCTCTCCTTCCTTCCTTCCTTTCATTCCTCTGTCCTTCTTTATTTCCTTTCTCCCTCCCTCCTTCTTTCTTCCCTTATTTCCTCCGTCCTTTCCTTCCTCCCTTCATCCCCCTTTCTTCCTTCCTTCCTCCCTCCCTCCCTCCTTCCTTTCCTTCCTCCCTTCCTTCTTTCCTCCCTCCCTCCCTCCCTCCTTCTCTCTTTCTTTCCTCCCCCTACCTTCCTTCTTTCCTTCCTTCCTCCCTTCCTTTCTCCCTCCCTCCTTCTTTCTTCCCTTATTTCCTCCGTCCTTTCCTTCCTCCCTTCCTTGTTTCCCACCCTACCTTCCTTCTTTCCTTCGTTCCTTCCTCCCTCCTTTCCTTCATTCCTTCTTCCCTCCTTTCCTTCATTCATCCTCCCTTCCTTCCTTGACTCGAGGACAACAGGACGGTTAAACACTATATTTAATGACCCTTCGAACCCAATCGTCCCTCTTCATCCTCTTGCAGATGTCAGCTTAAAAGTAACGAGCTGGAAAAACAGTGCGAGAGTCTCCTCTCTCAGTACGACAAGCTGGAGAAGGACAAGAAAGACATCATCGCCAGCATGAAGCACTCAGAGGCGGCCAAACAGAAGGCATTGGAGGAGGCGTTGGAGCGGCTGGAGAGCGAGCAGAGGGTCGCCGAGCAGGACAGACGGACGCTGAAGATGGAGCACAGCCGACTGATGCAGCAGCTTCAGGATCAGATCGATGAGCTGATCTCACGGAGGATGATGCAGGGTGAGTAACGTAAGGTAGCTGGTGTCATGAAGCTGGTTATCAACTAATTTCTGTTGTTTTCCTGCGTTGAGGAAGAAGAGGCGACATCATCAGAAGTACTTTATATGATATTTAGTCATTTGGTTGCTGGGAACATTTACAGTGTTGAATATAAATGTTATGTCTCATCTCATCTCCTTGTTTTCTTTCCTTTCCTTGTCTCCTCACCTATCATATCCTCTCTACCTCTCCTCCTCTTGTTTTCTTTCCTTTCCTTCTCTCCTCTCCTTCTATCATTTCCTCTTCTTGTTTTCTTTCCTTTCCTTGTCTCCTATACTCTCTTCACCCCCTCTTTTTTCCATGTTTCCTGTTCTAACCTTTCCTTGTCTCATCTCCTTGTTTCCTCTCCTCTCCTATCCTCTCATCTCTTCTCATCTCCTATCCCTGTTTACTGTCCTATCCTCTCCTTCTATCATCTCCTCTTCTTGTCTCCTCTCCCCTCCCCTCCTCTCCCCTCCCCTCCCCTCCCCTCCCCTCCTCTCCTCCTCTCCTCTCCTTTCCTCTCCTCTCCTCTCCTCCTCTCCTCTCCCCTCCTCTCCTCTCCTCTCCTCTCCTCTCCTCTCCTCTCCTCTCCTCTCCTCTCCTCTCCTTTCCTCTCCTCCTTTCCTTTCCTCTCCTCCTCTCCTTTCCTCTCCTCTCCTTCTCTCCATCTCTCAGATCTAACCTTTCAGGTGGAGAAGGAGCAGCTGATGTCAGACGTAGAGTTTCTGAAGGAGCAACATGAAGCTGCCATGAATCACCTGAAGGCGGATGCAGCGTCTGAGAGGGCAAAGTAAAGACCAGAACAGAGTTAATCTGACAGTCAGCATCATGTTTACAAGATAATTTATACACTTTCTTTCTTTATCTCTTACCTTCAACAACAGCATTATGGTGGAGATGCAGAAAAACGCAGAGATTTTCCTCCAGGAGACGATTGTAGAGGTTCTGCAGAAGGAGCGAGATCAGCACGGCAGGAAGATGGAGCAGCTGGAGTTCTTGCTGTCGGAGAACACGGCGCTGTGGAACGAGAAAGACGCCCTGCGGACCCGAGACAAGGAGCTTTACTTCGAAATGGACCATGTGAAGACACATCTGGACATGGTCGCACAGGAGAGCCTCAAGTGCAAGAAGGTGAGACGCTGAACAATAATGTTACTGTACTTATATATGGCGCTTTTCTAGTCTTTCTGAGCATTCAAAGCGCTTTTACACTACATGTCACATTCACACACATTCATACATCATTGTAGGGCTGGACGATTATGGCAAAAATCAAAATCATGATTAATTGAACTTTTAACCTCGATTACGATTAATGAACAATTATCTCCACCCTTGATGAACAATTATGTATTTTCACAGTTTCTTTTGTTTTGTATTTAACACTGCTGCCCTCACACATGAGGATCTTTAGGGAGTGAAAATAATGCTGTTTTAAGGTGTGACGCTGTGGTTAATGTCTAGTTTACTTGATCAGAACTATGTAAAGATCATGGTTTGGGTTAAAAGTTTTCAAATTCCTTAAAGATATGCAACCTTTGCTGTCATGGCAACAGTGAACACCACCATTAATTGACATCAGCAAGATTAAGTCCATTAGAGTTTCTAAATGTTGTTTTCGATTATTTTTCGATTAATTGCCCAGCCCTACACCATTGGTGCCGCCATTGGGAGCCATTTGGGGTTGAGTATCTTGCCCAAAGACACATCGACATGCAGACTGCAGGAGCCGGGAATAGAACCGCCAATTGGTGGACGACCTGCTTTTACTCCTGAGCCACAGCTGTTAAATTTCCTTACTAAGCAGACTTTAGGCTAGAAGAAGCCTATTCTTGCTAGTCAGATTCATCACATGTTGAATTTGAAGATAGTTGACGATGTCTGTAAAGAAATGGCAGATGTCTAACTTCTTGATCTGCAGGACCTGAACTCAGCGTGCTTTAGAGAGAATAGTGAAAAAGTATTCTGTGATAAGTGATCCTTAACTAAAACTACAGTTTCTGTGTATGGGTGAGTGACAAATAAGGGTCGGCAATTCAAAAATATGTTAAAAATAGTTTTAAAAGCAGCATCAGGTTTGTTAAAATGTACATTTAGTATTTTTGTTGGTTTTATATCATTGGAAATGACATTTGCACCATTTTTTAACCAAAAGTAAGACTGAATGCTCCTGAAAATGTCAAATGGTGTAACCACAAAAGAATGATAAATATTACATATTTTATCACCTACAGTGTATTTAAGTGGACTTATACTAATAATGACTTCATTAAAAATAAATGTAAATGTTTCCTGATCTCCATGGTTACCCAGAGTAAATGTAATATTTAGAACAATTGTATTCCATTACCTTTATTTAATATAAAAGTTATAATGTAAGATCATGCCAAACTAGTTGATATGGTGTTTTATTGACAATTTACTGTTTTTAAGCAAGTTGAATTATTTGGTACAAAGTTTTTATGGTTACACCACTTAGACATTTTTACCATAATCCTCTAATATATTCTCTCAAAATGGATTAAAAGCAGAAATTTGATGCTGGGTCCACAAAACAAGAATGTGTGCAAGTTATTTATACGTTTATTTTCACATTTACCCTTTAAATTTGATTAAACCACATGGACATAAAAAACGTCATTGACCCTTCATATCACCATCAGACTCTATTGTGAATGATGCTTTTACTCACAGTTTGTTTTACTGATGTGTTATTTATAGTTCATAATGTAATATTTATTTTAATATTATTTCTTTTTCTCTTTTCTCTTTTTTTTTATTGTTCTTGGCTAAGTTGTTGACCGGCCCGGAGACTACAGATGACTAACTGTGAACTAAAGTGTTGATTGATGTGTACTGTCTGTCCCTGCCAAATATATCTTAAATAAAAATAAATAATAAAAGATTTCTTCTTGTGGAACACAGTGGCCAGTGATGAGCTGATGTTACAAACTCTATGAAAGCATTTCTATTGCAGCACTTCCTGTTAAGAATTGTACCTTTTGTCATTTTTACCAAAGCTAAACAATTATTATAACAATATAAAAGATTCAATTTGTCCTAATTTAAAAGCTGAGAGAGTGTCAACAGACCGAATACGAACTGTAACTAAATGCTACTTTATTTTTGCAGTTTTAATTAAATCTATTGGTGGTAAATAATTAAAATAAAAAATCCTATCTAAAGAAAAAAAATCATCTTTCTATAACGACCCATCACAGTCTTTTGGCTTCAGTCCTATTTAGCAGATAAAGCTGAAGTGTAGAGTTAAAAACACAAATAAAATAGATAATTTTGTATTTTCTTGTAATTGAATGATCTATAGAGACACTTTAATAGCACGTTCAAAGACAATGTTTTCTAAAAGTTTCTCTCATTTCTCATGAGTGCAATAACTGTCTTGTTAGCCGCAGTCAGGACTATTTAATATGACATTTAGGTTATGTTTACACGGAAACGATCTGAACAGAAAACGCAAAAGTGGCGTTCCGTTCTCACTTTTTATTCCGGGAAAAAGTCCGCGGGCCTGTGTAGAACCTTCTCTCTACTTCTCTCTAGTAGCACGAAATGGAAAACCAAAACCAAAACATGGCTAAGAAGTGAACAAAAACTGACCATTTTGTCTGGACAGAGGAGGAGGAGTTATTGCTCGTTGACAGCAGCTTAGCTTCGTTTTTAGGTTGCAGAGTCTAAGCATCGGAATGTGTAATTGTTCTCTGCGGACTTGATTAGAAACAGAAACTTGTCAAGATACGGCCATGGCGATTCACAAGATGAACTCGGACTCCACTTCCTCTGTCATTGTCGGCCCCGCTGCAGCAGACAGGTATCAGCAGAAGGATAGGTACGTGACGTCACATAGAAGAGCGTCGTCTGTCACCTAGGTTACAGCTTCAGACCGCAGCAAAAACTCCTGCTGCATTTAAGGTAGACTTTTGCGTTTTTACCAGGCGGAGAGTTCCGGTCCTCTGAAATGAGGCCAACGCGGAAGTAACTTAAAACTGCATTCTATCAAAAGGCCACCAGGGGACGACCGTTTTGGTGTCAAAAGGACTTCCGTCTCTATACAAGTCAATGGAGAATTCACCAACTTCTCACTTGATTTATAACCTCAGTAAACGTTTTCAAAATGTGTTTATGCTCTCAATCGCTAGTTTAAAGCCTTCTTCAATGCAGTATGATGTTCATTTGTGAAATTTTGGCCTCCCTGATTTTATATTTGACTATCAAGCAGGGTATGCATTAGGGCGTGGCTACGTCGTGATTGACAGGTTGATTGGTTCACAGGTTCAGGAGGGCGCCTCATGCTCCTCCTGATGCACATATAAGTAGAATCCCTGTTTTTATTTTTCCCGGCATGCACCTGAAATTTTCAAGATGGCGCTGCTCAGATCCGATACTATTGGCCTCCGAGCAGCAGTCCACAAACCAATGGGTGACGTCACGGATGTTACGTCCATTTCTTATATACAGTCTATGGTTTTAACCCCTTTAGACAGGAACGCGACGGTGGAGCGTTTTATAGATTTTCACTCTGGAGGGTGGTTTCACTTTTTAGCGTTTTTAAGCCTCAAAAACGCTGTCACCGTCTAAACAAAAGGCAAACCCGATAAAATATTTTGTCGTTTTCACCCGCGAGCGTTGTCGTGTAAACAGGGCCTTAGATTTTAAAATGAGACTTCAGAAACCTTTTTTTATACATATTCAGCTAACCTAGTTAACTTGACATTAATTTTAGGATATTTATGATAGAGTTGAAGTTATAACCTACATTTATACTGTATGTAGAACAGGGGTGTCAAACATGCGGCCCGCAGGCCAGAACCGGCCCCCCTTTCTTCCTTCTATCCTTCCTTCCATCTGTCCTTCCTCCCTCCCTTCTTTCCTTTCTTCCTTCCTTCCCTCCATCTGTCCTTCCTTCCTTCTGTCCTTCCTTCCGTCTGTCTGTCCATCCTTCCTTCCTTTCTTCCCCACTTCCTTATATCTGTCTTATCTTCCTTCCTTCCTTCCTTCCTTCCTTCCTTCCTTCCTTCCTTCCTTCCTTCCTTCCTTCCTTCCTTCCTTCCTTCCTTCCTTCTTTTAAATGATCCAGCCCACATGAGATCCTATTGTTGTGTATGTGGCCCTTGAATAAAAATGAGTTTGACTCCCCTGATGTAGAAGATAGAAAGACATCATTCAGGACTCTGGAGGTAAACAGTCCTCATGGTGAAACTGTCTTTTATAAAAGCAACATAAAGTTCAGTCAGGGGGCATCCGGATTTGAACCGGAGACCTCTTGATCTGCAGTCAAATGCTCTACCACTGAGCTATACCCCCTTCCTGTTAAACCTGTCCTCCCTTTGTAAGAGAAATGTCATTTGCATAGCATCGGATTTAGGTCAAGTTGAGTTCCGTAAAGTTTTTTCTTTACATTCAGCTGCCTGAGCTTATCTGTGTCACTGTACAGGATCTTTAGGTTTACTGAAGGCTGTGTGACATTTTAGGCTTGCAGCAGGTGGGCAAACATAAGGTGAGAACATGTGTTAAAAGCCACATGAAAGCAACGTTTTCCTCTAGAAATGAGCAGCTGTTTCAGTTAGAAGCTACATTCATGTGCAGCTTGTAAAAACATTGTATTTTCTCCCACACATACGTACTCTGTTTTTAACATCCAGAGTCTGTTAGTGTGTTTTTACATCTTTGCAGAGAGGCGTTCAAGTGTTGCAGTAAAAAAATGTGTTGACTGAATTCCTCTTTATTACCAGAGGAGGGAAACCTTTACTTGTTACTGAAATATATGTCATTAGAAACTGAATTTGAATCACTGTAATTTAGATCATTTGAATTTTAACTGCATTAAAAAACTGGTCAATCATTTGAATCTTTTAGGTTTAACTTGAATAATTGCTTTTATTCTTTATTAGATTTGATTCATTTGGAATTGAATTATAATAAACTTTAAACTGAATGTAATATAATAAAATTTGAGACCTCTCTGTATAAACTTCCACATTCAGCTCTCTCAATTAAAAATTCATAGTTAAACAACACAAAATCATATTATGTGATTCAAATTCAGCGTTTTGATGCAATTATTCAAATATAAATGGTTCAAATTCAGTTTCTAGTGACACATATTTCTGCCATCATTCTTTTCCACCTCTATTTATTCTTTTATTACTACTTTGTCTTACTGTACCTGCAAAATATTTAAGGTTTGAGCAGCGTTTCTCTTCCTCCAGTGTTGATAAATACCGTCATCATTTCATACGCTCATCGGTCAACTTTGCAAAAAAAAAAAAATCACCATAAATGTAAATCCTTTGTCGTTCTTCAGGAGTTGGAGCAGCTGAAAATAAAGTGTCAGCAGCTGAAAGTTGAGCAGAGCGACTGCAGGATCGTGCAGGAGCTTCACCAGTGTACCAACATGAAGACTCTGAGGTAAAAAAAAAAAAGAGGCTTTATTAGATTTTCTATGTTAAAAAGTTCCACATTGCAGGTTTAAGATGCACATTTATTCAAAAGCTCTCTGTTATGTATTTCTATTCATCTGTTTCCTTTGTCTTTTAATCTATTTTTTTTAAATCGAGTTTTATTCTAGCTTTTATTAAACTTTTATTTCTTTTATTTAATTTTACTTTTGCCCTTTTAATGTATTTTAACCTTGTTTTTTTTTTACAGACTCTCTTTTAATAAACGTTTTCTTTATTCTCTCTTATTTTAATAATTTAGTTTTAATTTTCTCTTATTTTTCTTACTTTATTTACATTTTCGGAACATTTTTTATCACATTTCATTTCATTTTTATCTCTTGTTTTTATTCCCTCATAATTTTTACTCCTTTTCTTTGTGTTGTCACTTGTTCTGTCTTAATATTATCAGCTCAAAAAAAGCTGCTATATGAATAAAGTTTGATTGATTGGTGTATCATATTTTTTATTTCAGCCCTTATTTTACTCGAAAACAAACACTTATTTACTGTTAAAGAGCTTATTATGTATAACATCTGTATCTATAGTTGGTGTAGATACTTATACACACCTCACATCAACTGTGGCTTACTTTTCTCTATGTTGAAGCAGCCAAACCTAACCTATTTTGTATAAATGTGAGTCAGGGGGCATCCGGACTTGAACCGGAGACCTCTTGATCTGCAGTCAAATGCTCTACCGCTGAGCTATACCCCCTCTGTCTGACCTATAACGCCCCCCCCCCCTCTGTTGTGTTTTCAGACAGCGGCTCACCTCCGTGTCCAAACAGTGCCGTCAAAACACGGCAAGGGCGGGTCAGCTGGGGGTGGAGCTGCAGGAGGAGAGGAGCAGGACGAGGCAGCTGGAGGCCATCACGCAGGGAGCCGTCGTTGTTCTCAGACGAGTCCTGACGGTAAAGACCACTAAAACCTGACCATGATGGACCACAGTTGATCTAGTGTCTGCTGCAGAGTCTAAACCATGGAGCCTCACGGCTCTGATCGAATGTAAACTCTGTGTGGAACCATGATTTATTGGTTAATGATCCAATTTAAGCTGGTTTTAATCAGGGATGGTAAGACATCCCATTAACCTGCTCTACAGACACACACAGAGCTTAAAGGATGGGTTCGTAGTTTTTTATGTCTGTGTCTGAGCATTTGTTTTATCCTTATATAACAATATTGTGCAGTTTAACCTCTCTGACTGCTCTGAGCTTCACATCTGGAGGAGTCTGACCCTTGTATGTCTTCCTGACTAAGTTCTTGGTCATTTTGCTCTCTTAAAATAAAGAAAGGACTCGATATGTCACACTATATGTATATAAGCCAACATGTGACAACCAACCCCAAAGAGAAAGTGACAAACATCCTCAACTGGGATTTTTTGCATTTTCACATGAAAAACACTGAACATCCTCTCACTTCAGTGTCATGTGGTTTACTACAGAAATGGTCTCTGAAGTAACATCTCACCTAAATTCTGAAGCTTTCAGTATCAACACTTTTTAACAACAGCGCCCTCTAGGGGACGGAGATCTGATGAATGTGACAACCAACCCCGTTCTCCCCTGAGTGATGGAGGACAAAACCCACAGTCCTCACTCCTTTATAAAAATGTATTTAAAAGTTGATCTGAAGCTAATATGAAGCTTCAGCCGTCCATATGAGTCAAATCAAGTCTTCTTTTAGTTCATTGTTTTGATTTTCTGGCCCTAAATTTACTGTTTTTGCTCCACTCTCACATGCTCCGTGTCTTTTGGATGTGTAAATAGTCAACTGTTGCTCAACACGTTCGTCAAATGAACTTAAAAATCATATTTCATCGTCATGTTGACAGCTTGTTTCCGCTGTGATTTTTATGTCTCTGTTTCCTTCAGGAGGCTGAAAAGACGCCCATGACTGAGTGGGAGATGCAGAAGCTGCTGGAGATCTTGGAGAGCTACGTTCCTCAGGGATCAGGCTCCGCCCTCGATGACACCACGGAGGAGAGCGGAGGACAAGGACCAGCGAGGTACCGGAGTCACTCTCCTCTGGATACTGTCTCTTAGTGTTGGTTATGTGTCAACAGTGGTGCGAACTCACTTCCTGTTTCGAAAATCCCAGAACACGCTGCAGCTGTTTCCTACCAGGGTTATTATTGTTAACTAAAACTAAGACTAGCAGTGAAGAAATAGTTTAGTTAACTAAATAAAAACTCAAATGAACAATGCAAAACTAACTAAAACTAAACTGAATTGCAGATCAAATCGTTGTTTCCTTTTCTCCTTTTTTACTGTTTCCTGTTCAGTTTGACTTCTTCTTTTACCTGGAAAACTAAAACTAAAACTAAGGGTAAAACTAAATAAAAACTAAACTAAAACTACTTAATCGCTTGTTAAACTAACTAAAACTAAATAAAAACTTTGTTGGTAATGACAGCTTCAAGTTTCTGTGATGTGACTCTCCCAGTATTTCATAGGCTTGTCCACATGTTGCTTTAACTCTTACATACTGTTCAGGGTAAAATTGGACCCATTTTAACATTTGAGAGGGTTAAATGAGCTTCAACATTTCTTCTCCTCAGCAATGGAGCTGATTGTTTTCTCTGGATCAGTTGTACCTGCTGCCTCCGAGTCTTTCTGAACGCTCCTTGGCTCTTGAGCTGCTCTTCTCACTCCCTGGTCATAAATCTTGCGAGGAGCGATCGTGCATGGCCGGTTGAGGGTGGAGTAATGTTCCTCCCACTTTTAGATAATGGCCCCAACAGTCCTTACTGGAAGATGCAGAAATGTTGAAATCCATCTGTAACCAATCCCATACTGTTAGCCCAAGTGTCCCTAAAACGTTCTTCTGTGTCTCTGCGGTAAATGTTCTGCTTTCTCTTGGTGTCTCTCAAATACATGACACAATAGCATTTAGACTTCAACATCTTTGTCTTTTCTCTTCCTGTAAATAAAGAAGAGAGGATAATGAACTGTTAAAGTTAAGAAAGAAAGTTAACTTGAGCTTATCTCGTGTTTAAAATGTAATTGTATTCTACAGCTTCAAGAGTAGAAAGTATATGTCTGTCCTCCTCTGCTGTCCGATTGTTGAACAAATCTATATGAGGTCAAGTTGTATCTGTATGTTATTGCACTGTGCAGTTGGATACTGTTATGCATTTCTTATCATTTAGAGCTTGTATAGGCTTCCTCTTAATGAACTGTTTATTGGACTAGGGCCTGCAGACTTTGTACACTGATTTTGCACATTTTGCACACAGCTGCCAACTCTTCTTCTTTCTTTTGTGTTTTATCTTGTTATTTATGTGTATGAGTATGTTGTGGTGCGATTAATAAAGTTGTCTTGAATCTTGAATCTTGAAATGTAGTGGAGGAAAAGTTGGATGTATCCTAAAAATGAAAACACTCAAGTAAAGTATGAAAACCTCAAACTTGTATTGAGGAGCAGAACTTCACTTGTTCTCATCATCATGTCTCTACTTCACAGAGCTGAGATTCCTGCCTTCCTGTTGGCCAAATACAGTGCGGCCGAGCTCGGACTCGTACCGTGTCCCAGGTGGAACCGCAGACCGAAAGCATCGAGGACAGATGCTGCTCAGTCCTGCAGCAGCAACCAGCAGCCTCTCAACAGGTGCAAGAGGACGTAGAAGAAGTTCAAGGGTTTGGTCTCCAGGGGGCAGCGTAGATCATTTTACTGTTTGAGTTATGAAACATGAGTCAATCATCCCTCCTTTTATGTGTTCACCTGTTCATTGTATTCATTATGCACTAGGTATGCGTAGATTTATTGTCTAAAAGTGCAGAACAAACAAACCTACCCCCCCCCCCGTTGTGTTTGTTTAAGTGTTAAGTGTGTGTTAAGTCATCCAGTAAAAAAGAACAACAGAGCTCAGCTGTGACTGGTGTCCTGTGTTTTAAACTGGAAATAAGCCACTTTCTAGATTTGTAAATTACTGCCCCAGTATTTAGTACGTGATGAAATATTGTTTTAAGTGCTTAATCTCAGAGCTCAAAACAAATACTAATTATTAATGGAACAAACTAATAAACAGCTCCTGCAGCCTGCTAACTAGACCACCACTAACTCATTGTGATCATGCTGGCTTTCTGTCTTTATCATACCTGGCTTATTTTACATGTAAATATGTTCTTTATATTAATGCTGCAGCTCTGTTCGCCCCTCAGGAAACTCTGCAGCCAGAAAACATCCAGCTCTGTCGATCAGTCTGAAGCCTCCACGTCTGCAGACGGTTGATCCAAATCGAGTCAGCAGTGAAGAGTCATCAACGTTTTTAATCTGTTACATCCTTTGTCACAATGAAAGCCTAAATTACTGTAATCCTGCTGGTGCATTCTGTTCTTTTTAGTAAATATTTGTTGTTGTTTGCTGCTGTTTTGCACATTTATTGATTGCTAAATGATTTTACTGATCGGAGTCATGTGTGTGGACTGATTGTTTTTAAATTAAGTGATTAAAGAACGCATCATACACAAGTGTGATTAAGAAGCCTCCAAACACCGAGAATGGAGTAAGAAGCATCTTTCAAGTGTATTTTTTATTTATATAGCACTTTAAAAGGGAAAAGATTGTGCATCAAAGTGCTTCACAAAGGCAGCCATATGTAGACTATGCAAATACAAGCATAAAAGGAGCAAAATTAAAAGCCAATTATAATGAGGGAGGAGTAAATGTCACTTTAAGTATTTTTTATGCATATTATATTATTTTTAAAGCTGTTTTGGGTTATGCATAATTGTTCCAAGCAGAGTATTTGTGTATATCTTAACGCATGTCTGGAGGGATCACCATTCAAACCAATAGTTCAACCAGTGTTTCAATTACAAAAACACATACACACACATTTTTGGATATAACCTCTTAATTTGGCCCTGAGTGCACCAGAATGATGCATGCATTTGACTTAAAAAATTACAAAGTTTTTCTTGGACTCCTTATTTTGTTCTTCTTGCATGCATTTTGTGTTGTATTAGTTAACCAGTTTTTCAGCAAACCTCTGTTTTAGCACTACGTGCTTGCTCATGTAGGAATGTTGGGTCACTTTTAGCTGAATTTAAAGAGTATGATCTAATTAGGTGACATTTTTAATGTCCTTATTGGTTGTAATACAGCTCTGAATGACTGCAAAGAATAGCAGATGTTCACTTGTTATTTGTAAATCATCTACTCACGACTTTCCCATCAGTAATGTAGGTAAATATATGCAAGTAAAATACAAGAGGAACTTGTGAACTGCCAGTTTGAATGTACGTCATATGCAAACTGCAGTTTGTGTTTCAATTGTATCTTAATATGCATCATTTAAAAAATGTTTGAATGAAGACATAAACCTGGGCTGTGTGTTTTATTTGAGCACCAAATGACAAGTTACACACTCTAATTACAGATCAATAGTACTTACATCACAACTTGGTAAAACTATGAAGCAAATGGTAATGGAGACATTAACTTATTTTAACAGAAAGTAGATGTAACCACTACTTGTAATGAAATAAATAGTTACACAAATATCTTATACGTATAGGCCCTTTTCAAGAGGATGATAAGCAAGACAAATTTGACTCAGTGAAAATACAAAGAATACATTTATTCTCCACAAGAAAAAAAAACAACACAATTTACTTTTAACATGTTAACTTAAATTTGGCCCATAATAATAATAGAAATATAACAATCTGAATGTATCCCTTCTTCAGAGCTCTTTCAATATTTAAAAAATAAACAGATTGATAGATTAAATTAAATTGTACAACCTTCAGATCTTTTATTAATACCAGTGAAGTATCACATTCAGTTCAATACAACTATTTAGTCCTTCATTATTTCCCCCTCAGATGCAAAGTGTTTGTTTTCCTTAAAAGTTTAGTTGAGTTCAGTCAAGTCAGTGAGTTTCTTTTTCCAATTCAACCATGTAGTTTCAGTTCAGTTAGTGGCTGCCTTTTTTTCTCTCATTTTGCTTAACTGTAATCCAAGTGGAGATCCGGACGGACGGTTGGTCCAGGTCTACGTCCAAGTCTTGGCTCTGACTATCCCACACATGAAAGCAGTGGTCGCTGATATACGTCCTGCTTGCTGAAGATCCTCTGTTTCCTCTCTCAGAAACCCACCATAAAAAAATAACCTGCATATTGTACAAGTTAAATACACCTAATGTCAAATGAGTGTTTTTAGTATGCAGATTGATATCAAGATATTATGATTATTCCCTGAACCTTTATCAGTTTATTACTGGCTTAAATGTTCAAAAATAGAAGATAAAAAAAACATGCCCATGAAAGAAAACTAAAATTCACAAGATTTCTGCTAGCAACATATAATGCTGAAATATAGTCACAAAATCAAGTACTTGGAAGAAACAGGGCTATTAGAGATAATTTGAAAACTCAGGTGGGTTTTTGCCTGATAATCTGCTGTTGCACATTTCAGTCCGGTAGGTGGCGGTAATGCGCCTTTAAACTAGTTTGCCAACCGATAAACAAACCAGACGAAGAAGAGGACAAAGAAGAAGAAGAAGAAAAGCGGGCAACAAAGAGAAGAGACCTGCTAGTTTTTCACAGAGCAGAACTACTACAAGAGCAGCATGGAGGAGAACCAGAACCCGGACTCACCCTCTGCTACCACCGATAAACAGGTCAGTTTCTCAGCCGTAAAAACTACTAAAAGGTTTCAGTGTTTCCTTCTATTTCGTACAAGCTTCGCTCTGTAGTGAAACTAGTGATACCAAACAAAGTTCAACGAAATCCCCCATAAAAACCATCTCCCTCCCGATTTACTATTCTTTCATTATTCATTATCCTGCAGTAAACCGACGATAATAAGACTGCTTTAAGTAAATATATTTAAAAAGAAGCGGAGATGGCGAGTAGCTTTTGTAGCCTGAAGTCGCGATTTCTGTGGGGGGTCGGAAAAGTCTACAAGTAGCTCATTATTGAGCACCGCCTCCATTTTAGTTAGCATGTGTTAGTGCCAGGAGAAAAAACCTTTAACTAGACCAGTTGAAACTTACGGTTCTCCACAACATGTATTTTCAGTTAATAAAGAAAGAACAACGAGTCAAGCAGAGTTCAGTGGACTGTGCATCAAAAATGTGATTCAAGCAAACAGAGAGCTGTTCATGCAACAAACACACTGAATGGCTGTTGGTGAATCTCATTGTTATAGTACATCTGTTTGAGCTTTACCTGGGGAGGAGCTCAGTTTTCTTTGTATCCTTCTCTTTCATGTGTTTGAGGATTTTACAAAGTTATTTCCAAGCTTTCCTCAGTAAATTCAGGGACTTTTACTCCATTATCTCTAAAACTATTACTAAAGTCTGTTTCATTGTGATAGTTAACTGGGTAATCATAAAGTCATGCAGTCTTTTTTTCCAGTTCATCAACATTTTCTAGCTCAATATCTGGATTTGCGTCAGTATCAGGCCATTACAGGATATTGTCCTGTAGCTGTGGCTAGCACACGTGACCAACATTAAGATTAACAGTATGGCTCCTATTGTCAGCCTTGCTTTAGTTAAAATACAGGTCTGTAGAAGCCGATATCATAATAACCGCAGATAACGTAGTAAATCTGCCTGTTTCTTAATGTAATGAGCTAATAATACAATAAAAGTACTGAACCAATAATGTAATAAGTTATTACGTTACTGGCCTCTCTGTCTCTCTCTCTCTCTCTTTCTTTGCAAATGTAATAACTGGAGCCGATAACATAATAATATACTAATATCACTTTGTTGCGGTTGCATTTATTGGATATAACTGAAAAAATGCATACTCTCTCTCTCCATCTCTCACTCTCTGTGTCTGTCTGTCTTATGAAACTTAAATACTGTGATATTAGTATATTATTACATTATTGGCTTGAGTTTGTTTGAGTTTATTTTATTTCGATCAGCAAAAAATATATAAATAAAACCACAAAAAAAGAAAACAGTAACACATCCCTCTAACAACAGGGCTGCATGGCTGATCGAAAGGGTCAGGGCTGAAGCTACAAGCTTATAGATGCCCTAACTTTTAAACCATACATTTAAATATACATATATACATTACCTATACATAAACAAACAAACATACATGCCATTTACACACATATAGATACACCTACATGTACATACTCAGCAAATATCAAGCAAAATAAATATTTAACATTAATCCCAAAAATCATTCCCCACCGTCAAGACTGTATCTTTCCAAAATGAATTTTTTTAACTTATTTTTAAATTGCACCAGATTTTTACTTTTTTTGATCTCATCAGTTAACTTGTTCCACAGCTTCACCCCATAGACAGATACACACATGCTTTTCAGAGTAGTGTGAACAATTGGTTGTTTAAAATTCCATCTCCCTCTTAGATCGTATCCCCCTTCTCTATCACTAAAGTTTTTTTGTATATGGCCAGGAAGTAATTTATGATGTGCTTTATACAGAATTTGTGCGGTTTTGAACCCAAAATTTCAGTGTCTGTGATTTTATGAACATTGCATTGGTGTGATCATAATAACCTGCTTTGTTCACTATTCTTATTGCTCTCTTTTGCATATTGTATATTGGCTGTAGGTTGCTTCTGTAGGTGTTTCCCATACTTCCACACAATAAGTAAGATATGGTAACACAAGTGTACAATACAGTGTTTGTAATGATTTATTATTTAATATATGCCTTGTTTTGCAGAGAATCCCTACCGAGCGCATTAATTTAGACCTAATATATTTGATATGTGGTTTCCAGCTAAAGTCATGGTCGATAATTACTCCTAAAAATGTGCTCTCATTTACTCTTTCCAGTTTAACACTATCAATCATTAATTCAATCGAAGTATTCAGTTGTTTATTCGTATTCCCAAACACCATGAATTTGTTTTTTTTTTATATTTAATGATAATGTATTTGCATTGAACCACAACTTTAGCTTCCCCAATTCTGCTGCGGCAGTCTCTAACAGCTGCTGAATATTCTCACCTATACAAAAAATATTTGTATCATCAGCAAACATTACATATTTAAATATTTTGGAAACATTGCATATGTCATTTATGTACAATATGAAAAGTTTTGGTCCCAAAATCGACCCCTGTGGTACCCCACAAGTGATACTTAAAAGAGACACAAAACTGCACAAACTGTTTTCTGTTTTCAATGTAACTTCTTAACCACTGTAGCCCTACCCCTCTGATCCCATACCTCTCCAGTTTTTGAATTACGATATCATGATTAATTGTGTCGAACGCTTTTTTTCAAATCGATAAAAACACCTACCGCATAATTCTTATTGTCAATTGAGCTTGTTAACTCTTCTACTAGATTCATTAAGGCCATGGAAGTTGATCTGTTCGATCTGAAGCCGTACTGATCATCTATAAGCAGCCCATGTTTTTCAATGAAGTTGTCCAACCTTGCAACAAAGAGTTTCTCCAGAATTTTGAAAACTGGGAGAGCAGAGAAACTGGCCTATAGTTAGTAAAAATGTTTTTCTCTCCTGCTTTATATAGTGGTATCACTTTGGCAGTTTTCATATTACAGGGAAAGTCACCCAGATTGAATGACAAATTGCAGATATAAGTTAAGGGATCTACAATAGTGTCTATTGTTAGCTTTATCAGAGTCATATCTAAACCGTTCCAGTCCAAAGATGTTTTGTTCTTAAAATTGTGAACAACATTAATAATTTCATTTTTATCTGTCTCTCTCAAAAAGATTGTGGCTGGATTCCTATCTCCATTGAATTTTTCAGCACCTCCCCCTTGATGAGGATGTATTTCCTTTGCCAAGGCTCCTTTGCCAAGGCTTCAGTTATAACATTAATAACTTATTACGTTATTGGTTCAGGACGTTTATTACGTTACCGGTTTATTACATAAACAAATGGGTAAGTGTATTATGTTATCTGTTGTTAAGTTATTGGCTTCTAAAAGGTAAATTTTAAGATAATAAAAATAATAATATCTATTGCAGTAGTTCAAACATTAAGACTGTTGTGTCCACAAACATTCATATCAACATTTTAAATGAGGTGATTTTTGTGGCACTGGCCTTAAAACTGTGGTGTGACCATGATTTATCTTGAAATAAATACATTTCCTTATCATATTTAACATTTGTTTTACACGTTTTCAGTAAAATAAAGGATTTGCATTTATTTTTGAGCTAATCTCATATTTATGTTCTATAATGTCACAGCCACCTTCTTAAATGTACTTAAGGCAAGGCAGTTTTATTTATATAGCGCATTTCATACACAGTGGCAACTCAATGTGCTTTACATAAAACAAACATTTAACAGAAAAAATTGAAAAAAACATGGAATTTGAGAAATAAAAATAAAACCCAATCATAGTAAACACATACATACCCCCCCCCCCCCCACACACACACACACACACACACTAATAATAAAAACAAAGTACAGAAACATAGAAAGAGAGAGAAATAAAATACTATAATAGAGCATTAAAAATAAGATTGCAGCATAAAATAATGATTTGCTTTAAAATCATTAAAAGGACAGAGTGCAAATGAAAGATTAACATTTAAAGTGCTTTGAAAGAGCTCAATCATAAGCACGGGAGAAGAGAAGTGTTTTTAACCTGGATTTAAAAATATTCACAGTTTGGGCTGATTTCAGTTCTGCCGGTAGTTTGTTCCAGTTGTGTGCAGCATAACAGCTAAAAGCTGCTTCACCATGTTAATCTGAACTCTGGGCTCCACTATCTGACCTGAGTCAGTAGATCTCAGAGCTCTACTGGGTTTATATTCTACTAACATGTCATTCATGTATTCTGGACCTAAACCATTCAGTGATTTGTAGACCAGTAGCAGAACTTTAAAATCTATTCTATAACTGACTGGGAGCCAGTATAAAGACTTTAGAACTGGAGTAATGTGCTCTGATCTATTTGTTCTGGTCAAAACTCGAGCTGCAGCGTTCTGAATGAGCTGCAGTTGTTTAATACTTTTTTGTGGGAGTCCAGTCAGAAGACTGTTACAGTAGTCGAGTCTACTGGAGATGAAAGCATGAATCAACTTCTCCTGGTCTGTTTGAGACATAAAACCCATCACTCTGGATATGTTCTTAAGCTGATAGAAGGCTGTTTTGGTGATTGAATTGATATGACTGCTGAAGGTCAGATCTGAGTCTATCAGCACGCCAAGGTTTCGGACTTGGTCACTAGTTTTTAGAGAGAGTGACTCGAGATGTTTACTGACAGCAATCCTCTTCTCTTTATTGCCAAAAACAATTACCTCAGTTTTGTCCTGATTTAATTGAAGGAAATGTTGGTTCATCCAATGTGTTACTTGCTGTAAACAGTGACACAATGACTGTATTGGACTGTAGTCATCCGGGGACAGTGCTAGGTATATCTGCGTGTCATCTGCATAACTGTTAGTCTACATTAGAGTTATGCAGAATTTGACCCAAAGGCAGCATATATAGACTGAACAGAAGGGGTCCAAGAACTGACCCCTGAGGAACTCCACATGTCATAGCTACTCGATCGTATTCATAACTTCCAATGGTCACAAAGTAACTCCGCTCCTCTAAGTAGGACCTGAACCATTCTAGGACTGTTCCGCTGAGTCCTGCCCAAGTTTCCAACCTGTTCAACAGTATACTGTGATCCACAGTGTCAAACGCAGCACTGAGATCCAACAGGACCAGAATTGACACATTGCCTGTGTCAGTGTTTAACCTTATGTCATTTTACACTCTAATAAGAGCTGTTTCTGTACTCTGGTGAGGTCGGAAGCCTCATTGAAATTTGTCAAAAAGGCCACTGGAGTTCAAGAAATTGCTGAGTTGATTAAAAACCACTTTCTCAATGATCTTGGCTATAAAGGAAGATTTGAGATAGGTCTGTAGTTGGTTAACATGGAAGCATCCAGCGTTCTCTTTTTTAAGAGTGGCTTAATGGCAGCTACTTTTAGGGGTTTAGGAAACGTGCCTGATTGAAGTGAGCTATTTATTATTTGTCGCAAATCTGTTTGGACAGAGTTCACGATAGTTTTTAAAAAGTCTGATGGCATTGTGTCAAGACAGCATGTTGATGGTTTTAGATGCTGAACTGTTTCCTCTATGGTTTTTTGGTCAACTGTTTTTCCTGTGAGGTCTTATAATTTCAGAAAAGTGTCGCTGTCTAGCTTTGAGTAACTCATAGTTAAAATTACAAAGACTTTGTTTGTAGAGGTCAAGGTGAATTTGAAGTTTAGTTTTTCTCCACTTACGCTCTGCTTTTCTGCATTCTGTTTTCAAAGCCTTTACCATCATAGTGTTCCTCCATGGTGTTTTCTTTCTGATCAAGGTCGTCTTAGTTTTAGTTTTAATAGGTGCAACAGCATCCATGACATTTGAGATTTTCCAGTTAAAATTATCCAGGAGTTCATCAACTGACTCTGCACTCACAGTTGGTGACATAGCTATAGCCTCCATAAACTTTGCACTGGTATTCTCATTTATGTACCTTCTCCTAACAGACACAGAGGTTAACTGAACATTTGGAATGATCTGTAAGTCAAAGACCACACAGAAATTATCATAAAGAGCCAAGTCCTTAACATCAACAGAAGAAATGTCAACACCTTTAGAGATAACCAGATCCAGAGTGTGGCCTTGAGTGTGTGTGGGCCCTTTCACATGTTGCAAGAGGCCAAAAGTGTCAAGTAGAGCAGAGAGTTCTTTGGCATTACTGTCCATGTTATTGTCTACGTGGATGTTAAAATCCCCTGTTATGATAAAAAAGTTGTAGTCAGTGCAGATAACTAATCAATGAATTTTCCTGAGTATCTTGGAGGTCTATAAATTATTAAAAAAAGAACTTTTGGATCACCTTTTAATAAAAAACAGAGATATTCAAAAGAGCTAAAATCACCTAATGTAATTTCCCTGCATTGAAATACAGATTTAAAGATGGCAGCAACTCCCCCGCCTTTCTTACCAGTTCGGCACTTATTCATAAAACTAAAAGTTTTGGTGCTGCCTCATTGAGAATAGCACAACAGCTAGATTCAGTCAGCCATGTTTCACTAAGAAGTAAAAAATCTAGATCATAGGTCATAATTACGTCATTAACTAACAGTGATTTGTTGACCTAGTGATCTGATATTGAGTAGAGCTAATCTTGTGGAGATAGCAGGAGACACTGGTATATTTCGAGGTTGACATATACTTATAAATTGGCAGATTTAATTGAACCCCTTTTATTTCTCACCAGTTTAACTATTCTTCTGTTACCTGTCATCACAGGGATTGAGAAGGCTACCTGAACTCGATAGGGCCCTGACTTTTCCTGGGGGAGAACATTATTAGTATCAGTATTGCAGCCTGGACCCGGCACATATCAGTCAGACTCACAGATGATATGATTGGGCTGGGTGACTTTTGGGTGATGGTGTTTTCCAGCGTGGTGGAATGCGAGGGGCTGGACGAGGAGGGATGTAGAAGAGAGAAAAAATGGGATTTGGGCGTGGTGTGTTTTGGATTCCTACAGTGACAAGGTCATTCATCCTGTCGGTGAAACCCAGAAGTGGGGAGTCCGGACTGAGTGGAGAGAATAAAAGGCTGGATGGGGTCCTGGTGGGTGAAAGTTTGGAGTCTCCTGGTGGGGCTGGGGGAGACTCCACTTGTTGGGCTGTTGGGGCTGGGGGAGACTCCTCATGATGGGCTGTTGGGGCTGGGGGAGACTCCTTGTGTTGGGGTAAGGATGGTGACGTTAAAGCCTCTCTCTGGGTGTGCTGACTTTCATGGTCAGTCCTTATCTCAGGCAGTAGCAATTCTTCTCCAGAAAGCTGTCTTATGTGTTGTTTTGGATTGTCTCACCTCTTGTCCTTTGCAGGGGCTGCTGGTGACTGACGCACAAAATAAAAAATGTTGTAGCTTAACAGCTGTACTCCTGACTTGTTAAGGCAAAATCCATCTGCCATAAAGAGGTGTCTGCGTTCCCAAAAAATGTAGAAATTGTCAATAAAATTCACTGATTGAGCGGCACACGTATCTTTGAGCCATCTGTTGAGCATCATCAGCCTGCGGAATCTCTCGTCTCCTCGCCGAACTGTCGGTAGAGGTCCACTGATAAACACCTCAATATTCAGACATCGAACTTTGTTCAGCAGATCATTAAAATCCTGTTTCAATACCTCTGATTGTTGTTTGACAACATCAAGTGCTCCTGTGTGTATACTCAGCAGCGATTTCCAGAATTTTCTCTGAGATATCGGACACCATGTCATTGGTAAAACAGAGTACTTTGCTGTTTTTGTTGAAACGGTGTTTTATCTTATTCACAGCTCCGTCACCCACTCTCAGCGTTTGAGGCCCAGTGGTTAGCTCTTTCTGCAGCCTTTTAGCATGTGATTTAGCCTCATACCTTTCTCTGGTGCTTGAAGATGACCTTTCTTTTGGGGAGTCAGGGTCTCGTAAAAGTGGAGCAAATCTGTTCTCTAGTAGAATCCCTGTGTCTTGGGTCGGTTTGCTCTTACTTTTTGTTTTTGCCTCAGTCCACGGCTGCTTTCTCCTTGGTATAGGGGTTGAAGAGACCCTCCTGTGCGATGGCAGTGCAGGCCACCCAGTTTCATCACGAGTCTCCGGGTGCTGGGTCCTGCCTGTTAACCGTCTTCCCATATCTGAGGGAAGCGATTTATCTGTATGCTTTGGCTTTGCACCAAGAGAGTTCCAGGGAGGACTACTGGTTGATTTACTGCCATAACCACCAGCCTCCTGCTTCTTGGTGCCAGCCTCGTAGCTGTCTGTTAGCCTGCTCCTGTCCACTGATTTGGGTCATCAGTAGAGTGGTTTCATTCCCATATTGTCCATTTACCTCCACGTTGACTTCGAATCGCTGAATTTTCGTCTCCAGTACTGCTATCTTCTGGAGAAGTTTGTAGTAGTCATCCGTGGAAAAAGGAGGCATCTTGCCGCTAATTAGCTTAGCTTAGTTGAGCTCCTCAATCCTAGTCACTATAGTGCAGGCTTGTGCTGCTGATAGGCCACACTCACAAAGTAAAAGAGATTAAATAATAGTGGTAGCCTTCAGATACTTTCATAAATTAAGCACCAGGTGATAAAAAAGTATCCAGGACCCACTTTCCATAAATTTTGTAGCAAAAATACAGGATTGCAATGGAAAAAAGTAAGCAAAGCGGAGAGCAAAGAGCAAAGCGTCTGCACTCAAGCAAAGCAGGAAGCCTGATTTAAGTAACAAAGCTGTCTTAAGACTTAGCAGTTGGCTGAAGAAAACGCTGGCATAATTGGGAGCATATCTATTGTATACCTTTGATGTAGACCTGAGAGGGGAACTGTGCAGAGCAGTGATATGAAATAAAATCTTCACCACTGTACATATGTAGATAAACCCAATATGGACAGCTCTTAGAAGGCTATACTTATGCTCAGAATCTGGGGTTACGGTACATAACCAAGGTTTCACTTTGTCACAAACAAAGTGTGAAAATGTTTTTTCTTTTTGTTTGAAGAATTTTCCATCCTCCCACTCATGTGCAGTACACTGAAAGTAAAAGTACCAATACAGCAATGTAAAAATAACCCAGTAAAGTAAAATTCCTGTACAAAAAATCATACCTAGTAAAAGTACATGTAAAAAAGTGAAATGTTAACAAAATGTAGTCACATTATTAAGTAAAAGTGGTGCTTTTTGCTTCTTTTAACTGATATATTATTATAAGTGACATCATTCGATTATTAATAATAGATTGAGCAGTGTCTTAATGACAAGATTTTACTGGAAAGATCTCACTTTCGTGTATTAGTGAACATAGTTCTGTCAAAAACAAAACAGCATTACTGGACAACCAATCATTTTTTATTTTAAAATTTAACATGTTGAGTTTCACTAGACATAAATAGTTAAATAATTAAATTATTCCTCTCTGATGATTTATTTAACAACACATAACCGTCATGTCAACACAATACATCCGTCTTCTTCATTTCTGCTTTACCTAGTTTATCGTTACATAGTTCTCTTTCTAAATCCCTCAAAATTACATTTTCTTTTTTCTATAGTATAAAACTGGTTCAAAACCAACTATTTATGTCTCACCATGTTACATTTTTAAAAAATAAAAAAAATTTAAATTTAAAATAAAAAATGATTGGTTGTCCAGTAATGCTGTTTAGTTTTTGACTGAACTATGTTCACTAATACATGAAAGTGAGATCTTTCCAGTAACATTTTGTCATTAACATACTGCTCAATCTATTATTAATAATCTAATGATGTCACTTATAATAATGTAGCAGTGAAAGGAATCAAAACACATTTTGTTAACACTGCACTTTCTACATGAACTTTTAATACTTATGATTTTTTTGTACAGGAATTTTACTTTCAGTGTACTGCACATGAGTGGGAGGATGGGAAATTCTTCAAACTAAAAATAAACATTTTCTAGCAACAAAAAAAAACTTTGCAACAAAGTGAAACCGTGGTTATAAACTGTTACCCCACCAAAACACACAAACAAACTAACCACTAAATGTGAGTGCCCTCTTTTAGGTGTGCCACTTGACAGTATCATTTATCGTGATATTTTTAACCAATGATAATCATAGTGGCACATCTCTGATTAGGACCTTACTCATCTTCAAATGTCTGGTTTTGTCTGATGAACAGTCCATATCGATCTCTCTACACATTTTTGATTGTCTTTTAAATGGTCTCATTTTATTTTATTAAATTGTCAAAAACTAATAATGGGTTCACACAAAGAAGAGGTCTAGAGGCCCCATTTTAAGCGCATGGCGTGAAGTGCCTTTGGGGCATGTCCAAATCCACTTTTGCTATTTTAACGGCGGAAAAATGGTCACTGCGCCATGCAAATGGTCTAAAAGGGTCGGACTTCATTAAGTCTATCCCTTTTACACCCTCATTAATCATAGGCGTGTTTTGGGCGTAACCCGCGGTAAACCAATCAGAGTGTCATCTCCCATTCTCTTTAATATCCAGGAGCGCTGTCACTTTGGCGGATTGCTATTATAACAGCGCATTTACCCAGCAATGCGTTTCAATAATAAAACATGAGTTACTTTTGCTGAAAAGAAAGTTGGCTGATGAGCTGCTAACCTCACATTTAATTCATATAAAGGAAGAATATGGAGATATAACAATAATGGCACTGCGCTCTGTGCAGCATCTCAGAGGCTACAGACTTTCATTATTCCGTTAGGACTGTCCGCAGCGGCACTCTCCGAGGTGCTGACACCCCCCCCCCCCCCCCCCCAAAAAAAAAAAAAAAAACTGTGGAAGGCTCATTCTCATTTAAGTTGTTACTTTTTACCATCAATTAAATCTGATAAATATTATGACTAACTAATATGACATGTATTTTTCATATGTTGATGTACATCATAATATGAATTCACATTGTGGTCCTTTTATTTGTAATGTTTTGCATGTTTTTGTGCTGCTGCACGTCCCATAGGCGCACAGACTGGTGCAAGTGTATTTGCTATTTAGACAACGGGCGAGAAAATGACAATGTGCTGGGGGAAACTAACAAAGACACATGCGCCACATCCGCTATGTGCCGACCGCAAGATGGGGCCCTAGATGTCCTGAATTAGTCTGGTCAGGGTCAAGTTTAATTGTGTGTTTTGTCTGCAGAGGCAGGTTCCTGATTAGCAGGCACACTGATCAGTAGGATGTGACACACCTTAGCCTTCTGAGCCCCATTTATGAAGCTGCTGATCCTGCCTCTGTCCTCTCCCCAACATGCTCCTACGTTGTTTTCTTGGTTCTTTTACTTTGTTTCACCATCAAACGCCACACACCACACATTCACCCAACCACTCCTTACATGACTGATTTTGCAGACTAACCCTACTTTTTCATTTTTGTGTTTGTTTTGACTATTTTATTTTGAACAAGATTATTTTTGCACTATATTGAATACCCATGTTATTCCCCTTTTCTGTCAGTCTAAAGCCAGGCTGTGAAAAATGGGGTTCAGGAGCAGTTTTGACATTTCCCATACTGTAACTCTATGGTCTTAGATGATTTCCTATTTTGTGTCACTTAACTTAATATATCTTTTTTCTTTCTCTGTATGTTTGTCTGTTCTCATAGAAACAAAAAAGAAGAAGAAAGATACTCAAAACACACTGCTGTCAGCACTCACACATTCACACTGGAGAGAAGCTGTACAGCTGTGAGCAATGTGGGGAAACTTTCACTCGAGACAGTAGTCTAAAAATCCACCAACGCATTCATACTGGAGAGAAGCCGTACAGCTGTGAGCAATGTGGGAAAACTTTCACTCGAGACAGTGGTCTAAAAATCCACCAACGCATTCATACTGGAGAGAAACCGTACAGCTGTGAGCAATGTGGGAAAACTTTCAATCGAGACAGTCATTTAAAAATCCACCAACGCATTCACACTGGAGAGAAGCCGTACAGCTGTGAGCAATGTGGGAAAATGTTCACTCAAGACAGTAGTCTAAAAAAACACCAACGCATTCACACTGGAGAGAAACCGTACAGCTGTGAGCAATGTGGGAAAACTTTCAATCAAGACAGTCATCTAAAAATCCACCAACGCATTCACACTGGAGAAAAGCCGTACAGTTGTGAGCAATGTGGGAAAACTTTCAATCAAGACAGTAGTCTAAAAAGCCACCAACGCATTCACACTGGAGAGAAGCCGTACAGCTGTGAGCAATGTGGGAAAACTTTTAGTGAAGGCAGTACCCTAAAAAAACACCAACGCATTCACACTGGAGAGAAGCCGTACAGCTGTGAGCAATGTGGGAAAACTTTTACTCAAGACAGTAGTTTAAAAAACCACCAAGGCATTCACACTGGAGATAAGCCGTACAGCTGTGAGCAATGTGGGAAAACTTTTACTGTAGCCAGTCTTCTAAAAAGCCACCAACGCATTCACACTGGAGAGAAGCCGTACAGCTGTGAGCAATGTGGGAAAACTTTCGCTTGTGGTAGTCATCTAAAAATCCACCAACGCATTCACACTGGAGAGAAGCCGTACAGCTGTGAGCAATGTGGGAAAACTTTCACTCATGGCAGTCATCTAAAATCACACCAACGCATTCACACTGGAGAGAAGCCGTACAGCTGTGAGCAATGTGGGAAAACTTTCGCTGAAAATAGCACCCTTAAAAATCATCAACGCATTCACACTGGAGAGAAGCCGTACAGCTGTGAGCAATGTGGGAAAACTTTCGCTCTAAATAGCAACCTTAAAAATCATCAACGCATTCACACTGGAGAGAAGCCGTACTGGTGTGAGCAATGTGGAAAAACTTTTGCTCAAGCCAGTAATCTAAAAAGCCACCAACGCATTCACACTGGAGAGAAGCCGTACTGGTGTGACTAGCTGTGTTTGAGCGAGGTAGCGAGTGAATGAAGTGAGGGAGCGCTGACAGTAAGAAAGCCAGTTAATCAAATCAGTAAAGCATCATTTTCTGATTGCTTCACCGCTGTTACGTTTAACAGCAGAAATAAACTTCCCCACACACCTCCACTCAACTATGCAGCTCCACCTCAAACCTCTGAATCTGAAACACCTGCGTGCTGTTTAAACCACAGCAGCAGCTTTATGCTGCCTTACTTGGTTCAGTCTAAAATGCAAAGTATTACAGAGATCTTTTTGATTTCCATCTGTACAATAACTCTGACCCTGAACCACAACATTTCTTTCCTGTGCTTTGTGGGTTTGTCATTACTATTCAAACCAATAGTTCAACCAGTGGTTAAATTACAAAAGCACACATTTTTGGATATAACCTATTAATTTGGCTCTGAGTGCACCAGAATGATGCATGCATTTGACTTAAAAATGTACAAAGTTTTTCTTGGACTCCTTATTTTGTTCTTCTTGCATGCATTTTTGTGTTGTATTAGTTAACCAATTTTTCAGCAAACCTCTGTTTTAGCACTACGTGCTTGCTCATGTAGGAATGTTGGGTCACTTTCAGCTGAATTTAAAGAGTACGACGGTCTATACCTTCTCTGTGTACAGTGCCTTGACATGAGTTTTGATGTGATTTGCTACAATATAAATAAATATTGATTGATTGATTCTGTTTTACTTCTTTCTTGTCTAGAGGAAGTCTTTGTTTGTAGAGAGTGCTGTTTATGTTCAACAATGTCTCATTGACTTTATTTCAGTCTTGTTTCATTTGGTATTTTTTAAGTTTATTGTATCTTGTGTTGTGCATCTAATTAGGTTGCATGTTTTAATGTCCTTGTTGGTTGTAATATGGCTGTGAATGACTGCAAAGACCAGCAGATGGTCACTTGTTATTTGTAAATCTTCACGACTTTCCCATCAGTAATGTAGGTAAATATATGCAAGTAAAATACAAGAGGAACTTGTGAACTGCTAGTTTGAATGTACTTCATATGCAAACTGCAGTTTGTGTTTCAATTGTATTCAAACTATTTTAATATGCATAACTATAAAAAATGTTGAGTAAAGACATAAACCTGGGCTGTTTGTTTTATTTAGGCACCAGATGACAAGTTACACTTACAAATATAAAAATATTCATATGGGATCGTTTTGGGGATTTCCAATATGCTAAGTTAGCCAATTTCATTTGATACTGTCATACCACAAATTGTCATATTTCTTTAGAGAAAATAAGTTTGATGAATGACTACGAGAATGGCTTTAGAAAAAAAATCCACAACATGTTTAAATCAAAGTAAGTAAAAAGCTTATGATTCCATATGGAGATGATCTTTTGATAAAAATGAATTAGCTAGGCATAAGTGTAAGGATGTGTAACTGGATGAAAGATTTCCTTTGGAATACAACATTTGAAGCTTTGACATTATAAATGGGATACCATTTCAAGGTAGTGCCATCAGTGTGATTCTATTTAATATCATGATTAATGACATCTTTGAAAGGACAGGAACAAGTATGCAGTCATCACTGTAGGCAGAGCCATCTGTAAAAGGGGAAAACATTACTCATGTTTTGAAATGTGTACAAGAAGCAATACATAAACCATCGGTGACAGTTTGATGATGAATATAGAAGTATATTTAGGCATTCACAAGGTCAGCTATATTTTCTCTCTGTGAGTGGAACATCTGCAGTTGCCATTACAGGCCCAACACTTACAAACAAAAGTGACCAGTTGACAGGAAAACCAGTTGATTTCTAACACCAGGTTGTCAGTGTTTTCACAGTGTGCTAGATAAAGCAGCCATTTATGTTACATTGCATCCTCCTTACTGTGGTTAATAAATCAAGTTATAATATAATAAAGGTAAGCCTGCATCATTCAACAGAGCACCAAACACTTACCTTTTAATTTGTTTGAGTTAAAGAGGGCGATTTTTTTCTTTCTTTTTTTTATTGCAAAAAGAGAAACGGGGCTATTAGAGAGAATTTGAGAAGTCAGGTGGGTTTTTGCCTGATAATCTGCTGTTCCACAGTTTAGTCCAGTAGGTGGCGGTAATGCGCCTTTAAACTAGTTTGCCAACCTTTAAATAGAAAGTCTTTATTGTCATTGTACAAAGCACAACGAAAACCAGTGGAAGAAGAAGACAAAGAAGAAGAAGAAAAGCGTGCAACAACTACCCTTTTTTTTAACATGCTCACATCTATAGTTTTATTTCTCATCCTTAAGTGTTTTTTTTCTCTCTTAATTTATTGCAAAAAGAGCATACATGCAGTATACAAGAAAGACATCAGAAAACATGAGACAGGGCCATTTAGCGTTTTAGTAGCCTTTTGATTAGTCAAATTATCAAGAAACTTAAAATAATGCTCAATTTCCTTCTGAAAAACAACAAAACAAGGTTCTTTCTTATTAAATTTATTCTTATGGATATAAAACTTTGCCAGAAATAAAATCAAATTTATTAAGAAATACAATTTTCTTCCTGCTGAGGATAATCATGGAAGCCAAACACAACATTTTCCCAGAGTAGAAGGAAATCTTTGAAGAGATGATCAATAATAAACCTGCTGAGTTCTGCCCATATTTTCGTTGTAAAGGGACAGTGCCAAAACAGATGTAAAACGGTTTCGGGGTGTAAATTGCAAAAAGAACAGTGTGTGTTAATGTCTTTTTTAAATTTCTGCATATAATGGTTGGCAGGGTAGTATTAGTGGATAATTTTAAAAGACACCTCCCTAACCTTGTTTAAAATTAAAAATGTGTTGGGGAGCATCCAAACTTTCTTCCAATCAATATTATTAACTAAGCGGTTCCAATATGCAGTGACAAACGGGGTAGTGATGATATTTCTTTGGAATAAGGCACCTATCTTTTTATTTATTTATTTTTGGGAATGTGATGAGAAACATATTTTTCCTTCTGGGGAGTCAACTGAGTTGGGGAGAGATACATGATTAGCTGAAGGCATCTGTCTGTTCCTAAAAAGCATTAGGGAGCCTGTTGGAATGGCTTTAATAATGACAGAGAATTCCTTAGGAGTCACTTGAAGGTTGAATCTGCATAAAAAATCTCTATAAGAGAGCAATGATCCCTCCTCATTAAACAATTGACTCACCATCCAAATCTGATTCTGGAACAAAGTTTTTTTTTAAAAGAGACTTGTTTTTAGATCAAATATCTCTGTTATTCCAAATAATATATCGGTGTGGTGAAAAGTCATGCTTATATACAAGTGTCCAGGCTAGAAGGACCTGTTTATGGAATACAGACAGTTTGGCAGGGAGTTTGTCTACATTACAATTACAACTTAAAATAAAGTGGAGGCCTCCAAAGCGAGAGAAAATGTAATGGGGAATAAAGTTCCAAATTGAAAAAGGATTTTTAAGAACATTTTTAGCCCAATTAATTTTAAAAGTATTATTCAGGGTGGTGAAATCCAAAAAGTTAAGCCCTCCAGACTCATAATTATTCATAACCACACTTTTTCTTATATAATGTGTACGATTTCTCCATATAAAGTTCAAAAGCATCTGATCAATAGCTTTACTAATCTTACTATCTAGGTGTAATGAAATGGCAGCATAAGTTAGTCGAGAAATTCCCTCTGCTTTAATTAACTTTACCCTTCAAGAAAAAATCCCTCTGTAACCACTGATTCAATTTCTTTTGAGTTTTCTGAATAATTGGAGTAAAGTTTAAATATGATCTTAAATTTTGATTTTAAAAATTAAAAAAAAAAAAAACTAAAAAAGGACTTTAAACTGCAGTTAGTACATATAATAGGCTATATACAACAGTACAATTAAAAACAAAAAGGAAAAAAAGGACCTTCTTTGCACTAGAGCAATAGCAGGGACTTTAAATAATAATATTTAATAATTAATGTTACATTTTGTGTACATATTTCCTTTATTTTGTGTTTCTATGATGTTGGTACTGTGTGTATATATAGAAAAGATTCACAACAAAGCTATTAAAATGTAGGTTTTAATATATGTAATGAGGTATGTTCAAAAGCGCGAGAACGGGCCGTACGGAAATCGGGCAGAGACGGAATGAAGTTTGTCCAAGTGGAGTTACCATACAAGATGGCGGCATGTTCGCATGCGCGAACGGTCCGTACAGCAAATCGGGCAGTGACAAAAGGAACAAGCGGTAGCTTTGTGAGTTTTTCACAGAGCAAAACTACAAGAGCAGCATGGAGGAGAACCAGAACCCGGACTCACCCTCTGCTACCACCGATAAACAGGTCAGTTTCTCAGCCGTAAAAACTACTAAAAGGTTTCAGTGTTTCCTTCTATTTCGTACAAGCTTCGCTCTGTAGTGAAACTAGTGATACCAAACAAAGTTTAACGAAATCCCCCATAAAAACCATCTCCCTCCCGATTTACTATTCTTTCATTATTCATTATCCTGCAGTAAACCGACGATAATAAGACTGCTTTAAGTTAATATATTTAAACAGAAGCGGAGATGGCGAGTAGCTTTTGTAGCCTGAAGTCACGATTTCTGTGGGGGGATGGACAAGTCTACAAGTAACTCATTATTGAGCACCGCCTCCATTGTAGTTAGCATGTGTTAGTGCCAGGAGAAAAAACCTTTAACTAGACCAGTTGAAACTTACGGTTCTCCACAACATGTATTTTCAGTTAATAAAGAAAGAACAATGAGTCAAGCAGAGTTCAGTGGACTGTGCATCAAAAATGTGATTCAAGCAAACAGAGAGCTGTTCATGCAACAAACACACGGAATGGCTGTTGGTGAATCTCATTGTTATAGTACATCTGTTTGAGCTTTACCTGGGGAGGAGCTCAGTTTTCTTTGTATCCTTCTCTTTCATGTGTTTGAGGATTTTACACAGTTATTTCCAAGCTTTCCTCTGTAGCTTTTTATTAGATTATAATTGGTCTGTATTGTCTGTTTCATTTTGATAGTTAACTGGGTAATCATAAAGTCATGCAGTCTTTCTTTCCAGTTCATCAACATTTTCTAGCTCAATATCTGGATTTGCGTCAGTATCAGGCCATTACAGGATATTGTCCTGTAGCTGTGGCTAGCACACGTGACCAACATTAAGATTAACAGTATGGCTCCTATTGTCAGCCTTACTTTAGTTAAAATATGGGTCAAAGACGTATAGGATTTTCCACAGGTCTGTAGAAGCCAATATCATAATAACGGTAGATGACGTAGTAAATTTGTCTGTTTTTTAATGTAATGATCCAGTAAAGTAAAATTCCTGTTCAAAAAAATTATACCTAGTAAAAGTACATGTAGGAAAGTGAAATGTTAACCAAATGTAGTCAAAGTATTAAGTAAAAGTATTGTTTTTTGCTTCTTTTAACTGATATATTTTTATAAGTGACATCATTAGATTATTAATAATACATTGAGCAGTTTCTTAATGACAAGATTTTACTGGAAAGATCTCACTTTCATTTATTAGTGAACATAGTTCTGTCAAACACAAAAACAGCATTACTGGACAACCAATCATTTTTTATTTAACATGTTGAGTTTCACTAGACATAAATAGTTAAATAATTAAATAATTCCTCTCTGATGATTTATTTAACAACACATAACCGTCATGTCAACTCAATACATCCGTCTTCTTAATTTCTGCTTTACCTAGTTTATCTTTACATAGTTCTGTTTCTAAATCCCTCATAAAATTACATTTTCATATTTCTACAGTATAAAACTGGTTCAAAACCAACTATTTATGTCTAGTGAAACTCACCATGTTAAATTTAAAATAAAAAATGATTGGTTGTCCAGTAATGCTGTTTAGTTTTTGACTGAACTATGTTCACTAATACATGAACGTGAGATCTTAACAGTAACATTTTTTTCATTGACATACTGCTCAATGTATTATTAATAATCTAATGATGTCACTTATAATAATGTAGCAGTGAAAGGAAGCAAAAACATTTTGTTAACACTGCACTTTCTACATGAACTTTTATTACTTATGATTTTTTTGTACAGGAATTTTACTTTCAGTGTACTGCACATGAGTGGGAGGATGGAAAATTCTTCAAACTAAAAGTAAACATTTTCTAGCTTTGTTTGCAACAAAGTGAAACCTGGGTTATAAACTGTTACCCCACCAAACACACAAACAAACTAACCACTAAATGTGACTTTCCTATTTTAGGTGTGCCACTTGACAGTATCATTTATTAACCAATGATATTTTTAACCAATGATAATCATAGTGGCACATCTCTGATTAGGACCTTACTCATCTTCAGATGTCTGGTTTTGTCTTATCAGCAGTCCATATCAATCTCCCTACAGTTTTTTGATTGTCTTGTAAATGGCTGTGCATGATGGCACTGCGCTCTGTGCAGCATCTCAGAGACTACAGACTTTCATACGGTTGTTAGGACTGTCCGCAGCAGCACTCTCCAAGGTGCTGACCCCCCCCCCCCCCCCCCCCCCCCCCCCCCCACCACCACCAAAAAAAAAAACTGGAAGGCTCAATCTCATTTAATTTGTTACTTTTTACAATCAATTAAATCTGATAAATATTATGACTAACTAATATGACATGTATTTTTAATATGTTGATGTACATCATAATATGAATTCACATTATGGTCTTTTTATTTGTAATGTTTTGCATGTTTGTGTGCTGCTGCGTGTCCGTGTGTGTAACAAGCACAGTGTCTACGCACTGCGCACCTGCCTATATAGGAACATATTGGACTCTTGATGATGCGCCCCTTCAATGAAATATGCGGCAGTGACTTTAGACCTGTTTTTTTTGGTCAGTAGCACAATCGCTTTCCTCTGCCTCAAAATAGCAACGCGCCACCAATGCGCCTGACCACACCTCATTTTGAGACCAACACGCCCATAGGTGCACAGACTGGTGCAAGTGCATTTGCTACTTCGACAAGGGGCGAGAAAATGACAATGTGCCGGGGGAAACTAACAAAGACATGCGCCACATCCGCTATGCGCCGACCGCAAGATGGGGCCCTAGATGTCCTGAATTAGTCTGGTCAGGGTCAAGTTTAGGAAACCCTGGATCCTTGCAATGACCCCTCTACTTTGCTCCTCTAGCTACTGCTGGGTTTTGTCTGTAGCGGCAGGTTCCTGATTAGCAGGCACACTGATCAGTAGGATGTGACACACCTTGGCCTTCTGAGCCCCATTTATGAAGCTGCTGGTCCAGCTTCTGTCCTCTCCCCAACATGCTCCTACGTTGTTTTCTTGGTTCTTTTACTTTGTTTCACCATCAAACGCCACACACCACACATTTCTAACCCTAACCCTAACCCACCCAACCACTCCTTACATGACTGATTTTAAAGACTACCCCTACTTTTTCATTTTTTGTGTTTGTTTTGACTATTTTAGTTTGAACAAGATTTTTTTTGCACTATATTGAATACCCATGTTACTCCACTTTTCTGCCACAGTCTAGGGCCAGGCTGTGAAAAATGGGGCTCAGGAGCAGTTTTGACATTTCCCATACTGTAACTCTATGGTCTTAGATGATTTCCTCTTTTGTGTCACCTAACTTAATATATCTTTCTTTCTTTCTCTGTATGTTTGTCTGTTCTCATAGAATCAAAAAAGAAGAAGAAAGATACTCAAAACGCACTTCTGTAAGCACTCACACATTCACACTGGAGAGAAGCCGTACAGCTGTGAGCAATGTGGGAAAACTTTTAGTATTTACAGTCATCTAAAAAGCCACCAACGCATTCACACTGGAGAGAAGCCGTACAGCTGTGAGCAATGTGGGGAAATTTTCACTCGAGACAGTAATCTAAAAATCCACCAACGCATTCACACTGGAGAGAAGCCGTACAGCTGTGAGCAATGTGGGGAAATTTTCACTCGAGACAGTAATCTAAAAATCCACCAACGCATTCACACTGGAGAGAAGCCGTACAGCTGTGAGCAATGTGGGAAAACTTTCACTCACGACAGTAGTCTAAAAAAGCACCAACGCATTCACACTGGAGAGAAGCCGTACAGCTGCGATCAATGTGGGAAAACTTTCACTTGTGGCAGTCATCTAAAAACACACCAACGCATTCACACTGGAGAGAAGCCATACAGCTGTGAGCAATGTGGGAAAATTTTCACTCGAGACAGTAATCTAAAAATCCACCAACGCATTCACACTGGAGAGAAGCCGTACAGCTGTGAGCAATGTGGGGAAATTTTCACTCGAGACAGTAATCTAAAAATCCACCAACGCATTCACACTGGAGAGAAGCCGTACAGCTGTGAGCAATGTGGGAAAATGTTTCCTCGAGATGATAGTCTAAAAATCCACCAACGCATTCACACTGGAGAGAAGCCGTACAGCTGTGAGCAATGTGGGAAAACTTTCACTCACGACAGTAGTCTAAAAAAGCACCAACGCATTCACACTGGAGAGAAGCCGTACAGCTGTGAGCAATGTGGGAAAATGTTTCCTCGACATGATAGTCTAAAAATCCACCAACGCATTCACACTGGAGAGAAGCCGTACAGCTGTGAGCAATGTGGGAAAACTTTCAGTGAAGGCAGTAGTCTAAAAAGCCACCAACGCATTCACACTGGAGAGAAGCCGTACAGCTGTGAGCAATGTGGGAAAACTTTCAGTGAAGGCAGTAGTCTAAAAATCCACCAACGCATTCACACTGGAGAGAAGCCGTACAGCTGTGAGCAATGTGGGAAAACTTTCAGTGAAGGCGGTAGTCTAAAAATCCACCAACGCATTCACACTGGAGAGAAGCCGTACAACTGTGAGCAATGTGGGAAAACTTTTGCTCACAACAGTAGTCTAAAAATCCACCAACGCATTCACACTGGACAGAAGCCGTACAGCTGTGAGCAATGTGGGAAAACTTTCACTCGAGACAGTCATCTAAAAAGCCACCAACGCATTCACACTGGAGAGAAGCCGTACAGCTGTGAGCAATGTCGGAAAACTTTTACTCAAGCCAGTAGTCTAAAAAGCCACCAACGCATTCACACAGGAGAGAAGCCGTACAGCTGTGAGCAATGTCGGAAACCTTTTACTCAAGCCAGTAGTCTAAAAAGACACCAACGCATTCACACAGGAGAGAAGCCGTACAGTTGTGAGCCATGTGGGAAAACTTTCAGTGAAGGCAGTAGTCTAAAAATCCACCAACGCATTCACACTGGAGAGAAGCCGTACAGCTGTGAGCAATGTGGGAAAACTTTCAGTGAAGGCAGTAGTCTAAAAATCCACCAACGCATTCACACTGGAGAGAAGCCGTACAGCTGTGAGCAATGTGGGAAAACTTTCACTCACGATAGTAGTCTAAAAAGCCACCAACGCATTCACACTGGAGAGAAGCCGTACAGCTGTGACTAGATGTGTTAGCTGTGTTCGAGCGAGGGAAGCGAGTGAATGAAGTGAGGGAGCGCTGACACTATGAAAGCCAGTTAATCAAATCAATAAAGCATAATTTTCTGATTGCTTCACAGCTGTTACGTTCAACAGCACAAATAAACTTCCCCACACTCCTCCACTCAACTATGCAGCTCCACCTCAAACACCTGCGTGCTGTTTAAACCGCAGCAGCTTTATGCTGCCTTACTTGGTTCAGTCTAAAATGTAAAGTATTACAGAGATCTTTTTGATTTCCATCTGTACAATAACTCTGACCCTGAACCACAACATAACTTTCCTGTGCTTTGTGGGTTTGGCATTACTATTCAAACCAATAGTTCAACCAGTGGTTAAATTACAAAAGCACACACATTTTTGGATATAACCTATTAATTTGGCTCTGAGTGCACCAGAATGATGCATGCATTTGGTGTTGTATTAGTTAACCAGTTTTTCAGCAAACCTCTGTTTTAGCACTACGTGCTTGCTCATGTAGGAATGTTTGGTCACTTTTAGTTGAATTTAAAGAGCACGACGGTCTAGACCTCTATATTTACAGTGCCTTGAAATGAGTTTTGATTTGATACAATATAAATAAATATTGATTGATTGATTCTGTTTTACTTCTTACTTGTCTAGAGGAAGGCTTTGTTTGTAGAGAGTGCTGTTTATGTTCAACATTGTCTCATTGACTTTTTTTCAGTCTTGTTTCATTTGGTATTTTTTAAGTTTATTGTATCTTGTGTTGTGCATCTAATTAGGTTGCATGTTTTAATGTCCTTGTTGGTTGTAATACAGCTCTGAATGACTGCAAAGACCAGCAGATGGTCACTTGTTATTTGTAAATCTTCACGACTTTCCCATCAGTAATGTAGGTAAATATATGCAAGTAAAATACAAGAGGAACTTGTGAACTGCCAGTTTGAATGTACATCTTATGCAAACTGCAGTTTGTGTTTTAATTGTATTCAAACTATTTTAATATGCATAATTATAACAAAGGTTGAATAAAGACATAAACCTGGGCTGTGTGTTTTATTTAGGCACCAGATGACAAGTTACACTTACAAATATAAAAATATTCATATGGGATCGTTTTGGGGATTTCCAATATGCTAAGTTAGCTAATTTGGTTTGATACTGGCATACTACAGATTGTCATATTTCTTTAGAGAAAATAAGTTTGATGAATGACTACGAGAATGGCTTTAGAAAAAAATCCACAGCATGTTTAAATCAAAGTAAGTAAAAAGCTTATGATTCCATATGGAGATGATCTTTTGATAAAAATGAATTAGCTAGGCATAAGTGTAAGGATGTGTAACTGGATGAAAGATTTCCTTTGGAATACAACATTTGAAATCTCAAGAAGCTTTGACATTATAAATGGGATACCATTTCAAGGTAGCGCCATCAGCGTATTTTCTATTTAATATCGTGATTGATGACATCTTTGAAAGGACAGGAACAAGTATGCAGTCATCACTGTAGGCAGAGCCATCTGAAAAAGGGGAAAAAATTACTCATGTTTTGAAATGTGTACAAGAAGCAATGCATAAACCATCAGTGACAGTTTGATGATGAATATAGAAGAATATTTAGGCATTCACAAGGACAGCTATATTTTCTCTCAGTGAGTGGAACATCTGCATTTGCCATTACAGGCCCAACACTTACAAACAAAAGTGACCAGTTGACAGGAAAACCAGTTGATTTCTAACACCAGGTTGTCAGTGTTGTCACAGTGTGCTAGATAAAGCAGCCATTTATGTTACATTGCATCCTCCTTACTGTGGTTAATAAATCAAGTTATAATATAATAAAGGTAAGCCTGCATCATTCAACAGAAGACCAAACACTTACCTTTTAATTTGTTTGAGTTAAAGAGGGCCATTTTTTTTCTTTCTTTTTTTTATTGCAAAAAGAGAAACGGGGCTATTAGAGAGAATTTGAGAAGTCAGGTGGGTTTTTGTCTGATAATCTGCTGTTCCACAGTTTAGTCCAGTAGGTGGCGGTAATGCGCCTTTAAACTAGTTTGCCAACCGATAAATAGAAAGTCTTTATTGTCATTGTACAAAGCACAACGAAAACCAGAGGAAGAAGAAGACAAAGAAGAAGAAGAAAAGCGTGCAACAACTACCCTTTTTTTAACATGCTCACATCTATAGTTTTATTTCTCATCCTTAAGTGTTTTTTTTCTCTCTTAATTTATTGCAAAAAGAGCATACATGCAGTATACAAGAAAGACATCAGAAAACATGAGACAGGGCCATTTAGCGTTTTAGTAGCCTTTTGATTAGTCAAATTATCAAGAAACTTAAAATAATGCTCAATTTCTTTCTGAAAAACAACAAAACAAGGTTCTTTCTTATTAAATTTATTCTTATGGATATAAAACTTTGCCAGAAATAAAATCTAATTTATTAAGAAATACATTTTTCTTCCTGCTTAGGATAATCATGGAAGCCAAACACAACATTTTCCCAGAGTAGAAGGAAATCTTTGAAGAGATGATCAATAATAAACCTGCTGAGGTCTGCCCATAATTTCGTTGTAAAGGGACAGTGCCAAAACAGATGAAAAACGGTTTCGGGGTGTAAATTGCAAAAAGAATTTCTGCATATAATGGTTGGCAGGGTAGTATTTGTGGATAATTTTAAAACACACCTCCCTAACCTTGTTTACAATTAAAAATGTGTTGGGGAGCATCCAAACTTTTTCCAATCAATATTATTAACTAAGCGGTTCCAATATGCAGTGACAAACGGGGTAGTGATGATATTTCTTTGGAATAAGGCACCTATCTTTTTATTTATTTATTTTTGGGAATGTGATGAGAAACATATTTTTCCTTCTGGGGAGTCAACTGAGTTGGGGAGAGATACATGATTAGCTGAAGGCATCTGTCTGTTCCTAAAAAGCATTAGGGTGCCTGTTGGAATGGCTTTAATAATGACAGAGAATTCCTTAGGAGTCACTTGAAGGTTGAATCTGCATAAAAAATCTCTATAAGAGAGCAATGATCCCTCCTCATTAAACAATTGACTCACCATCCAAATCTGATTCTGGAACAAAGTTTTTTTTAAAAAGAGACTTGTTTTTAGATCAAATATCTCTGTTATTCCAAATAATATATCGGTGTGGTGAAAAGTCATGCTTATATACAAGTGTCCAGGCTAGAAGGACCTGTTTATGGAATACAGACAGTTTGGCAGGGAGTTTGTCTACATTACAATTACAACTTAAAATAAAGTGGAGGCCTCCAAAGCGAGAGAAAATGTAATGGGGAATAAAGTTCCAAATTGAAAAAGGATTTTTAAGAACATTTTTAGCCCAATTAATTTTAAAAGTATTATTCAGGGTGGTGAAATCCAAAAAGTTAAGCCCTCCAGACTCATAATTATTCATAATCACACTTTTTCTTATATAATGTGTACGATTTCTCCATATAAAGTTCAAAAGCATCTGATCAATAGCTTTACTAATCTTACTATCTAGGTGTAATGAAATGGCAGCATAAGTTAGTCGAGAAATTCCCTCTGCTTTAGTTAACTTTACCCTTCAAGGAAAAAATCCCTCTGTAACCACTGATTCAATTTCTTTTGAGTTTTCTGAATAATTGGAGTAAAGTTTAAATATGATCTTAAATTTTGATTTAAAAAAAAAAAAAAAAAAAGGACTTTAAACTGCAGTTAGTACATATAATAGGCTATATACAACAATACAATTAAAAACAAAAAGGAAAAAAAGGACCTTTGCACTAGAGCAATAGCAGGGACTTTAAATAATAATATTTAATAATTAATGTTACATTTTGTGTACATATTTCCTTTATTTTGTTTTTCTATGATGGTGGTACTGTGTGTATATACACAAACGATTCACAACAAAGCTATTAAAATGGAGGTTTTAATATATGTAATGAGGTATGTTCAAAAGCGCGAGAACGGGCCGTACGGAAATCGGGCAGAGACGGAAGGAAGTTTGTCCAAGTTGAGTTACCATACAAGATGGCGGCTGTTGGCGCATGCGCGAACGGTCCGTTCAGCAAATCGGGCAGTTACAAAGGAACAAGCGGTCGCTTTGTGAGTTTTTCACAGAGCAAAACTACAAGAGCAGCATGGAGGAGAACCAGAACCCGGACTCACCCTCTGCTACCACCGATAAACAGGTCAGTTTCTCAGCCGTAAAAACTACTAAAAGGTTTCAGTGTTTCCTTCTATTTCGTACAAGCTTCGCTCTGTAGTGAAACTAGTGATACCAAACAAAGTTCAACGAAATCCCCCATAAAAACCATCTCCCTCCCGATTTACTATTCTTTCATTATTCATTATCCTGCAGTAAACCGACGATAATAAGACTGCTTTAAGTAAATATATTTAAACAGAAGCGGAGATGGCGAGTAGCTTTTGTAGCCTGAAGTCACGATTTCTGTGGGGGGTCGGAAAAGTCTACAAGTAACTCATTATTGAGCACCGCCTCCATTGTAGTTAGCATGTGTTAGTGCCAGGAGAAAAAACCTTTAACTAGACCAGTTGAAACTTACGGTTCTCCACAACATGTATTTTCAATTAATAAAGAAAGAACAATGAGTCAAGCAGAGTTCAGTGGACTGTGCATCAAAAATGTGATTCAAGCAAACAGAGAGCTGTTCATGCAACAAACACACTGAATGGCTGTTGGTGAATCTCATTCTTATAGTACATCTGTTTGAGCTTTACCTGGGGAGGAGCTCAGTTTTCTTTGTATCCTTCTCTTTCATGTGTTTGAGGATTTTACACAGTTATTTAGTTAAGCTTTCCTCAGTAAATTAAAGGACTTTTACTCCATTATCTCTAAAACTATTACTAAAGTTACAGTATATTGGCTTTGTTCCAGTGAGTATTGGTTTATTTTTATTTATACTAAAATAACAATGTGTCTCAAAGCCTTTTTTCAGCTTTAATGCATGATAAGTTTATATTCCAAGCTTTTCTTAAAATACATCTCTTCTTTCTTCTTACAAGTGTCCATTTCTTCATCACAGGTTTTTAAGCTTTTTATTAGATTATAATTGGTATGTATTGTCTGTTTCATTTTGTTAGTTAACTGGGTAATCATAAAGTCATGCAGTCTTTCTTTCCAGTTCATCAACATTTTCTAGCTCAATATCTGGATTTGCGTCAGTATCAGGCCGTCTGTAGAAGCCAATAACATAATAACGAAAGAGAAAACGTAGTAAATTTGCCTGTTTTTTTTAATGTAATGAGCTAATAATACAATAAAAGTCCTGAACCAATAATGTAATAACTTATGGCCAGTAATGTAATAAGTTATTACATTACTGGCCTCACTGTCTCTCTCTGTCTCTCTCTGCAAATGTAATAACTGGTGCCGATAACATAATAATATACTAATATCATCTTGTTGAAGTTTCATTTATTGGATATAACTATGAAAATGCATACTCTCACTGTCTGTCTCTCTCTCGCTGTCTCTGTCTGTCTGACTGTCTCTCACAGACAGACAGAAAGAGTGTGCATGCATTTTCACAGTTATATCCAGTAAATGAAACCTAAATACTGTGATATCAATATATTATTACATTATTGGCTTCAGTTATAACATTAATAACTTATTATGTTATTGGCTTATTACATTAAACAACGGGTATATGTATTATGTTATCTGTCGTTAAGTTTGTGTGTCCACAAACATTCATATCAACATTTTAAATGAGGTGATTTTTGTGGCACTGTCCTTAAAACTGTGGTGTGACCATGATTTATCTTGAAATAAATTCATTTCCTTATCATTTAACATTTGTTTTACAAGTTTTCAGTAAAATAAATTATTTGCATTTATTTTGAGCTAATCTCATATTTATGTTCTATAATGTCACAGCCACCTTCTTAAATGTACTTAAGACAGTTGGCTGAAAACGCTGGCATAATTGGGAGCAGATCTATTGTATACCTTTTGATGTGGACCTGAGAGGGGAACTGTGCAGAGCAGTGATATGAAATAAAATCTTCACCACTGTATGTAAAATAGATACTGAGGTGTAGAAAAACATCCTCTACATGGTCTCAGATTTCCTTGTAGATTATATTTAGCGCATATTAAGCATGCTCTACAAAAATGTTTTAAATAAGAATTGAATCCATAAGTAGTATAGTATTGATGTATCTGTCCTACCATCCCTCCTGTTGAGACATGTGTTACACCATGGCTCAATATTGCTGCCCATTTATAGGTTGCGAGGTTATGAGGTTTTTTGGTAGGATAGGTTTATTATTTGGTCACACATAGATGTCATTTTTCGGTTTAGCTCCGTTCTTTTCCCATTTCTCTTTTTCAGATTGTGGGCTTTGTTGCTGCATTTCTTTTAGCGTAGTGTCGTCTAAATTTGTATATTTATCTAAAGTTAACACATTAAATTGTCCTGCCGCCGCCGGTTTTGCAGTTTTATCTGCAAATGCGTTGCCTAAAGAAACTTTATCAGTGCCCGACGTGTGTGCTGCACATTTACATACATCTATCTTTTTTGGCAGCTGTACTGACTGCAGTAGGTCAGATAAGAGTGCAGCGTGTATTACAGGTTTTCCAGTAGAGGTTATCATACCTCTATTTTTCCAATATTGCGCGAATATATTTTCTGTAGCAAATACATATTGGCTATCCGTATAGATAGTTGTTTCTTTGTCTTTCATTAGTTTACATGCTTCAGTTAAAGCTATCAGTTCAGCAGCTTGCGCAGAATAGTGTGAGGGCAGTTATTCTGCTTTCAACACTGTGGTTTGAGTCACTAATGCATATCCTGTTTGAGTTTTGCCTTGCTCATTCTTTTTAGAGGAACCATCTACAAACAAAACTTCCCCTGCTTCTAATGGTTGATCTTTCAAATCGGATCTGCTCTTCGCCATTTGTTCTGCTAATTCTTGGCAATCATGCTTCATACCATCTTCTGGTAACGGTAATAAGGTAGCAGGGTTTAGAGTTATACATCTTTCAATAGTAAGATGTGGTTGAGACAGCAGGGTAGACATGCAAGACAGGTGTCTTGCAGGTGACAAAAATGTCATATTTGTTTGTAGCAGTAAACCATCTGAACAAATGATTTATTGTAGTCTGGCAATGCCAGTGCTGTACTAGACACTAGAACCCGTTTTATTTTGCAGAAAGCTTCTTCAGTCCACTTAAGCTGAGATGTCATTTTAAGGTCTTCCTCATACATTAGTTTTATTTCAGTAGAGCAGTTATTTCAGCATAATTTAGATTCATATTCTTTGTCCGGGCCGGGTGTTGCTTTGTACCAAAGGGTAATGTATAAATTATCTTTACCCATTTGATCTTACGGTTTTGATATAGCATTTCTTTCTTCAGTCATAAGTGCATCTGCCGTTTCATGAGGTGGTTTGTTAGAAACACCAAAGGAGTAATAATAGTACAGTTATCCTGTTCCTTGGAGAACATAAAAGTCTCCTTTTTGCAATTCTTCTTTTCTTTTTACTGCAATTCGTCCCTCAGATGTGGGTACCAATGCTAGTCCTAATGACAACAAACCATCTCGTCCTAGAAGGTTAACTGGACATTCCGGAAACATTAAGATAGACAGATGGCAAGATGATCCAAAAGGATCTCTTAGCCATACTGGTTCAGACTCTTCAACATCAGTTAACTTCCCACTTGCAGATCTCACCATCACAAAAGAACCATTTAATCAAGCCTATGGTATTCCCTCTTTACAGGTAGTTCTGCAAGCTCCAGTATCGCACAGAAATGTGATAGACTTTCCATTTACCAACAATATTATCTCAGGCTTCACATCATCCAATGAGAGCAGATCTTGTAAATTCAAAAGATCCCCGTTTGTTTTATCATAATCATTTTTTCTGATTAAAATCTGATTGTGGCTCTCTAACACTTGGCATAGATACAGCAATCCTTTAATCTAGTCATGCTGAGGTATAATTTCTCTCTGGACAATCTCTAGCCATGTGGCCCTCTTTGCCGCAACACCAACAACCAAAAGGATTCCGATTTTGTCTGTAAATTCCTCTTCCTGCTCCTCCTCCTCTGCCTCTATGGTTCACGCCTCTTCCTCTCGCACTTCCTCTACCTCCTCCTCTCTGGTAGAAAACGTCTTCCTCATCATGGAAAAAGGTCCCTGCAACCTTCTTGCTCTTATTCTTTTCTTTTACAACTTTTTCTGCATGCAGGGCATGATTAACATATTCGTCAAGGTTCCCTATTGGAAGTCTTATATAATATTTGGTGACCCAGCTATGGATCGCATCTTTAGATCCTGCATAGAGGGCATTTTTTAGTTGTTGTTGGAATGCTCCATTTACATCATTATCTTATTATAAACCACTATGGGTTTTGAAATCAATTGTCATTCTAATATAAAATTCTTCAAAAGGTTCATCTTCCTTTTGTTTTACTCTTCCTATTTCGACATAGTTAGCTCTACGCCTAAAGCGTTGAGTAACTCTCTCGATGAGTCGTTCAACTCGAGTAGTCAGCTCCCCAGAATCATGAGCCAACACTCGCGCAACGGCTGGAACTCCTGCTGGAGGTCCTATAGGGTTCCACGTTCCTCTCACATAATGCCAATCTGGCCCCAAAACAGTCATCCAAATCTGTTGCACCTCTTCACCATTCAGATGATAGGAGCGTCTAAGACTTTCCATGTCAACACAGAATTGAGCCCAGGATAGTACGATCTTCAGCCTCTGCATTAGGGTTTGCTACTTCAATCATCGGAAAAGCTGAAAATTCTGTAGTACCATCTGCATTAAGTGCAGATGGAGAACTTGGTTGCCACATACTTTTAAATAGTGAGGTTAATTTTCCCACTGTGGTTGACCAGTTCCACTCAGCTGGTCCGTCTTGTCTAGTTTTCATTTTGTTAGGCTTTTCCTCATACGTAGGAGGTGGATCAGTTGGTGTACTAGGTACTTTAGGATACAGTGTCTCTGCAATTACTCCTGTAGCCTCGCCTTCTACCTCATCTCTACCCTCTCTTCGTCTTACTGGCCCTGTCTCGTCATCTTCCTTCCTGTGAAACATCACTTGTTTGTCTCTCTCTTCTTCCTTTTGCTCTTGCCTTTCTTTCTTATACTTTCTGTCTCCCTCTTTTCTTTTCTCTGCCTCATTCTTCCAAAACTCTGTATCGTCATAACCTTCTTTTTTCATCTTTTTAGGATTTCCATTAGTTTTTGTGCTAATTGCATCTTATAAAGTAGTTAGTTTTTGCGTATTCAGTCGACCATCGAATCCGTATTTTCTTTATCCATTTATTCAAATGTTTAATTTCACCAGGATCCTGGGTTTCAACATATTTCCAATCTTTTGAATATAACTCTTCTTTAGTTTTTTGTTCACTCGCTCCTTTCCCCATCTTAGGAAACTTGGTCCAGTTATCAACACTTAGGGTGTTTTAAAACTGTTTTTTTCGTAAGTAGGACAGCAATAACTTCCTGTTGTGGTAATTCTCACTTCAACTCTTTCGAGTGGAGAATTCTTGCCGTTGCATCCACAAGAGGTTTGCTGTTTACAATCCTACTGTTTTGTATGAGACAAAATACCTAATGGTATTTTAATCTCCACACACACAATCACAATCACACAGTTTGTTTTCATGGATTTTACGGGCCTCCGTCGTCCACTTATTTTCGCTTTACACGGATTTTATCGGACTCCGTCGTCCATTGTTACCTGCCAGTGCCTAGGATTTACAGGGTTTTCTACGCGCAATGACCCTCAGTCATTCGCTCTGTTTAAACAAACTCAACTCACCGCTGTCGTCTTTCCCCTTTCGGACTACCGTCAACCTTCAGATTCCAACAGGTGGGCCGATATCCAGTCCTGGAAAAGGATCTTTCTGGAGTCCACCACACCCGCTGGAATCCTCAAGTCTGTTGGTATCCGGCTCGAAGGACCAAGTTAATGTCAGGTTCAGGCCACCTAAAACATTTATAATATCAAACAAAGAAAGACAAGACACAACATCAGAGTTTACTTGCAAGGATAACGGACAGAGATATGCTCAGTTACATTCTCCAACCGCTCTGAAGCATATCTCTCCGAGCCCTCTTTTTATTCTCTTAGGGCGTTCCATAGTTACACAACCGTTGCTGCTCTAAAGGGTAGGGATCACACAGCAGCAACGCTATCAAGATTTAACATATTTGCATAATAACGTATCAACTTCTTTGCACATGTTCTCCTCGTTTCATAAAACAGCTCCAGAAACCAGTTTTGACTGGTTTCAGCTCTTCTTGTGGTTGGGCACGGTTCCTGTATCACAACGATAGCTTAAACTTGGGCTGAGTCATCAGCCTGCAGTCACGTAGGCACTTCTATAACTTCCTGAAAATATAACTCAAGCATACAGCACACTTACACACTCTAATAGAAAAGGTTAGTTGCAGTATAAAAGGTAAATATGAGATAACTTATGTACAATTATTCCATCACTAACCACTAAATGTGAGTGTTCTATTTTAGGTGTGCCACTTGACAGTATCATTTATCGTGATATTTTTAACCAATGATAATCATAGTGGCACAACTCTGATTAGGACCTTAATCATCTTCCGATATCTGGTTTTGTCTGATGAACAGTCCATATCAATCTCTCTACAGTTTTTTGATTGTCTTGTTTGTTGCTTTGGGTTTTTTTGTAAATGGTCTCATTTTATTTTATTAAATGGGGAAAAACTAATAATGGGTTCACATAAAGGTCAGAAGAGGTATAGATGTCCTGAATTAGTCTGGTCAGGGTCAAGTCTAAGAAACCCTGGATCCTTGCAATGACCCCTCTACTTTGCTCCTCTAGCTACTGCTGTGTTTTGTCTGCAGAGGCAGGTTCCTGATTAGCAGGCACACTGATCAGTAGGATGTGACACACCTTGGCCTTCTGAGCCCCATTTATGAAGCCAGAAAAGCTGCTGGTCCAGCCTCTGTCCTCTCCCCAACATGCTCTTACGTTGTTTTCTTGGTTCTTTTACTTTGTTTCCCTATAAAACCCACACACCACACATTCACCCAACCACTCCCTACATGACTGATTTACATGCTAACTATGACTTTGTGTTTATTTTGACTATTTTGTTTTGAATATGTTTCTTTTGCACTATGTTGGATACCCGTATGACACACCATTTGTTCCACAGTCTAGAGCTAAACTGTCACAAACGGTGGCTTAGGAGCCATTTTGTTTTTCATATTGCAACTCTATGGTCTTAAATGACTTCATCCCTTATGGAACCTAATGTAATATCTCTTTCTTTCTTTCTTTCTCTGTATGTTTGTCTGTTCTCATAGAAACAAAGAAGAAGAAAGGTACTCAAAACTCATTGCTGTCAGCACTGTGACAAAGCCTTCACAACATCCAGGTGTTTACAGAGTCACCAGAAAACTCATACCGGAAAGAAGACATACAGCTGTGAGCAATGTGGGAAAACCTTCAGTGAAGGCAGTAGTCTAAAAAAACATCAACGCATTCACACTGGAGAGAAGCTGTACAGCTGTGAGCAATGTGGGAAAACTTTCAGTCAAGACAGTCATCTAAAAAGCCACCAACGCATTCACACTGGAGAGAAGCCGTACAGCTGTGAGCAATGTGGGAAAACTTTCAGTCAAGACAGTCATCTAAAAAGCCACCAACGCATTCACACTGGAGAGAAGCCGTACAGCTGTGAGCAATGTGGGAAAACCTTCAGTGAAGGCAGTAGTCTAAAAAAACATCAACGCATTCACACTGGAGAGAAGCTGTACAGCTGTGAGCAATGTGGGAAAACTTTCAGTCAAGACAGTCATCTAAAAAGCCACCAACGCATTCACACTGGAGAGAAGCCGTACAGCTGTGAGCAATGTGGGAAAACTTTCAGTCAAGACAGTAGTCTAAAAAGCCACCAACGCATTCACACTGGAGAGAAGCCGTACAGCTGTGAGCAATGTGGGAAGACTTTCAGTCAAGACGGTAGTCTAAAAATCCACCAACGCATTCACACTGGAGAGAAGCCGTACAGCTGTGAGCAATGTGGGAAAACTTTCACTTCTGGCAGTTATCTAAAAATCCACCAACGCATTCACACTGGAGAGAAGCCGTACAGCTGTGAGCAATGTGGGAAAACTTTCAATCGAGACAGTTGTCTAAAAATCCACCAACGCATTCACACTGGAGAGAAGCCGTACAGCTGTGAGCAATGTGGGAAAACTTTCACTTCTGGCAGTTATCTAAAAATCCACCAACGCATTCACACTGGAGAGAAGCCGTACAGCTGTGAGCAATGTGGGAAGACTTTCAGTGAAGGCAGTAATCTAAAAAAACATCAACGCATTCACACTGGATAGATTAATTTGTGATAATTTATGATTCAATGATTGTTTCTTTATTGCGTTTCATATCGTATCCCAATTCAGCGATTATGTTTACCATGTTTAACCTTTTTAAAATGTTAACATGTCACCCGCTTTTAAAAAGTTTAAATGTTACATTGGCCACAATTAAAAGTAGTGATAGTGACAGTGTGACTTTTGTTTTTCCTAAGAAAAGCAATGTATTTGTGAAATTTTATGTATTTGTCTTCAAGGTGGAAAACACGGTGAAAGAAATGGGGACCTTAATGACATCACCTGCAATTTATTGTGTTTAAATATGTTTTATTAACTAATCCCAAGAGTAAAATGAAGGCTTAAAGGACCTGTGGAACAACATCAAAGAAAGGAGTCCTCCACGCAGTTTGACATCACTCCCCCCAGGTGGTTGGAAGTCAAATAGGTTATAGTCTGTCCTGTGTTGGTGGTACCTGACTCAGTAATATCCTTTTAAGGTCTTTCATAAAACATTCCTGTAAAGGAGAGAGCTTTTTTTTTTATTTCTGTTTTAAATTTTCCTTGAATTGCTTTTATCTCCACTTTGTTTGTTTTTTCTTACATTTAAATGGCTTATGGGTCAATTGTTTTTTTGTGTCCATGTGGTTTAGTCAAATTTAAAGGGGTTCAAATTTGAAAATGTATGAATAACTTGCACACATTCTTTATTTTTCTTGTGGACCCAGCATCAAATTTCTGCTTTTAATCAATTTTAAGGGAATGTCAAAAGGATTATGGCAAAAATAACAAACTTCCTTAAAAAATGCTAAATTCTCAATAAAACACCATATCAACTGGTTTGTCATGATCTTAGATTATAACTTTTTTATATTTATATATTAAATAAAGGTAATAAAATACAGTTATTCTAAATATTCAATTTAATCTGGAGAATCATGTAAATCAGGAGTCATTTCATTTTTTGTATTATTATTTGTATAAGCCCACTTAAACACTGTGGGCGCCTTTTGACATTTTCAAGAGCATTCAGTTTTACAAAAAATGTAAGTAGTTTTTTTTACTTTTGTCATTTCAAATGATATAAAACCAACAAAAATAAAATGTATATTTTAACAAACCTGACGCTGTTTTTAAATTGCTCAACATGCCAACCCTTATTTATCACTGACCCATATATTGTAGTGTTGTCAGTAATCTGAAACCTTTGAATAATATATCCGAAAAGGTGTAACTTAAGTTCTGGACATAAAAGTACAACTTTAAGTCCTACTGGTAATCTTTGGAGTGCCAGCCAAATGTACCCTATATGCCACCACAGAAAGGGACATTATTGCCTTCACTACTCTTTTGGCACGTCATTAAACACTGCTTGCATGGAAATCTCCTATCTCACCATCTCAGTCTGCCTTGAGCCTTGAAAAACAAACATTCACACAGGGGATCTAAGGATAATTTTCATTAAGAAATGGCAACCTTTTATTTTACATTTTAACAATCTGTCTGTGTTGCCTCCTGAGTGAGACTCTGCTGGGTGGATGGGCTTGTTTGCATTTGGTTTTTGCTTATCCTAACCTTAACCATAACATATTCCTAAATTTACCTCAACTTTAAACCAAGTTTTCACCCTAAAATGATTAATGTGGGGACTTACTGTTCGTCCCCACAAGGTAGGCGAGTCCCCAGATTAGATTTCATTGCTGTTCTGTTACAGTTTGTGTAAACTATCCTCTACAAACCCATCTTTGTCGTACTGTTTGTGTTTATTATCATTGTTTATCAGTTCCTTGCTGCGAGCTGAATTTCCCTCAGCGGGTCATTAAAATACTAAACTAAACACGACGAACAACTGAAACACACATGAACCAAAACATGAAAAAAACAAAAACAAAACATGACACAAAAATAAAAACTTTCGATTAGCTTTTTATTGTTTAGAAGTTATTTCTGCTCAAATGCCAGAAAAAAAAACCCATTGAAGTAACTACATCGTGATTGGAAGAACAGCTCCAACTCGTTTTTCTATAAATTTAGATTATACTAGCTTTGTTACAATAATAATAATCTGTTAGAATTACTAATAGAAAAAAAAGCAGAGAGGCGAGTTGTGTGCATAGCTTATGACTAACCTCCAGACACAAAAATAAACAAAAAAAAGGAACAAAAATATATAAATAAATGCTTTTAAAAAGAATACTAAAGGCTGCGGTGACAAATGCAGACTCTAAGATCAGTGGTTCATCCCCAAAATGTGAGAATAACTAACCCAACGCCACGTGATTAATTAACATACAGCTGTAAAATACAAACATGGTAATGTAAAGAAAAGTGATTCAACTTAGACCATTTGCTGGATTGAACCCGGGTAGTGTGATGAAGAGGAGCAGCATTCACTTTTAAAACTAAACGTCTTAAAATCAGATTTTTCTTTTAATTTTTTTAAAAAGGGAGAAATCTGCCAAAAGGATTATTTTACTGGTATCTGATGCGAACGCAGGCCTGAAAATAGATTATCTACCAATTAATTAGAGAAATGATTAATCCGTTATTGATCAGGCACATGTGTCAAATATTTGGTGGTTCCAGACTCACAAATGTGCATATTTACTGTTATCTCAATTGTAATCAAAATGTCAATTTAATATGTTTAGGCTGAAAAGGATAAAAATAGATTACCAAATATATAGCATGTCAAACATTTGCTGGTTTCAGACTTGCAAATAAGTGCAGATTTTTCTGCTTTTCTCAATATTATTCAATTGTAAATTTAATATCTTCAATTTCGGGCTGTTCCAAGGCAAAACGAGCAATACGAAGATTTTACCTTGGACATTTTTCTGGACTTCACATTTGTGAAATTACCTGCATTTGAAAACTTATTTTACAAACAGAAACCAAAGATTTTAAGACTCTGTAAAAGATAAAATGTTCCTCTTCTATCTTGAGGTGGACGTGTTTGTAAAGTTTAACTCCAAATAGAAAACTTTCATCTAAAACTAACAAAAAAAAAAACATTCACCAGCCAGCTGGTTGCCAACATTACACTTCTTCTTCTGTGTTTTTGGGGCTGTCAGAGCAACAGAAACAAAACAAAATTACAACCAAAAAACATCCTCTTACTGACGCTGGTGTTTCTTTATCTTGACAAGGCAGTAAATAAATCAGCCTGAGTTGATGTAAAAAAAAAAAAAAAAGTTTAAACTGCAGCACGCTGTTGCTCCACTAGGGGGCAACAAAGACCTTTATATCCTCGAGGAATTAACTTTCCTCTGAGTAAAAGCAAGAACAGTTTGTACCACAGAAGTAAGGCTGTTCAGCTGACTTTGTTTGTACTTTTTAACGGCTGAGGAGAGAAAAATGTTTTGGTTTTTTTCTTCAAGGAATCCTTCATATGGAGATGGAGCGCAGCAGTAGTTTAAGCGTGCTGTAAGAATACGGTGGGATTTCCCCCCAACAAGGAGTGATAACAAAAAATAAACCAGAACAAACAAAAAGAAAATAACAATATTTCTCTCTTCACCATCACTAGCACTCTGTTTATCACAGTTTTCGTGGTGCTTTTGGGTCACTCAAGAGAAATTTTAAAGACTTTACACAGGCACAAAGTGTTTCGACTGTGGCTCCCTGATCAACAGGGAACAAAGGAGCTAACGCAGTTCAGAGTTTCTGCACTTTCACAGCTGCTCAATGTTTTTTGTTTTGTTTTACTAAACCTGTGATCACATTCAGTGTTGGCTGTGCTGCCTTTTCAGTTAAGTGGAAGATTATACACTTCAGATTCAGAGATTTAGGTGTAGATTATACTTCTCCTGTTTTGCTGTTGTGTCTTAAGTTTTTTTTTTTTAGGTTTAAAAAGAAAAAAAGAAAAAAAAGGTGGAAATGTTTTCCTACTGGATGAAACTTTGATGAGACTTTGTTCAACTAAAATCCATCAAATTTGCTTGTATTTTGGAATGTGAGGCAATAAAAAATGCATCATGGATTAATTGTGATAAATGATTGAAGGGAAAATTGCTAAATATCTGTGGCCAAATTAAAGTGTTCGTATAACCGGCCAGCCAACAGAGACTAATTGTACAGGAGAGCATACTACTGCAGAAGTTACTGGTAACATGAACAAATCAGTCTTATTCCAAATCGACTTGTTTGTTTAAAGGATATGTCTGGTGTTCTTCTATATTTTTCTTATTGTCAACAAATGTCAAGTGCAGAACCAGACCAACATGTAACTGATCCACTAACAAGTATCGTGTGTGTATGCAAAGCCTGATATGTCGTATTCCTCCATTGTTGTCCAAAAAAACTATTAAAAAGACATAAATGAGCGACACAGCTGCACTGGGTGGCATGTTCCTTCATCATAAAGAGTTTAGTCATGTTAGTTTGTTTAGAAACGTCTTCAAGGACTAATAACAGCGAACATGACTTCAGTCTCCAGAGAGTAGTTCTGTGTAAGGCAGACGCTACTGAGCATGTGCAGTAACACGGCTTTGTGGTTTATTAGCTTACTGTGCCGCATATCACAACCTCTTTACTTTAAAGTGTCCATAATCCTTTTATTGTTGCATTCAAACGTATTTACTGAGTATCCATATCATATTTTTGCTCTTGTTGGACCACCCTGTTTAAATAAATGTTGAATAAATGAATGAATAAATATCATGTTAATGCTTTGAGTGTTAATAAGTGATTCCTCTTAAATGCTGCAAAACCCCCTTTATACTACATTGTAAATCACAAATAGCTTCAGTATAAAGTCAAGAGGTTGTAATATGTACTAAAACAAAACAAAAACTAATATGAAGGAATGTGCCAATGCAGCTGTGTGGCTAGTTAATGTGTTTTTAACAACGCAGGAATAAGATATATCACACTTAGGTTACACACATGATACTTGTTAGTACACAAGATTTGTTGGCAAAAAGAAAAAAATATACTGTAGAAAATGACCTGCTATAAACATCATCCATCTATCCCCGGTACATCATTGATTAGCCTGTATTACAGCTGAGCTTCTGTAACTTCCTCTAACTGATCGTATATTAGTTAAGGTTTAACTGAGCTTCATCACACGTCAACGTAAAGACAGTTTTCAAGTGATGAAAGAATGCTCATCACACATTAAAATGTCATATTTATTGTCCCAATTGTACCATAATCAGTTTCTGACTCTTTGCTCATTTCTACTTTCGACACTTTTTCTAAATCGTTCAATTCAGTTGGTGAAGTGAAAGGTCAACTAGCTTACAAAAAGTTTTAAAAGTGCCTGAGAAGAAGTGGAGACGAATAAGCCAAGAATGAATGAACTGAAAATAAAACAGTTGGGCTAAAATGAGCTACATAACCATCAGTTTGTCTAAAAGATGATAAAACTGGTGAGTTTGAAAACTTTTAATTGCTCTGAAGGTATTTCCAGCATTTGCAGACTCCTATAAAACACCTGAATAACACATATATTTTATGTCCACTGCAAAATAAAATAGATTTGATCCTGATGCGTCTGTGTTTTCTATCCAGGTAACCAACAGTTTTACTTCTGAAACAAAGGTTTGGAGATGCAGATGGTTAGAAGAGTCTTTGAGGATTCTGGAAATATCTTCAGAATAACAATTAAGTGTTTAAAATGTCTTCTTTTTCAAACATCTCTTTTAGAGAAACTGAGGGTCTATGTTAATGCCGGTTACAACGATCCACCGGGCACACATGGATGATTTTACTGTCTGTATCTTCATCACTCAAAGGATAAAAATGACTTTTATAATCTGACATCTCCGGACCTGAATCCAAAAATGAGTTACAGCACCACAGCGTCGACAAACACACAGCTGAACGGAGTGCAGACGAGTCGGACCGGCCACACATTTCACATAAAGTGCAAAAAAAAAACGAGGTGACGAGGTTTTTCCCCCTTCATAGCGTCAGACCAGCTGAAGCTCCTGGAAAAAACCGGCGTGACAGACGACGAGGCGGTCCGCAGGTCGCCTCTTAATGGCTCTCGATCACAACGGGCTCGTACCCGCCTGCAGAGACCCTGCGAAAGATACAAACATACAGCGTCAGACTGTGCTCATGCTCAATTTCATAATTGCTATGGACACTCACCGGCCACCGAAGGTTATACATTTTCAGGTTTTGTTAACATTGTCAAAAAGAAGATAATTCTACTTTATGGTTTATGGAGCTGACAAAATATTAGGAGCACCGTTGAATATAATGCATCCTAACACACCATCATCACCCACTACAACCTCAATAATAAAATATTAATGACAGCAAACTGTAGATAAACAACAAAATAACAACCGTTAAATGTTCGAAAGGGGGGTCAGAATAAATTAAGGAACATTTATATTCCTTCCCCTTTTTATTTAAACTCTAACAATCAAATCAAAGCCAACAAAAAAAAACATTCAACCTCTCGTGAGCTGTAGTTCTTTGCTGCTAATCTGTTTTACTTTGGTTAAAATATATAAATAGGTTGTAACTAAAAACTGTTTCAGCTCCATCCCCTGGGATTACTTCTGCCTCCAGAGCAGAGCTGTTTCTATCAGTTGAAACTTTAATCTGGTGTCAGTGTGAGTGAAAAAAATGTGACGTCAGGAGATGATAAAGAGGAAGAGAGAGAGAGAGAGAGAGAGAGAGAGAGAGAAAGAGAGAGAGAGAGGAGCACACAGAAGCAGACAGGGATCAGAGGAAGTGATAAACAAACAAGAAAATTAAAAAAAAATTAAAAAGGAGAATCACCTGTTTCCGAGCCTGATGCCGCTGAGCGCAGTGGTTCCGTCTCTGTTCACAAACAGACGCAGGTTGCTGTCTGAAAGCACACACACACACATACACACACACACACACACACACACACACACACACACACACACACACACACACACACACACACACACACACACACACACACACACACACACACACACACACACACACACACACACACACACACACACACACACACACACACACACACACACACACACACACACACACACACACACACACACACGGGTCAATGATGTGATGCAACCCAGTGTCCAATTGATGTAACCAGTATTTCTTTTCATAAAGATCAGATTATATACAGGAAAATAAATGTGAACTAAAATGTGGATAAATATAAATCCACTTTTGCAACGTAACACTATTTTTTTAACACATTTTACATAATTTATCACAACTTATTTAGAAAAAAATGTCAGTTTTTAGGATGTCTTGCTCAATATCGATAAAATGCTTCAGAATTTAAATGTAGAAATACTGCAAAGATTTTTCTTTTCATTTGATGTTTTTAAATGAAGTAATTATTTGTATAAGTCCACTTAAATACACTGTAGGTAGATAATATAGTATAATAATATAACACATTTAATATGTATCATTCTTTTGTGGTTACACCATTAGACATTTTCAGGAGCATTCACTCTTACTTTTGGTTAAAACAAACTGTGCAAATGTCATTTCAAATTATATAAAACCAACAAAAACATAAAATGTATATTTTAACAAACCTGATGCTGCTTTTAAAACTATTTTTTAAGATATTTTTGAATTACTCATCTTTCCAACACTTATTTATCTCTGACCCGTATTATCCACTCAACAGGCGCTGAGTGAAACCAGAGGCCGTCAACACGCAGGCAATAAAAAAAAGTGACAAAACACAGAGCTGGAAAACCAAAAAGGAGAGCCGAGTCCAAACATGGTGCAGCGGCTACAGACTAAAGCTTTTAAAACATCAATAAGCTTCTGTCAAAACGTACTGTAAAAGCTTCACATGGATAGATTCACTGTAAACAAATGATACCATGTCGGAGAGTGATCGCCTCTACTTCACACACGCGTTCACGTTTCTCAAAAATCACGACTACATTTCCCATAAACCCCTCCTACGACAATCCACCGCTGCCAGAAACTCAAAAGCTGCAGCCAGGATGCCTTAATGGGACACAAGAGAACAGGCTTTTGTCTTCTTTTGTCCTTGCAGGGTGTTTCCACTGCAGGAGCTTTCCCAGTGGATCAAGAACCTTTTAAGGGACTCGGGAACTAAACCTGTGTGTCGACAGGAAGAACCTGGACTACATTTAGTTCCTGCAGGGAAATCACAGGGGCTCGAAAAGTCCCCTGATCGGAGGGGAGGATGCAGGCTTCCCATCGCTTACTAGTCAAACACTTTAACTTGTGTCCCGCTTCATTCATAAAAACAATGACGTACTCTAGCATTCATATTTGAATCAGTTTTCTCCTATTCTATCTCTATGCTTATATATTTAAACATAAATATATTTAAATAATCAATATCAACCAGCTGTTATTCTCTCTCATTGTACCTTCAGTGTTGTTGATGTCTGCAAAGTTTTGGCTTTGGACGATTTTCTCCACAATGTCGTCAGCATCTATCCGGGTGTCGTCTACCCAGGAGGGCTGACTCTCCACAGAGTCCTGCTTCCTCCTGGCGTACAATAAAAGCAAGAGAAGAAGAATAAACGTGAACATGTTGTGCTTTTATACCAATTTAAAGCAGCAGGAAGAGCACTGATATGGGGCTTTTCCATTATACAGTTCTAGCACTACTAAACTCGACCCAACACGTTTTTTTGCGTTTCCACTAGGGATAGTACCTGGTACCTGGTGCTTTTTTAGTATCTGCTCTGCCGAGGTTCCAAGCGAGCCGAGCCGATACTAAAATGTGACGTCAACAGACTGCCGGCCACTGATTGGTCAGAGAGTGTCGTAGCTGGAAGAGTCATGAGCCGTCCGACCGGTCCTTTGAAATGAGGCCAACGCGGAAGTAACTTAAAACTGCATTCTATCAAAAGGCCACCAGGGGACCACCGTTTTGGGGTCAAAAGGACTTCCGTCTCTATACAAGTCAATGGAGAATTCACCAACTTCTCACTTGATTTCTAACCTCAGTAAACGTTTTCAAATGTGTTTATGGTCTCAATTGCTAGTTTAAAGCCTTCTTCAATGCAGTATGATGTTCATTTTGGGACATTTTGGCCTCCCTGATTTTATATTTGACGATAAAGCAGGGTATGCATTAGGGCGTGGCTACGTCGTGATTGACAGGTTGATTGGTTCACAGGTTCAGGGCAGTTTGAGGAGGTACTATAGTAATGGAAAAGGTCATTCCTGGTACCAAAACCGAGTCAAGTAGAGTCGAGTAGTGCTAGAACTGCATAATGAAAAAGCCCCAATAGAGGAGTGTCAGGTTTTTGTCTGTACCTGGGAGGCCTGTTAGGGGGTAAGACAGGCCTCGGGGGCCTTGGTGGTCTTTCTGGGCGTCCAGCGTCCTTGTCTCCCTCTGTAGAGGTATCAGCATTGAAGCACAGCCCCCCAGAGGTGCTGCTTCCTGTCGAGGTGTTCCTGCGATGCGTGAGGTCGGACAGGCTGGAGGAGCAAGAGTGCTCAGTGCTGTAGCCTGCAGGACGGCACAGACACACAACAAGAGGGACTTTAAGGGAAATTTAAGGCTTTTTGTTGCTGAAATCTTCATATATGAGCTTCTTATAGCTGCAGCAGAGACAGTGTTTGCTGCAGGTCTCAGGATGCTGACTGAAAATCCACCAAAAAATTGATTAACCCTCCTGTCGTCCTCCCGGGTCAAATTGACCCCATCTCTTTGACTGTTCCTTCTTTCCTTCCTTCCTTCCTCTTTCTTTAATTTTTCCTTCGTTCTTCCCCTCCTTTCCTCTTTCTTTGCTCCATCCTCTTTCCATACTTCTTTCCTCACTTCCTTCCATCCTTCCTTGCTTCCTTCCTCCCTCCCTCCTTTCCTTCCTTTCTTCCTTGCTCCTTTCCTTCCTCCCTTCTTTCTCTCCTTACTTCCTTCCTCTTTTCCTCCCTCCCTCCCTCCTTACTCCTTTCTTTCTTTCTTTCTTTCTTTCTTTCCTTCCTTCCTTCCTTCCTTCCTTCCTTCCTTCCTTCCTCCCTCCTTTCCTCCTCCTTTCTTCCCTTCCTTCCTTATCCCTTCCTCCTGTCCTTCCTTGACCTGAGGACAACCTGAGGATTAAAGAGATTCCTACAGCACAATCCCAACAATCCTACATTTAATTTATGCCATCTCCTGACAGCATCATTTTTAAAAACTAACATTACTGCCTACAGAAAGAAAGACTAAATATTCAAGACTAATTAGACTATAAAACCTTTTCTAAATAAACTGAACTCAATGCTTTTTTAAGGCTTTTCCCAAACATGCACAAACGTCTTGCAGCCGGGACTGTCAGAGCCTTGGAAAGACTTCTCATAACTAACCAGTGCTGTCTTTTTGGACTGCCTACTTAATCTGAGTGCAATAAATATATTTTCATGTTCATATAATAGCGAAATAACTGCAATTGTTTTGGTTATTTTACTGTTTGTGTTTAACTTTATGTTACTATGTTCTCAGTCTGGCAGTGATGATGTATTGTATACTTTTTATTATGTATAATTTTTCTGCCTGGTGAATGCCACTCTCCCTCATAGTCCTCTGTACTTATTATAAATGTTTCTATATGTGTAAATAAACAAACATTTCCAAAAAAAAAAAAGAGTAAGAAATCACAGCTGGAAGGAACAACCTGAGATTTTGCTGTGCTGGCTGGCGTAGCTGGAGTTACGAGAGTGACCAGACTGGAAGATTTCTCCGGGAATCGACTGGTTCGCGTCTGATTCTTCCAACAGACCTTTGGGAGAAAAGAAATAAAACATCAACCACATATTTAAATGTCATGTCTTCTGCAAGGCCACACATCGAGGGAGTCTTTGTATAATTTTCAGTCATGTGCTGTAAGTTCCTGTGAGGTTGAAGAGTTGGCAGCTTTTCATTCAAACAAAATCAGTCAAGCAAACAAACTTCAGTCTGTAATGAAACCTCTGAGCTTCTTGGACCCTCGGTGAACTTTGAAAAGGTGTTGTTTTGTTTTTTTTAAAGCACAGTTTTCTTTTCATCTGAATTCAGAATGAAACAAATCTTAAAAACGCTGCCAACTTCTTTCCATGCGAGGAAAATCTTTCTTGTGTTGGCTCGTGTCAGGACGCACATCTGGCTCAGTCGAGGGGGGCGATAGTGTAGAGGCGGGAGGAGGGGAGGGGGAGGGGGAGGGGGGGTAGTTGAAGCAGGTCAAGCCAAGATTTAACACATTGGAGGAGCAGAGGAGTCTCCAGATGACTTTTCTCTGATGTTTTTAGATTTTTATCAATCACGTGTCGACTTTGAGGTAATTTCTTACATTTTATTTTCACATCTGTTCTAGAAATCACTTGTTATTACTTTGTTGGATGTTTGCAGACAGATGTGTGCTGCCTATCTGCTCATTCTCAGAAACACTTAATGATTGTTTTTTGACATCTCAGACTTTACTTAAAGGTCTTAAAAAGTATGAAACAATTAGGATGAACAGGAAAAACTGGACATTTTCTCTGGTTTTATTATCTTCTATCACCAGTTTCTTCTAAACCATTTTACTGATAGTTTGAAACCCTTTATCTAATACCTAATCTTTTCAGGTTTAGCTTTCAACAACATTAGGCAACAAATATCATAAGTAACTTTATATTTAAGAGCTAAAAATCGATGATTGACATTCAAATAAATGATTTTATTTTAATTTTCTCGTCTTCCTCTGCTCTTTGAAGCACTTCAAAACAGTTGTTACTGTTTTGAAAGGTGCTATATAAATAAAGTCACTATCATTATTATTAATATTTAAGCTGGGTTTGTTTAATTGAAATCATCTCGCCAACTTTGGGGCTTGATTCATAATAATTTAGTTTTAAATATCTTTCTTTTGTTTCAGCTTAATTTTGGAGTAAGTTATTAATTTCCTTTCTCACCTCATTCATGCATTGTTGGCTTTTTTTACTGTTATGTTTCTGTTATTACTATTATTATTAGATACTCTATGCAATTATTTTTTATTATTGGTTAATTTGTTATTTTCATTTAGTTGTTTGGTCTTTAAAATGTCAGAAATGGTGAAAAACGTTGATCACTGTTTCCCAAAGTCCAACATAACGGACTCGAATGTTGTGTTTTGTCTCGATCAACAGTCTACAACCCAAAAATATTCAGCTTTGTTATCACAGAGGACTAAAGAAACCAGAAAATATTCACATTTCTGAAGCTGAAATCAGACAATTTTGCATTTTTCCTTTAAAAAAATGAGTCAAAACAATTAATAATATATATTTTATCTACTATCACCGCAGGTTTAATTTCTAATTCTTATTTCTTGTACACTGATCTTAAAAACATCAGATTTTTTACCAACTTAATCTAAACTGTAACTGCTCATGAGAAGCCAGCCCTCCTTTTTTTTGCACACAACTGAAGTCCAAATCAATCCATCCAGATGTGCGTCGTACCTGAGCTGACGATCGAGGGTCGAGGTTTGGAAGCTCGGCCCAGAGAAACCCCTCCTGCCGGCCCCAGCTCAGCGGTACCCTCCCCCTTACAGTCCAGCTGCAGGGTGTGCTCTCGGCCCGAGATGGAGATGGACTTTGCCGTGCTGGGAGGACTGCAGTTGAAAAGAAAAACAAAACACAACTTATCAGTCTGGAAAATTAAATCAACTCCGAGGTGCAGTTCTGCTTAGCTTGGCAGGGTTAGGTGAGATTTACTTTATTGACTGCGGGGGGGAAACTGAGTCACCGCAGAAACAAAAGGACAGAGGAGCACAAAGAGTCAAAGTGCTCATGGATCAAAGGTTGAAAGTACATTAACCCTGATGTCGTCCTCCTGGGTCAAATTGACCCCGTCTCTTTTGACTGTTCCTCCTTTCTTTCCTCCCTCTTTCTTTAATTTTTCATTTGTTCTTCCCCTCCTTCCCTCTTTCTTTGCTCCCTCCTCCTTCCATACTTCTTTCCTCACTTCCTTCCATCCTTCTTTCCTTCCTTCCACCCTTCCTTCCTTCTCTCCTTTCCTTCCTCCCTCCCTCCTTACTCCTTTCCTTCCTTCCTTCCTTCCTTCCTCCTCTCCTTACTTCCTTCCTCTTTCCTTCTTCACTTCCTTACTATCTTTCTTTCTTTCCTTCCTTCCTTCCTCCCTCCCTTCCTTCTTTCTTCCTTCCTCCCTTCCTTCTCTCCTTACTTCCTTCCTCTTGTCCTCCTTACTCCTTTCCTTCCTTCCTTCCGTCCTCCTTTCCTCCCTCCCTCCTTACTCCTTTCCTTTCCTTCCTTCTTTCCTACCTCCCTCCCTCCTTACTCCTTTCCTTTCCTTCCTTCCTCCTTTCCTCCCTCCCTCCCTCCTTACTCCTTTCCTTTCCTTCCTTCCTTCTTTCTTTCCTCCTTTCCTCCTGTCCTTCCTTGACCTGAGGACAACAGGAGGGTTTAATGTCTTAAATTTCATGCACAACTCCAACACCTGAGTTGGATTAAACAACAATGATGAGATGCATGAAAGTTCTGAGTATATTTTTATATATTTGTCCAAACAGAAACCTCTTGGGTGAATTTTGATGCCATAGCAGAGAAATAAAATGTATTTTTCTACCGGTTTTTTGTCAGAATCAGCACAAAAACTACCTAGGATAATCTTCAGTTTAACAGATGTGCAGAACATCTGTAGTATACCAACTTATAAATGTATTTTAAACTCAGAGATTGAGAACAGGGGCTGCAGGGAAACACACAAAAAATGACTCCAAATTGTCAGACAACATGCATCAAACACTTTTAATAAGACGAGGCTGAAATAAAAAACATCTGTGACATGAAAAAAGACGTACAGATGAAAGCCTGTACATTAGTTTAGTTTATTTCAGTCATTAAACTCAAATGGCGCTTTTCCACTTCACAGTTCCAGCTCGCCTTGACCCGGTTTTTTTGTGTGTTTCCACTAGGGAAAGTACCTGGTACCTGCTGCTTTTTTAGTACCTGCTCTGGTGAGGTTCCAAGCGAGCCGAGCCGATACTAAATGTGATGTCACCAGACTGCCGGCCACTGATTGGTCAGAGAGTCACTGGAAGAGTCATGAGCCGCTATAAGACTCAAACCCGGCATTTTTAAAATACCAGCAACAGCGTTACCATAGTTACAGCCATACGGCTCAATTTTCTTGCTTTGTGTGAGACAGAAAGCCACAAACAGCAGCAAGTACCCCACTGCCTCCATGTTCTCCATTGTTTATGTGTTTTGTGTCGCATATAAAACGAAGTTACGGCAGTTTCGCAGAGCCGTGCTATGACGACCCCGCCCACGTTGAGTAGGTACTTTTTTGTAATGGAAAAGGTCTGTCCTGGAACCGTACCGAGCCGAGGCGAGCCGTGCTGGAACTGTGTAGTGGTAAAGCGCCAAAATACACATGTAGAGATAAAGTAAATAATCTTGTTCCTTGTCCTTCATCTCCATTAGAAACAATTACAAAAATATATATTAATAAAGCAGTTTTATGACTGAAAGTGTCGGCGGAAGCATTTGCTTTATAACACCGACCCTTTTTACATCAGTAGCTCGATAGATCCCTGTGTTCATAACAAGCACAAAACATCTACAATAAATGGCTATATACATAATGCACAAATATAAATATACACATAATATTTCCCTATATATACACACACATGGTTATATATCCCTAAAAGTACCAAAAACTTGAACTACTCACGTTTTAAAACACGGATCTCCAGACAGAAGGGTCATCCCGATGATCACCTTTAAAGAAAAAAAAAGAAAAAAGATATTTCTTTAATCTCCAAAGAAAAACAGCAGGAAGTATGTATGAGGCTGAAAGTGACAAAAATATTAGTTTTACGGCCCGAAAATATGTGAATTATCACCTTTTTCAAACTCAACGCTGCCAAGAATGATAAAATCTATTAAATCTGTTTTCTGTAGTTGTGAAACCTTTTTTTTCCTTTGTCGTGCCGCACTGTATTCCTTCCCCCTTCCTGTTTCCTTTCCTGTGAACCTGATTAGACACCTGCACGGCGGTTAAATCAACATACTGTATATCAGAGTTATATCTGTCTACATCACAGGAGGCTGATTAAAACATGATCAAGTTCATTTAACCCTGTTCAGGATGAAATTTGACCCATTTTGACATTTAATTTAGCCTTAAATTTGACGACTTCTCCTAATGTGACCCAGAATATACAAAAAAAGGAAATATTTCAACTTCTTATGAACATTTGTATGCAGCTGCTACACATTTTTGTCGTGTGTTTGACCCATATAGGAAGGAAAGGAGGAAGGAAAGAAGGAAGGAAGGGAGGGAGGAAGGAAGGAAGGAAAGAAAGAGAAAGATTGTAAGGAGAGAAGGAAGGGAAGAAGGAAAGAGGAAGGAAGTAAGGAGAGAAGGAAGGAAAGGATTTAATTAAAACATCCATAAATTACAGTTGCATTCTTCACATTTAATATAATTCATTGAACTCATCATGTTCCCCTGCTCTATGTAACATAGGTGTGATTGGAATAATGATTATTCATTAACAAAAAGCATAAAAACTGAAGAATAAAGTATCTCTGCTCTCCGAAAGCTTCCTTAAGGATTAATCACACATTTACCCGTGACTGATGAGGCATTCATTAATCATTTAAGAGAGTAATTATGAAGGGATAATGTGGATACATCTGAATATAAACAGTATGTGAGGGTTAAAAAAACGAAAACAGCTCAAACTCTAAAACATTTCTGTCCTGCAGGTTTATTATGAAGCAGTCAGGATGAACATGTTTCATCTAAAACAGCTTTTTGGCTTCTTGAGTAATCATAAAAAAATAAAATAATAACCGTAAAAGCTCCGAGTAAATTCCCAGTTAAAGCTTTACTGACGTATGAAGTACGCACATCTCCTGTGAGAGGAATGAGATGACAGAACTACTCAGGACTGTTTAGGCTCCTAACAACACGGAGCAGTTTGCGTGGATGAGCTCCAGGTGGCGCTACAGAGAGAAAGAGCTTCGACTCCTCCGTGAATAAATCAGGATCTGCTTCACTCACAGAGATGAGAAGGAAAAAAAAACTTCTGCAACTGACATTAAAATAAGTCTCTTTCTTTAATTTTTCCTTTGTTCTTCCCCTCATTCCCTCTTTCTTTGCTCCCTCCTCCTTCCATCCTTCTTTCCTTCGTTCCATCCTTCCTTCCTTCCTTCCTTCTCTCCTTCCTTCCTTCCTTCTTCCCTTCCTTCTCTCCTTACTATCTTTCTCTTTCTTTCTTTCCTTCCTCCCTCCCTCCCTTCCTCCTTTCCTTCCTTCCTCCTTTCCTCCCTCACTCCCTCCTTACTCCTTTCCTTCCTTCCTTCCTTCTCTCCTTCCTTCCTTCCTTCCTTCTCTCCTTACTATCTTTGTCTTTCTTTCTTTCCTTCCTTCCTTCCTCCCTTCCTCCTTTCCTTCCTTCCTCCTTTCCTCCCTCCCTCCTTACTCCTTTCCTTTCCTTCCTTCCTCCCTTCCTTCTCTCATTACTATCTTTCTCTTTCTTTCTTTCTTTCTTTCTTTCTTTCTTTCTTTCTTTCTTTCTTTCTTTCCTTCCTTCCTCCCTCCCTTCCTCCTTCCTTACTCCTTTCCTTCCTTCTCTCCTTACTTCCTTCCTCTTTCCTTCTTCCCTTCCTTACAATCTTTCTCTTTCTTTTCTTCCTTCCTTCCTCCCTCCCTTCCTTCCTTCTTTCCTTCCTCTTTTCCTCCTTACTCCTTTCCTTCCTTCCTCCTTTCCTCCCTCCCTCCCTCCTTACTCTGCTTCACTCACAGAGAAAAGAAGGAAAAAAACTGCTTCAACTTCTGCAAGTGACATTAAAATAAGTCTCTTTCTTTTTCTGGTAACGGTAACTTTTCACTCAGCTCTTTTGACTGTTCCTCCTTTCCTTCCTCCCTCTTTCTTTAATTTTTCCTTTGTTCTTCTCCTCCTTCCATCCTTCTTTCCTTCCTTCCATCCTTCCTTCCTTCCTCCCTTCCTTCTCTCCTTACTATCTTTCTCTTTCTTTCTTTCCTTCCTTCCTTCCTCCCTCCCTTCCTTCCTCCTTTCCTCCCTCCCTCCCTCCCTCCTTACTCCTTCCTTCCTTCTCTCCTTACTCTTTCCTTCTTCCCTTCCTTCTCTCCTTACTATCTTTCTCTTTCTTTCCTTCCTTCCTTCCTTCCTTCCTCCTTTCCTTCCTCCTTTCCTTTCTCCTTTCCTTCCTCTTTTCCTCCTTACTCCTTTCCTTCCTTCCTTCCTCCCTCTTTCTTTAATTTTTCCTTTGTTCTTCCCCTCCTTCCCTCTTTCTTTGCTCCCTCCTCCTTCCATCCTTCTTTCCTTCCTTCCTCCCTTCCTTCTCTCCTTACTATCTTTCTCTTTCTTTCTTTCCTTCCTTCCTTCCTCCCTCCCTTCCTCCTTTCCTTCCTCCCTTCTTTCCTCCCTCCCTCCCTCCCTCCTTACTCCTTTCCTTTCCTTCCTTCCTTCCTTCTCTCCTTACTTCCTTCCTCTTTCCTTCTTCCCTTCCTTCTCTCTTTACTATCTTTCTCTTTCTTTCCTTCCTTCCTTCCTCCCTCCCTTCCTTCTTTCCTTCCTCCTTGTGTTTCTACTTTCAATCTAAATACTGCCGACAAAACTCAAATCTTCATTACATGACATCGAAGTTGAGCGAACTGCTTCATAAAAGGAAACTGTTGCTACTTTATTGTTTTAAGATTATTATGATAAAAATGACAAAAAACAAATTCATGTATTAAGCAAAAAAAAAACAACAACAAAGTATCTCGACAAAAACCCATCATCAGTTCTTGCATGACAAAGGGACAGAGTGGAGTGGAAGCAATCAATATAAAAAGGTCAAAATGTCAAAAAGTCAAAGCCTCAGGGTTAATAATCAAGCTTGCTTTGGGCGTTTTGGACCTTTTAAATTTATGGGCACATTAACGTTCTTGTTTAAATCTGGCGGGACAAAAATCCATCTGTCATTTTCTTTATGGGGTTAATATAATTTCCTCTTTGGACAAAACAAACATCACGATGGCCCTGGAGAGTAGAGCTGCAATGATTGATTAATTGGCATCTATTCTGATAATCAATTTTTTAGGGGGGACAAATGTCTTCTTTATTCTTCTATGACAGTAAACTGAATACCTTCGGGTTATGACTGTTAGTTGGGACAAAAGACAATATATGAGGACGTCACATTAGACTTTGACCCCCATTTTTCACAATTTTAAGACATTTTTTAGACCAAACAGCTAATCTATTAATCATTAAAATAATCATTAGTAACAGCCCAACCTGAGAGCTCCACACTGCAAATTATAAAAGACAAAACTAATGTTAAATAGAGAAGTTTGACAACCCATATATAACATTTAGAAAAAATAACTCAAATGCAAACGGGAGAAAATACAACCAAATACATTGAACACAGGTGTCCTTGCCTTCAGTATGGAGTTGTCCTGCCGTGTGTTCTTGGTGTCGTATCCCTCCAGCAGGCAGCAGCGCACAGTGGAGCCAGAGCCTGCAAACTCCGCCATGTTCAGGTCTGTGAAGCCCAGCTGAGGTAGGAGAAAGAAGAAGAAGAAGAAGAAGAGGAGGAGTAATTGTAGACTCGCTAATGGAAGGTTTTCACTAACACATGTTTAGAAAGATGAGTTTTTCCCACAACACCCATCATTTAACAGGACGAGCCGCTCGTACATCTTTAACGTCACAGAGCGTTTTGAAGTTCAGTGGATGACAGAGTGCAAAAAAACACACTTAATTCAGTCAAAACCAGACAAGAGAGTAAAGGGGAGATGTATTTTTAAAGTTTAAAAGTGACTTAAAGTGGTGAAGGAAAACCAAATGATCGTTGTTCGTATATATATCCAAGGTGGTTTTTAGTCTTCTGGATAATCTTCAGGTGTGTACTACAGTTAGACAGGTCACATTTTACAGTTTCCCATCAGACGTAACAGTCTCTTAATACAGCATCTTGGATTGAAATACTTTAACTTAAATAGCCTGAATGACTCTTTGGGAAAGAGCAGACACAGAATATGTCTGTGACATCTCTGTAAAGTGAATTCATTCATTCATTTATTTCGACAAACATTATACATGTTAGAAAATTGTTACTGAAACTATGTATGACTATATATGCACTTCTGTATTAACTCGAGTTTCACCACCTCTCTGTTGGTTTATGGACCAAATTTGGGGATCACCCCTTGTCTCTTATTGGATACTCCCCTTTAATGATTGGCCTGAAGTCACATGACCATAAACCCAACCCATCTTGGTAGATACCGCATTGACAAGTACACGGGTCAATGACGTATAAGGATTTACAACAACTCAATTTTAGAATAATAAAAACAAGCATATCTAATGCAGTAGTTCAAACATTCAGAATGTTGTGTACCTGACAATTCATATTACAATGTGAAAGTGATTTTAGTGGGTTTTTCAAGATTAATTGGCACTGGCCTTAAAAAAAAGTAATGTGGTGCGACCATGATTCATCTTGAAATATCTTATATAAATAAAAAATCATCATTTACAAAAAAAAAAAAAAAAAATGCAAATACTTTTTTTCCAAACACTTTATATTACTGAAAACTTGTAAAAAAAAAAAAAGATGTGAAGCGTGTTAAGTAAATTAGTTAATTTCAAGATGAATCATGGTCGCACCACATGACTTTTTTTAAGGCCAGTGCCAATTAATCTTATAAAACCCACTAAAATCACTTTTAAATTGTAATATGAATTTTCAGGTACACAACATTCTGAATGTTTGAACTACTGCATTAGATATGCTTGTTTTTATTATTCTACAATTGAGTTGTTGCAAATCCTTATACGTCATTGACCCACATATCAGGATGCACATAATTGGTTTTTTTAAGCTTTGTACATTTTTCCTTCTTTTTAACTATTCTATTTAAATAGTGCATGTTATGTGTTTTATGACGACACTGATAAAGACCGTAAGCTGAGACGTGTTGGTATAATAATAATAAAGTTGTTCTGTACTACAAGTGTTGCTGTAGCTTTGACTTTTTTAAGACTTCTCCCTTCTCCATGCACCTTGGAAGTAGGTGAGGTTGTGTCAGAAATCTCTACTATGCTTCTAAAGAAGACTGATAACTATACAATACTGAATTGTGTAGATAGATTTTCACCATTTCTGTGCTCCTGAGAGTGGGAATCTAAATGTATATATCAGATGGGTAGATTTTTGGGAGAATATTGCCAAAAGAGGACTTAACTATACTTTGAAAGCAAACTCCACCAATGTTACTCATCAAAATGACTTTACAAGTCTTCGGAAGTACTACTGCACGTGTAAAAAAAAAAAAGTAGTTAAAACAGTGTTGTACTTGAATTTACATAAGATTTTAGATATGAGGAAGTATTATTCTTGGTACCTGTAAAAGTTGTGTTACATTTAACTTTGTACTGTAGGTCAGGGATTTAGTACAGCACCAGATTTCACAGATAAGAAAACTTTCATCACTGTTATCTTTTAAAAACAACCCTCACAGCTTCTCTCCATGTGCAAAGTTTGTCTTTGTTTGCACTACAGTTGTGATGTTATTTTAAATTAACTCCACAGGTCTAGCGAGCGAAAGGTTCCCATTCTTCATTCTCCGGGTTTCCCTTTCTTTAAGAGCTTCTGTTTTCATAGGTGTGCGTTTAAAAAGGAAGCCGACTTCTAAGGAGGGAAACGAGGTATATTTAGCTGAAAGGAAATCTAAATGGAGAACGGGCGAAAACAGAGGAAACGGTTCCTGTCGTGCCACAACGTCCACCGATCAACGACACTTCATCTTCACGGAGGGGCTAGACCTTGTAGTTTCACTCACGAGACGTGACTCATCGGTCAGGGATTCCCAACGTTACGGTAAGAGAGGCGTCAGGCAGGATGTTTTGCAGATCCAAGGCAAATGTAAGAAGGAGGACGAGTTTCTGATTAATGTTTGTGCCAGCTTGTGCTGCGATGAAATGCTAATATTTACACAATGTGGCATTACAGGTATGCAAAAAACTCATCTGTAACTGTTTCTGTGTGTTTACGGACCTGAGAGGTGAAGCGACCGGGAGGCTCTTACCTTCGTATATGCTTTTCCTCCTTTGAGTTCCTGCAGAGAAAACAGGAAGACAGTAATGAATGCTGTGATCCAACTGATCCAAATTTATATTACACTGGCTTCCAATTACAGGGCTCCACCGAGTTACTGAAATTACAGGCTGAGGACCACACTCATGGTTACTGCGTAGTTCACATGGGATATTTAGCATCAGTAGGATTCATGATAACACCCTGCAGGCATTCCTGTGGGCGTCTCAGGACTCTTCATGCTGTTGTACCTGCAGCTCTGTGGCAGCATTAAAAAGAAACTGTACTAGAATTTTAACAGAATTTGAGCAAATATCGAATCAAACAAATAAGAAAACAAGACTTTAAATCTGACCAAACAGGTTTAAAACAATATAACCAACATTTCTGACTCAATAAGAGGTTGTTTTTATCTTTAAACTCAGACTTTCTCCTGAGAGGTTTGTTCGTTAGAGTCTCTTTCAACTCTTTCAACTGCCCAAACTTGTGGTTATATTACTTGTTTAAGCCATATATAATGCCACCTGTTCTGCTCCTTTGTAGGTTGAGTTTCATTCATAAAAACGTTTAAAAACTCATAATTTCATACAAAAGAGCTTGCTGTCAGAAATCAGCTGACAAAAACACAAATTTGTATTTTTATCCTAAAACTATCTGACTTTCTTTCTTCTGTGAGATTTGCTCATACAAGTGTTTCAAAGTTGGATTCAAACAACTCTTTTAACTGCCTGAACTTGTTTGTTTCAGCCAGATAAATGTCACCTGTTGATGAGGAGATTGGTGCATTGGTGAGATTAACATAATCAAGGCCACCAAGATATGAGACAGCATGTTCTGCTCTGTTTGTAGCCAAGTTTAATTCACTAAAATGTTACCAAAGAGGAAAAGAGTGAGCCTCAAGCCCTGCTGTCAAAAAATCAGCTGACAAAAAAAACTACTCAAATTTAGGAAAGTATGAATCCAAGCTGCCAGCGTTGTGTCATCAGAGCAGCACTGAGACAGAAATAAAGAGGGAATATTTGACATGAAAAAATCCAAAACATCTTTCTAAAAGTAAACTTCTCCATGACTAATGTAAAAGACAGTCATGTGACACTCACGAAGATACACTATATGGACAAAAGTATTGGTACACCTGGCCTTTAACAATCCATAGGCATTAATATGGACAAATAGTGAAGAGAGTATCAATTTTGTTTTAGTAATACATTTAATTTTAGTTGATTTTAGTATTATATTTACAATCAGAGTCTTTCCTCGTACACAAACTCAGACTGTCTGTTCATAACACAAATGTTTCACCCATTAAGACCAAATCTGTTTTCCTTGCCCGAGACACTTTGACATTCGTACCTTCCTGACCGACACTCTGCAGACAGAAGGATCCAGGACTCCGGTGTGGGGGCTGGCGCTCATTTTGGAAACGAAGGTAAACGTCTTCCTCCAGCGGACACAGTTTTCTTGAACTTCCTGTCTGTAAGGCAGAGAAAACACAGCGATGAATATGTCGGTATTTCTGCATCCTCGCACTTCCAATAAGATAAAGATAATCCTTTATTAATCCCACAATGGAGAGTAGGGTTAATAAAAGTAGTAACAGTATAAACAAGAGGAATAGTTGTAGTGTCAGAATGATAATAATGTGTGAGATTGATACTGCACAGATATATTGCAAAGTTGAACTGAAAGATGACTACTTCTGCTTTCTTGCTTTCTGAGTCACAACTAATTTGTGTAATGATGAATATGATCCATAACACTGGAAATTAACGGTAAAGTTGACGCATTACAGCTGTTATACGACAACATGAACAAAGAGTCTATTTATACACAGCTAAACAAGAACTCTTATTCCCAAACATTTCCTGACATTTAGGTCAAACCCAAAACACTGTCAAATACTTGGCAACGTGCGGTTTTGATTCACCGTGTCCTCCGACATCAGGACGAGTTTTTTCCACTCTGTCTCACAGCCTCATGACCGGTCTGTCCGCTGAGGATCAGATTTAACAGAAGAGTTCTGAGAAAACATGTTGTGAGCAAGTTTTTCCAAAACTAACTGGATTACCGAGCTCATTCCCATGGCTTGTTATGACACTGAGGAGAGTTTTTTGATGATTTATTCAATGATTTTGTGGGTAGACATTCAGCATTTGTCAAAAAACTGGTGACCATTTGGTTACAGGAGCCACCAAGTGACCTCAAAGCCAATCATCTGATAACATTACCAACATGTAAACCAGTTTGACACTCAAGCTTTTCCTCTGGCAGTCAAACGTGTCAAGGAAACCTCTACGAAAACACAATTCGCCTTGTTTAAAATGCCTTTAAGTGTCCGTGTATCCTGGTGAAGTGGTGGGAAAAACAGACAGGAGGTGTAAAAACAAACCGGCGTTCACTGATCTGTTTGTTCCTGAAAACAAAAGCTGATGTGACTGGCAGGTTCAAGAACATTCCCAAAGAAATGTCATTAGGAGATGTTGCTGTGTGCAGCAGCAGCAGCAGCAGCAACAAGGAGGAAAGGAGGAATGTGTCTCCAGATTTGTGTGGTATGTGCTGAAAAAGAGGCAACTTCATTTGCTTGATAAAGAACTTATGGCATGCATTGTCCAGATTGTTGTCGAAATCAAGTTTTTCTGCAGCCTCACATGTTGTAAAATCAGACACTAAAAATGTTTTTTCTGTCTTTGAGGGGTGATATGTACTTTTAGTGACCTTTCTATTCTTATACCAAACTTTCTAAGCCAACAATTAGACCTTTAAGCTCGGAGTAATACGCCCTTGCTGACAGTCATTACAGAGCTGAGCTAAAGAGCTGCAATCTTCAAAATCTAGTCAACAAATTAAGGTCAAGTAAAGAGGAATATTTTAAAATAGAACAAGACCGAGAGTCTACAGGCGTGCTAGCTGTGGCGTTCAGACCGACATGAGCTCTGCGCTGCAAAACATCATCCGACACTGACGCCTCCACTGACGCCTCCGTGTTAACCTTCCAGACAGCTGTGTGGCGATCTAGCATCTGATAAGTCTTTAAATGCATTAATCTCTAGCTCCAACTCAACTTCCTGGATCATACTTATTGCATTATAGATATATAAAAGCAGGCCTTTTATCAGTATGAATGCAGCCTAAATGCCCATGCTCACAATATCAATGTTCACATGTTGATATTTAGCAGATACGAAGGCTTAGTTTAAGAGTGTTAATATGATCAAATTGACTTATTAGCTCTAAAAACAAAGTATAACCGAGTCTGACTGGATTGTCTTTAGTTTTTGCAGGAATTTGGTTATAAAAATATGAATGTCTGAAGCAAATTTCATGGAAATCCATCCAAAAACAGTTGAGTCATCTCCACAAGACTCAACCACAAGTCCCTAGAGGAAGGGTCAGGGGACCACTGAAGTACTTTTGAGCCTCTGGGGAACACGAATGCCTGCAAACTTATCAAATTGTTGTGATATTTCAGTTTGAGCCAAAGTGGTAGACCAAGCTACAGACCACCATTGAGATCCCTGTGCCTTAAAACAAGTCTTTCAGCATGTGTAGAAATAATCCAACTGTTATTTATAGTTAATTATGAACATCTTTAGTGCTAAAAACTCACAGTAGTCTGGGAAAAAGAAATCACCACAAAGCCGTCATTAATTCCAGGTTACAAGACCCCTCTCTGTTTTTTCAATGACCATCATTTTGTTAACCAAACAGTTCAGTTAAATACCGTCTTGTTTAAATGTGCTGTCAATCACACAGTAAAAGCAGAGTAATTGAGGTTTTTTTCTTGTCTTCCTCTTTAATGGCAAACTGCTCATTTAGGAACTTTTATTGGATTCGGTCCAACACCACGCTGAGGAGAAATAGATCAGCTGAACAGTTTCTGAAGTCATTTAAACTGCGTGACGCCTCTTTTATTCCAACACATATAAATCACAGACTGAGTGCTTCATGTTGAGGCGAGACTGAAGGTGGAAGGTTTAATTAAAAGCAGGTGGGGAGTTCTGGTCCTCTGAAATGAGGCCAACGCGGAAGTAATTTAAAACTGCATTCTATCAAAAGGCCACCAGGGGGCGACCGTTTTGGTGTCAAAAGGACTTCCGTCTCTATACAAGTCAATGGAGAATTCACCACCTTCTCACTTGATTTCTAACCTCAGTAAACGTTTTCAAAATGTGTTTATGGTCTCAATCGCTAGTTTAAAGCCTTCTTCAATGCAGTATGATGTTCATTTGTGAAATTTTGGCCTCCCTGATTTTATATGTGACGATAAAGCAGGGTATGCATTAGGGCGTGGCTATGTCGTGATTGACAGGTTGATTGGTTCACAGGTTCAGGAGGGCGCCTCATGCCCCTCCTGATGCCCATATAAGTAGAATCCGTGTTATTTTTCCCAGCATGCACCTGAAATTGCGCTGCCCAGATCTGATACTATTGGCCTCCGAGCAGCAGTCCACAAACCAATGGGTGATGTCACGGATGTTACGTCCATTTCTGATATACAGTCTATGATTAAAAGAGAAATGTTTCATACTAACGAGCAGGTTGTTTCCATCGAAACTACTTTGGAAAATTAGGTTAAGTACAAGTTCGGCTCTGCAGCTCACCGACCACCCAATAATTCATCTTCAAACTTCACATGAGATGTAAACTGTATTTTCTTTACTGATCATTTCTGCAACCCAGTGTCAATTGGTGTAACCAGTATGTTTTCATAAAAATGTGATTATATACACAGGGGGGGAAAAAGTGGACTATAATGTGGAATAAATATAATCCACATTTTCAATGCAACGCCATGTTTTTTAACAAATTTGTCAAAACATATTCAGAAAAAATGGTTGTTTTTAGGGTATTCCTGCTCAATATTGACAAAATGCTTTAAAGTTTAAATGTAGAAACACTTCAAAATAATTTCTTTTCATTTGATGTTTTTAAATGAAGTAATTATTAGTATAAGTCCACTTAAATACACTGTAGGTGGTTAAAACATTTAATATTCATCATTATTTTGTGGTTACACCATTTGACATTTCCAGGAGCATTCGGTCTTACTTTTGGTTAAAAAATGGTGCAAATGTCATTTCAAATGATATAAAACCAACAAAAATACTAAATGTTCATTTTAACAAACCTGATTCTGCTTTTAAAACTAGTTTTTAACATATTTCTGAATTGCTCATCTCGCCGACCCTTATTTGTCACTGACCTATTTGCAGGACCAAGATCTTCTCCAATAAAGCAACTAGAGCCTCACTAATACTAATACTGGATTTTTGGGTGCTGATGCATCAATAAACTAATTAAGCCAGCTATTATCATTAAACTATAAATCAATTCATCCTCTTTAACTTTATGACAGTATTTCTATTACAATTATTTTCATTATAGTTCATCTATTTAATTTTCAGAGGATACATGAGGCAGTTTGTGGGTTAACAGAATGACAGAAGGTGCAAGTGACACACGTGCAGCAACAATAACACACACACACACACACACACACACACACACACACACACACACACACACACACACACACACACACACACACACACACACACACACACACACACACACACACACACACACACACACACACACTATAGTCTAAACCAGCAGCAGCTGCTCCTTACACTCCCCTCCCCCCTCACCATTATCCACCGCCTCCTCCACAACGTGCCGCGTGATTTCTGCCACTTTACTGCTTTTCTGTCCTTTCATCAATTTTCAAAGTAAAAGTCTGAGCAAACACTTCAATTAAAAATAGAAAATAAAACACCAATTTCTCTTTACTTTGGATTTAAAATGAGCCGCTGTGCATCTTTATTGTGTCTGTGACGGTTTTACTACTGCTGTATATTTATGAGTTTTACAACTATATAGTTTATTGTTTGTATATATATAGAAGTCGTAGTAAAGTAATAGTAGCAGTAGTAGTAATAGTAATAGTAATAGTAGTAGTAGTAGTAGTAGTAGTAGTATTAATAGTAATAGTAGTAGTAGTAGTAGTAGTAGTAGTATTAATAGTAGTAGTATTAATAGTAATAGTAGTAATAGTAGTAGTAGTAATTTAATATTTTGGGGGGTTTACTGCTGTTCAAATAAAATGTTTAATATTTTATATTAATGTTTTATATATTGTTAATTAATTAAAAATTACATATTAATCCCTGTCTCTTTGCACTACTCGTTTTTACCTTTAATTACTTAAAAAAAAATTTAAATTTAATGTACCCAAAACCTTTTTTTTTTTACTCCTAAACTAAAGTCCAAACACTGAATAAGTGAGGAGAGGTGAGAATGATTTGTATCCGTGTATCCCTAGAAACACGTGAGGCACACACACAAACATAAGCACACTCTCCACTCTTATCAGGACTCCCACACCACTGGTGCTCCCGCCTGCAGAACGAAGGGGAACGTTCCCAAACCACATTCCTCACTCCAGATGGCTTTGTTCAGGCTCCATGGAAACCTCACACTCCTCCAATCCACCACCACTCCGCCTGCAGCTCGGAGGAGGAGGAGGAGGAGGAGGAGGAGGTGACGCTCACACCAACACTCTCTCTTTCAGCTTCAGACGTTTTTAGATGCTCTCCGACATTTGTTTTTTAATCGCACCTGCAACCTTTGTGCCTCCTCTGACTCATGGCTCTAGCTGCTACGATTAGTACATTAACCGATTAGTCAATAAACAAAAAAATTATGTGAAATCTGCTTTTTGTTTTTTTTAAATGAGCAATTAATTGTTTTCAGTCATTTTTAAAATAAATAAAACGTCCAAATTCTCGATTTTTTTAATTTTTTTAAACTTTTTTTAATAAACTTTATGTCTTATCCTCTCTTATTTTTTAATTCCCTCTTATAATTTTGTATTTTATTCATTTATTATTACTTGTTTACAATTCTTGCGTGCATTGGTCTCAATTTGTTTCTTTGTCATTTGTTCCTTTATCGTAATTGTTAATTTTCTTTATGTCGTCACTTGTTCTGTCTTATTATCAGCTTGTCAATCCACTGTGAAGCACTTTGAACTACATTAATCTTGTATGAAAGCTTCTATGTAAGTAAAGTTTGATTGATTGATTGGTTTATTGATTGATTTATTGGTTTATTGATTGATTTATTGGTTTATTGAATAACTTTAGGTTGTGGGAAAAATAAGAAATAAGGACGTCAGCTTGAGCTTTGGGAAACAGTTTCATGTGTATATTTTGATGCAGATCTGCATCCACATGCAGGTTTTATTAACCTTTTCTGTTACTAACTAAGGCAGCAGAGAATCTCACATGCTGTCTATCATTTTTAATCTTTAATAATGTCAGAAAAGTTTTGATCTTCAATAAATCTATGATGTAGCAGTGAAGACTGATGGCTCTAATGGTTATACAATAAACCCTGCAAGTTCTTGTCATTTTCACTTTACATATAAATATATATTTCAATCATTATTGCTATGTTATATTTTCATGTCGTAGGTAAAATAAGACATGATATTGTGTGATAGGAGCTGTTTAGTGGTGTAAAAGTTTAAAAAAATACACTCTCTCTGCTCTTTGAGACATTAATCAAAGTTTAATCACATTTATTGATCAGTCAGATAGACTATTGATGCTTTCTAAACACATCTGTGGTTCAAAACTTGGTATAGACTCTTTCTATGAGGGGAATCTTAGGCTGGGTCAACATTGACTAAAAGTTGCTACAATAACACATTAAGAGGACTGAGCTGCAGCCTCAGTGGAGGTATGCAGGCTCTAGTTGGCCTAAATCGGATGTTTTTGACGCATTGTGAGGCTTTAACACTGTATCAAAACTTCACAAAAGAAACTTCACCCATCCAAAAATAGACGAGGAGATAGGAGCAGCTCTGCAGCTCTACTGCGCAGTGAAAGCAGCCAAGCAGCAAAGTTGCAGTTTAGTTTAACCAGGCCACAGTGACAGTAGACAGACACTGGAGCTGCTCTCACCACAGCTCAACAGAGCTCACATAAACAGACGACTCACTGAAGGCCGAAATGAAAAAAGAAAGAAAGAAAAACTGCTACAAAGGCCGTCATTGTGCACGTTCTCTTCCATGCATGTGTCCAGCAGGGGCGAGGCTTTCATCTTTGTTGTACAGTTGAACCAAATTAGTGTATTTTAAAAAACGGGGAAGAAAAACAAAAACCTGCTGTTCCCCCCTTCATAACTTCATAACATAATTTCCGACAGCTGCGAGCAGAGGAAAAGTCGATGTTTCGCACACACGTCATCCTGAAGTCGTAGCAACAGCAGCAGCAGCGGAAGCAAATGAGAAAAATGTGAGATTTCTACCATGACAACACAATCTGCATTTAATTCACTGTCACCACTGTTAAATGCTTGTTGACCCAAAACCAAAAACACAGCTCAAAACAGCAAGATTAGTAATCCATTTACATTTTACTGCCTTTCACTGAGAAAGTAGAACAGGCTCAAATTGCGACATCATCGAGAATTACACGCAAATTAACGTGTAACGAGGCCAAGGGCTAAAAAGGCAATTAGGCCAAGAAAAAGTGGAACACAATACTCCTGCGACTGCGTAACATCCAGCAGATAGATTAGGAAGCGGTAGGGAAAGCAAATAGAAGCTGAAGGGCTGAAAAACCTCAGAAAATCCAACACTGGAGCCAATAGAGACAGAAAAACTGAGTCTTTTTTGGAGGTTTTAATTGAGAAGAGGAAGAGAGGATATGAAGTATTTCTTAAAAGGTTATTTTGGTGGAGATTAAGTGGAAACACAGACAGGAAACATGTGAAGAAGGTTGGCGGTTTCACAGTGTAACGATGTGACCACAAGGCCACCGCAAATATCAAGCAATTATAGAAGAAATCCATTTTCAGTTAATAAAACTTCACCCCATGAATTTAAAACCAATTCTTCTGGGAATCATTACCTTCCTAAAGTTCTCACTTGCAGAGGTCAATTTTTAGTAAGATTTAGGGAACATAAACACATTTTGAAAATGTTTACTGAGGTTAGAAATCAAGTGAGAAGTTGGTGAATTCTCCATTGACTTGTATAGAGACGGAAGTCCTTTTGACACCTAAACGGTCGCCGCCTGGTGGCCTTTTGATAGAATGCAGTTTTAAGTTACTTCCGCGTTGGCTTCATTTCAGAGGACCGGAACTCCCCGCCTGTAATATACAAACATCACTTTATTTAAGTTTAATATATTGGCTATGAAGTGTCAAACTTCCATGGCACTCAAGTCTTACCGTTAGGTCTTTCAAGTAGCTGCATAACCCTTGTATGTTAGAGTCAAATAGATTATTTAAGTTTCACTACAAAGAATTGATAAAGGATTAGATAAAGAATTGGACCAACAAGCAGAATCGATAATTGCACTGATATCAATAAAATCTTATCAATACCCATCCCTACCTAAATGTAGAGGCATGAAATAATCAGAAATGTATGTTTTATTTTTCTCATTGACAACGTTTCTTCTCTTTACTGCCACTCGTTCAACCACCACAACTGTCTCTCTCTTTTCTCTCGTCTTTTTTAAAAAGAGCTAAGAACAAAGCCTTTACTTTTAAAAAAGGTCATCAAATGAGAGCTGGCCTCCCCTTGTCGTAAAGTGGTGCCATACATGAGTACTTCAGTTGTTCTATGAATGAAGTCGAACACAGACACCAGACAACATTTATCCAAGCCGGGACCATGAGATGGAAACAACCTCTGAGGCTTAAACCTCTGAGGCTTGCAGTGGTTTCAGGCCTCCAAGTTGACTCCCGTTGACATCTACTAATCAGTTTCTCCCGCTGTTCGGAAAACCTTTCATTATAAAAAATAAAGTCTATCATGCTGAGCTAAAGTTATAAGAACTGGAGTCAGAATAATCTGCAATCTGGCAAAAAGGTTCACATTATTAAAACTTTACTGTTACTGCTTTTTCTGTTTTAAAGGTATTTGTTGGTTTGTTATTTTGGGGGGAAAATAAAGTAACTGAAGCAAATATAACAAACACAACAACAAGTTAAACCTCTCAGCTTCAGTTCAGACTTCAGAAAACAAACCGTTGCTGTGATTACACCCTTAAAATCAGCCAAAAGCCCGAAATATAAACATCAAGTCCCTGATTGGAGTTGCCCTCTGTAGGACCCCCAGCATGTGATGACTCAACATCTGAGCGGCGCAGCTTACATGGGGTTCCTTATCTCCTATCCTATCCTGGCTGCTGCAGTGGCCGTGGCTCCTGGTGGGGGGGCTCCGGCCGCTGTAGCAGAAACACAAACAGTGGCCGGGGCCGAGTCGGGTCACATCGAGGGCTCAAGATAAACAGCCTGATCTAGCAGAGTGCTGAGGAAGCAGACAGATCCTGCAGCGGCGCGATGACGTCAGTACAAGACCGGCGGGGGCCAAGAGTCAGAGGAGATGTTCCTGTACATTAAATGTCTGGGGGTTGATCCCAAACAACCGTGTGAACGAGTAGAGGAGGGACAAGACCCAGAAATCCCTGAGAAGAAGCTTTCACACTTATATCCTCCAATTCTACACATAAAGGTGACGTATAATGATGTATAATGTCTTCAGTGCATCAGGGAGTGAAGTTTGAAAGATGCTGGTATTCACTGGGTAAGGCAAAGGAGGATCTAACAGAGGAAAATATGGAGTTGCATTATGGGAAATGTATGATGTATTTTTTGAGCTTGGAAATAAAAGTCAGGAAATCTTGAACTCTGCTGCATCGATTCTGACCCTCCAACCATCCATCTTTAACAAAGTACAACACTAGGATTACTGCACTGCTCTTTCCAAGTTGCTGTTGGTCATATTTGACTGTCTTCCCAAAAAAAGGCATAGTTATTTATTCTTTATTTGGATCTTCATAAGCTTCCTCAAAGTGATCTCTAGACTCCCTGGGGTCCACAGAAAGGGTCTGTAGTCGGACTACTGAACCTCCCACCATGTATAAAGTGCATAGTTTTGTTTTTTCACTGCAGAATGAGGTAGAGGGAGAATCAAGACATATAAAAGTCTTTCATTCACATTAATCCTACTGACTGGGGTACCTTCAGGCCCCTGAGATTTACTTTTTGTCTTATCTAACAGGTGCTTTCCATTGCAATCATTGAATGACTTTTGATGAATTTATATGTTTGTACTGTGAGGCCACAGTCAAAAGCACCCAATTCTGCCCATATGCACTTGAGTTCATGTTTACAATGGGTCCTAATTTAGAGTATCACACAGTGTCGGTGCATCAGCCAACTTGAAGTTGTCGTACTCTGTCGACGGACATAAATACAGCTCCTCCCAGGGGTTCAGTGGGAAAGGGTTAACCCTAACCCTAAAATAATAATATGAATCTGAATTATGACATTAATTACATAACTTAATATGTTTTGAGAAGAAAAAAGTTAACATTTTGCTATGATGGTAGTTTCTTATAGAAGTTTATGTTTGGTGTTCCCACGGACCCCCGTCAGTAGTCCTGTATGTTAAACATGTTGATATTATGACGGTCGATGCAGCACAGTGAACAGTGCACCAGGCTGCTATTTTAGTGATACTGCAGGGCTACAAATGGCATTACTAACTCTCATTTTTCATTAAAAAATTACTCTTCCAATAATTTGTTTAATCAATCAATTCATTGTTCTTATCCAAGAGTCCATAGTGACATATTTCAATATCAACCAACAGTGTTAAACCCAAAGATTTACAATTAAAACTGAGAAAAGTAGTAATTTCTCTTTTTGTTAAGAAGCTGGAATCAGAGAAAGTTTGGAGTTTCTGCTTGATAAACGATTAATTGTTTAGCCAATTTGAAATTAAAAGTCATTTCAGCACTATTTGCCCATTTCGAGAAAAAAAACTTGCTTCTACTGACGGCTTAAGTACTCGTATTTATTAGCTGTTTATTCAGTTCAATGCCATCTTTCATTCATCAGTGGGATTGAAAACTGCAGGATTTAAACTGCCGCAATCCAATTTGCTCTTTTATGAGATCCGCTGCGGCTCTCCTGAGTCAGTTATCAGCAGTTAACTCCACATCTGTGATGACTGAGAAGAGGAAAACAATGGGAGCCGTGCCATTTCAAGCTGGAACCAAACCAAACATTTGGATCTTTCTATGAGGCACACTCTGTTTGTATGGTTGGAAAGTTTTTTTAGTAGATTTTAGTCAATGGAATTCAATTATGTTGCACTTTAATCATTTTGGGGTAAATAAAACCTCACAAAGAATAACTGAGGTCAATCTTAGAGGACTCTAATAATCGATTCAACAGGAATTCCCCTGTATGGAGGAAGTTCATTGTGATTACCTGGTCAGATAACAGAGGAATAATGTCCCAAAGACACACACAAACACACCTCCCTCTCTCTCTCTCTCTCACACACACACACACACACGTTTCTACACCCCAACAAAACGCTAACGGCTGGAAAAGTGAGAGGGAAAACAGGAAACAGCTGTTGAAAAGCTGCTCATCCCGGTCAATCTCTCACTCTCCCCACCAACTCTTCCTTCCTTTTCACTTGTTTCTTCTCTTCACCTACACAGCAAAAAGGTTGAACACGTTTAAACGACTTTCGACCAGGTGAAAAAAAGCGAAACTTTACGTCACAGGAACTGTTAATTTCAACACTTTAGTTGACAAAAACTGTCTACTGGTTTCCTGTTACAAGAAACTCTTTTATAACCCAGTTTGCCAACCTTATCGGTGAAGGACGAGAAGAACAGCAGTCAATACATAATAGTAATGACTTTTTTTTATTATTTATTACTATACTATAATATTTAATCTATAGATGTAAGAGTGAAGAAAAGAGTGAAACAGATCCAACATCATTAAAGTCCAAAAACCTTCAAAGAAGCATTTTTACTATATATGTGATTTTCAGGCAATCAGACAAAACAAATCCATATTTCTGATATAAAAGCATTTTTTTAAACCGGGTAAAATTTGACCCGAGGACAACATGGGGGGTTTAAGCAATGCAAAACACATGTTTTTTTTGTCTGGGTTCTGCATCAGGCTATACTACAGCTTCTCTTAATGTAATAAAGACAAAAATGAAAGTATTCTTCAATGTTGTGAGTCTCTGAGAAGCAGAAATCACTTGTGTTTTATCTTAAGATCATTTTAACAGGCTTGTGACATTACTGCGACACTGGGGAGGAAAAACTACGGTCTAGTAAGGTTTAGTACAGTCTAGACCTGCCTTATGTGAAAAGTGCTTTGAGATAACTTTTGTTGTGATTTGGCGCTATATAGGGCTGGGCGATTATGGCAAAAATCTAAATCACGATTAATTGAACTTTTAACCTCGATTACGATTAATGAACGATTATCTCCACCCTTGATGAACAATTATGTATTTTCACAGTTTCTTTTGTCTTGTATTTTACACTGCTGCCCTCACACATGAGGATCTTTAGCGAGTGAAATAATGATGTTTTAAGGTGTGACGCTGTGGTTAATGTCTAGTTTACTTGATTAGAACTATGTAAAGATCATGGTTTGGGTTCAAATGATCACTGGACACAAGTTTTCAAATTCCTTAAAGATATGCAACCTTTACTGTCATGGCAACAGTGAACACCACGATTAATTGACATGAGCAAGATTAAGTCGATTAGAGTTTCTAAATGTCGGCTTTGATTATTTTTCGATTAATTGCCCAGCCCTAGCGCTATATAAATACAACCGAAATGAATTTTAAAAAAGAGGTTTGTCTCTTTCTCTTTGACATCACTGTCTACACCGACAGCAGAGGAAGCAATGATAACCATTTCTCTGTTCTATCACTGAAACTGAAACAAACTGTAGTCAAGTTGGTTCGAAGTGAATCCCAGAAGGTGACGGGACTGAACAACAGTCACAGCAGGGCCGACCCATGAGATTAAAGCCACCACCCATAGGCTGACACACACTAAAGAGACCAGCTGACAACAACAGCTTGTTTGTGTTCTCACTTTGCGAGACTATAACTAACGCCATCAGCAACACAGACCAGCAGCGTATAACACGTTTTCTACAGCATGTAAGCCAACACGCTGCTTCATCACATGTTAATGTTTTCCCAGTATGGACGCTCAACACAGAAGTGTCACTGCAACAATTAGTCTGAATCACTATTATCACAATTTCAATTAACCACTTTGAGTCATTCTTTATGAAAAAATTTCCAAAATTCTCCAATTCCAGCTTCTTCCAGTTTCTGGTTTATTTAGTCTTCTATGACAACAAACTAAATATCTTCACTTTGGAAAATGTCACATCAGGGTTTGGTTAAAACACTTTTACAGACCAAACAACTTACTAATCAATTAATCGAAGTAATAATCAGCAGATTATAATAATGATAATGAAAGTAATTGGTAGCTTCATTCCTACAGAAAAAGCATTTTATCCAACTCACTCCGAGGACCAGCACATCCCAACTCCTCTACCTCAAGTACTGCTGATACGTGTTGTCCAAATCTTTCTTTTTGTAATCTTGAGGCTTCTCTTAATGTAAATTTCTTCCTTTTGCTCATTTCTACACAGTTCAGGTCTGTGCAGACATGAACTAGTCTACAAGTGACTGCACATGTGTGGAACATGTGAGCGCAAGTTAACAGTGGTTCAATTCTGACAGGGACCTTTGTTACATATCATCACTTCCTCTCAAGTCTTTCCTGTCTGTCTCTGCTGTTATACTGTCAGAAAAGGCCATACAATGTTTGGGGAAAAAGTGTCTGTGACTTTGTTAGGAAAACAACAAAGCCATCATCTTACTTATAACTGCTGTTGAATACAAAGATTAATGAGAACTTGGAAATGAAACATTTTAAATAATCTAAACAAGACTATTTAAAACAATTCACTCCAGTCAAGTGTTGGTGACGCCTGGCCTAGAGACAGCAAGGAAACCCCCCTATCAGCTCCACCCAAACGTTCCTGGTACTCTTGAGGGTCCCGAGAACTACATCCTGAACCGTCCTGCCAGAAGCACGAACACTATTCATTGACACAGTCTGACGACACAGCACACAACTGGTCTGTTTCCTCATCAGTTACAAGCAAACAATAGATTTCAGATCAATTCAACAAAGTCCCTCGGGTCTGAAGGCAGAAGTCATGAGGGAAATTCAAATGTTTTATAACCTGGCATGTAATCTTTATCATTTTGGCCATTGCTCATGTCAGCTACAATAACATTTAATACATGATCATCACTGCAGATGCTCTAAGAAAAGGTGAAAGTGAAGTACAGTAGCTTTTGCAACAGTGTCCATTAGATAATTTTAAGCAAATGTATTTATGTACTTATTCATTTATTAACCTTTATTTTACCTCAAAGGGCCATTGAGGAAACAACAAATTATATAAACTAATGTAGAGGGAAAATCATGATTTTCTATAAAATGTTAGAACACAGTGAAAATCACTGTTTCCCAAAGTCAAGACTGACGAACTCAAATGTCTTCTTCTTTCCTGACTAACAGACTAAAACTCAAAAGATATTCAGTCATCAAAACAGTTGGGGATTAGTTTTATAGTTGACAACTAATTGATTCATTGGCTAAAATACTGTACATGGTGTAACAAGCATTTCTCTTTGTATCAGTTATAAGTGTGTTTTATAATTGAAGTCATCTCCGCAAATTAGTTTTTAGTTGTGCAGCAAACTCCAGCTTTTGACTCCAATGTTTAAAAATGAACATATCATATGACCCTATAATACTCATAGTGGTATGTATCTGTATATGCGTGAGAGTATGTGGTTAAAACCTCATTCTGAAAACATGAAAACACTGTATGTGTATGTTCGTGCGTCATGGATCAGTATCTGAACAGGAAACGGTCGCAATCTGTCCACAATGCTACATCAGAAAACACTCGCTGCAGCTTCTAAGAGCTTGACATCGTTCATACTTCTCTGAACTCAGTCACACCCTCTTCATTTCTCTTGTGTCTTTAGCCTCTAACTGCTCCCACATTCCTGTTTTTTTATTCTCAAAAATCCCCCATTATATTATTCTCTTGGCTTTTATCTCCCCCCCCCCTACTGCTTCTCTATCAGATATGATCACTGCAGGACCAGAGAAACATTTCATTACACTACCAGTCAAGTTGCTGCGGTTGTATCTTTAAATCAATAGCTTCATGAAATGTTTGGGGTCTAGAATAGTCAGGAAAAGCATGTATAAAAATATCTATTCAACTGCCAAAATGTACAGGCTAAGCGTCAAATCAAAAACAACAACACAGAGCTGATGAAGCCTGAACTCGTGCCGCAGCGCAAGTCGTTGTTTTCTCTGCCAAGAAAACGATGGAGACCATATGGTTTCTGAAGCTGCAAAGGGTAAAAAAAACACATCAGCAAATCTGACTGAGTGGATATACTGTAAAGCCAGCTGGATATACTGCACACTCTCCAAATGGTGATACTACTCCTGATACTAAAAATGCTCTTTCAATTTTCAAGAGAGTAGAGAAAATACTGTGGCAGATTCAAGGGTTTTTTTTGGAGCGGATATCACAATATTTTAGATTTTGTGCTAAATGAAGGTAGCTCAGGTGCTAAATCGAGTAAAGCCTACACTCAATTATCAATGGATATGACTGGACATATAGTCTATTAATTATTTGAGTATTTTTTGTTATGTGCAACATAATAAAAACATATAATGCTGATTAAGTTTATGTAATTTCTCCTGGTATTCCAATGTTAAAAGTATTGCAGCTGCACTTCTGAGAAGTAAATAAACGACACGCACTGAGGATTTTACGTAACTCTTCCTTTTGCCTTTGGCTGCTCTTTGTGTTTGCCGTGTCCAACTGTTATAAATGAGCAGCACTATCTCACATTATATCACTAAAAACTGTAAACACTCAAGTTGAACCGAGGGAGACGAATCACAAAGGTCCTCTGTCTGCCCGTGGTACATCAGTCAATAAACAGGTTACATCATCGAAAACAAGAGAAATGCGTTTTAATCAGGGTCTTACTGTAGATTTAGACTGAACAGCAGAAGGATAGAAAATAAAATATTTTGTACTGACCCTGAATGTCTTTGTTTAAATATCTAGATTTCTGTCCTGTATTTTATTCTTATCAGGATGGAACCTTAGTCCATCTAGAAACATTGACGCTCATGATGTGTTTGTGCTTTACTAAGTCTGAAATAGACCGACGAGCATCAACCAAAGTAGCATCTAACAGATCTAAAGTGACATCTGCTGTTTAATTAGCTATCTAGGCTGGTTATGCTGAGTTAGCAGTTAGTGGTGAGGGTTTGTTTGGTGGTTCGTTCAACAAGGTGCAGGACGTGTTCATGTATGTAATGCGTATGCCGAGTCGACAGATTCTCTTCTCATTTTCTATGGAGAGCAGGAGTTACAGCTACGTGGTGAGACTGAGACAGCACAGCAGGTTGTTAGACTGTTTGCCACATCTGTATGCGCATAAACACAACGCAATCTCAACTTTATGCAAATGAGTCCATCCAACACAACGCACCTGGTTCACGAAACTCAGATCAAACTGACAAACTAAGTAGTGCTGATCAAATATGAATCAAGATTCTGTTACTGTATCTATCACCTATTTCTCTCCTCAAATGTTTTAGTGTACCATTTGGCCGTAATATGAGAACGTTTTTGACCATGCCGCCATTTTTTCCTGCTTGAAAATTGACGAGCCAAACACAAGAACTGCCCAACTTGAGGTTCGTCTATCCCATCAACTGCTCTGTAGTAAGATAGATCAGCTCATCGTGATCATTGAAGAAAGGAGATGGTTTGTGCACCACATGAGTTAGATCATAAGGAGACTTTGATAGGAAAGCTGATGTGGGTCATTATTCAGACTCTGTGGCTCTTGTGTTGTGTATCAGGTGGCAATCAGGCTCAGAGTGACCGTCTGCTCTGCCCATGATAAGACTGCCAGGTTATCACTTTACGTAAGATTTGATTTGCTGTGTCAAAATATTGTTTTCAGTTACTGTGAAATAACCACACCCTCACAAATTAAAACCAAAGCAAAAAATGTCATTTCTTCTTTTGGTTCAGCTCTCTAAACTGTGTGCAGCCCTGTGAGGTCATGACACACAACATGTATGGGATGCATTAGTAACAGTGGAGAGCCATAACTTCTGAGAACCAACACATTTTCCACAGTGTTCTTCTGCAGCAGTTGAACTTGTGTCACGTCAAAGGTGGGTGACAATGACTGACCGATATCGGACAAGCCAAACAAAACTTGTCCTGACGCATCGGTCACATTCGCAGCATGTGATCCTCTGTGCTTCTAGACAGACTTGGAACAAACAGGGACTCACTCCGGGAAGGTTTTCATGCCAGGCAGCGCGGTCCACTGGATAAGCTTGCTGTTAATTCCCCCACTGTTCCCGACCCACAACAAGGCGAGGCCCCCGGCCAGACCTGCACAAAGACCCGGTTTGTCAGATCTGTGACATAACCCTAATCTCTGTCCGCTGTGGAGAGTGCCTCCCCGCGTCCTCAACTCCTCCTCTGAGAGGGCCTTGTTTTCAGTCACAGAGATGATAACTGAGATGGGAGGGAGGGAATCTGAGCTGTTATATAACACTCAGAGAGGAGAGTGACCTCGGACATCTCTGTCCTCGCTGCAGAGGACAGGAGCTGAGAGGGAGGAGGGGGGCAGGGAGTGCAGAGAGGGAAGATATAGCGTGTTATTTCTCAACAGATCGGAGTTTAACTTTGACAAATAAACATTTTTATGAGATTGTGATCCTCTGAAGGCAGAAACAATCATTTCACTGGATGAGCTAAACCTTGGATGTCAAAGCCAAAGAGCCATAATGTTTGGTAACATAACAATCTGATAAAATTGAAAGAAGAGATACTGATCCAATAAACTATTACTATTCCCGAGTGTTTTCTTTTAATATAAATAAATTAAAGAGAACAATATGAAGTTCTCAGAACCTCTGACAAACTGAGATCATCATGTTGAAGCTGTTTATTTACGCCTGTATGATGAACATTGGTTTTTACATGCTTGTGGTAACATGTTCATGTAGAAGTGGAGCTGTGTGTGGTCTGAGGTTTCCTGTTTTTTGATCCTTTAGTGTTGCATGTGAGTTGTGACGAGAAATGAATCTGCATCTGAATCTTTTTAAGAGGTAAAACTATCCAAGTTTTTGCTATAAAACAGCAAATAATACACTGCATTTGTTTGTTGAAAACATCTGTCAGCAGCTGTTGGACACAAGGACGATGAAAGCATTGAGAATGAACCATAAATAAAACCAAAACACTGAGTTAAAAGGGTCTAAAAACACTCTGTAGAGCTGCAGAGTTGGTAATAATTGTTATTTAATGCTTAAAATATTCATTATTAAGTGTATTAAATGTTATTATTACACTATTGGTTGGTGCAACTTTAAAATAAGAGTTACAAAAATAAAATGTGCAGCAGGAATATGTTGTTTTTTCTTCCTACCTTGCAACTCTTGACCTCAAGGTTTGGGACATTGGGAGCTTTTTAACTACTATTTATAGAAAATAAGTAGCTGGAAGTCATCATTATAGGCTCTGGAAACACGGGATGAACATTTTCTGACTTCTCTATAGCAGAAACAACAGCTGTAAACTTGGCTTCCACAACAAAAATCAAGTTCTCTGGTTACACCCATTGAGATTTCACTCCACCAGCGAGATTATGTCCGCCCCTCTGAAGTGTTTGCGTAACTCAAACTCCCCAATCTGCTCTCCTTTTGATGATGATGAAAGCTAAAGACGACGATAACAACCGCTGACAAGAAAACTTTGATTGAGATTATCGTGATCTGTTGAGAACAGGGAGAAACCTCCACAAACAAGAGGATGATCCACTTTAACTAAGTAAACGTTCTCACACATACTCATCTGTCAGCGCTGGGATTTGAAGTATTAAAGACCTGTGTGGACTCTGGATTCGAGGTACCGACTGGGTTTGAAATGCCTCAATAAAAGAAGGAAAAAACGGGTTGATTAAAGCATTATGACACCAAAAACGTATTAATTTTCCTCCTGTTTGAACTGCTGGAAGTGGAGCAACCTTTACGCAACGAGTCCAGATCAAAATCAGGCCTATCCTTTCACTTGAAAACTGGGTTAGTGGTGGTGCAGAGACTCTCTGCCAATAAAACACTTAGCCAGCTAACAACATAATGCCCTGTGTTGTTTTACAAGTTGAGGTGAGTTTAGTAGGTCAGAGTCTGTAGGAGAGAGTAGCAGACAGAGAGAGGAGCAAGGCAGTCTTTGTGCTTCAAATAAGGTTTGAAAAGAAGGAGCTGGAAAATAAGTTTTATGTGATGTTTTCTTACTTATTTAGCATCCAGAGGTACTTTAAACACATGTAAACATGCCATAAGAGGAGAAAAATCTGCAAAAATAAGCTTAACTTTAACTAAAAATCAGGACTACACATTAACTTGTAACACAAATGCACAAACTGCCCGTGACATTTGGGAAATTGTGTTTCATGCTGCAACCTGGCAACTCTTTCAACAGGCTTTCCACATCCGTAATGAGGTTATGAAAGTCAGATTCACTTTCAGACTCTCCATCGTTGCCCATTAACAAGCGTAAAAGCACTGGAACAGACATCTGATGTGTGTTTCAAAGCAATATTATCTCATCTGGTGACTCAAAGACAAAGAAGGGGATAGGAGATGAAAGTTGTTGATGTTATTGATGTCTGGGAAGGAAAATCTGGACACGAATGAGGATGTGAAAAGCCCAGAAAGCCTAGTCTAGTTCATCAGACTGTAGAGTCATTTAAACAGAGAGCACATCAGAAAAAGACATTGAACTCTGACATTAACAGTAAATTTAAGGCAGAATAAAGCTGTGAAAATGTAACCAATGTGAGCTGGTTTTAGAGGTTTTGATGTGTTTAGTCTAGTTGTCCAGTTAAGATGCCAGTGCAAATACACAGCCACTTAACATGACAACACCCTGCGTTTAAACCTGACTCAGAGAAAAACTATAAGTCTTTTATTATCCAGTCGAAGCTGATCTGCAAAAACTGAAGTTGGTGCAAATACAAAGCTGGAATACTTTTACTGCAGTGTAGCAACTTTAAAACCCTAACGATGTCATATTAATCCTATTGCACAATCTGCAATGAAGCATCAGCAAAGCATTTAGTCCTTTGGAGGACTAATTAAGTAAAAACAATACATGAAATCCCAATATTACTATTTAGCATAAGAAACGTATTTATATACAAGTTTCAATACTATACAGAACATTATAGTCTCACCACCGAAACTCCATGAATTATAAAAAAGGTCAAAAAGTTCACACTACAGCTCCATAAATGCTCTTTACGCTGATGTATGTACTTAAAAGTGACTTTAGTAGAGGGAAATCATGTCTAAATTGCATTAAATCGTAAGAAAAACACATTACGATGCCTCTTAAATGTATTTTGCATGTGTGAAGTGATGTTTATAGGTGTTTAATGTAATGTTTACCTTGTGGAAGAGGCAAAGAAACACATTATATACAAGTCTGAATATGATACAGAGCTTTACAATCTAACCGCAGAAGTTGGAAAACTGCATGAATTATATAAATGGTAAAAAAATTTAATTAAATTGTTTTTAAAAATCAATATATACCTTTATAAAATGCTCTTTAAGCTCCTGTAGGTGCTTTAAAGTGACTTTAGTAGATGGAAATCATGTACAATTTGCATTCATTGTAAGAAAAACTCTTTACAATGCCTCTTAAATCTATTTTGCATGTGTGAAGTGATGTTTATGGGTGTTTAATGTCATTTTTACCTTGTGGAAAAGGCAAAGAAACACATTATATACAAGTCTGAATATGATACAGAGCATTACAGTCTCACCACAGAAGTTGGAAAAATCCATGAATCATATAGAAAGTCAAAACTTTAACTATATAGCCCAATAAATGCTATTAAAGCTCATGTGGGTGCTTTAAAGTGACTTAAAAGGTAAGGTAAAGTAAAAGGTAAATCATTTCCAAATTGCATTGAATCATAAGAAAAATGCTTTAAAATGCCTGTTAAATCTATTTTGCATGTGTGAAGTGATGTTTAAGGGTGTTTAATGTCGTGTTTTACCTTGTGGAAGAGGCGACAAAATCTCCATCCAGCAGCCGCAGCTTGCAGAACAAAACTCCGTTGACAAAAGGCACAGCGGTCAGCTCCTCCAGAGTCAGATTGGTCCGAAACTTGAATTTCTTCTTTTTTACGAAGAAGGCCATTGTTTTACTGTCTTCACGCGCATAAAAAAAACCACGATTAAAACTTAACAAGAGAGCGAAGTAAACACTTAATTAGAAACCCTGGTTGAATGAATCGTCTCTATAGTACGTCTGTTGTTTTAATTCGTGTTTTCATGCAGGCTCCGCTTCTTCAGACGTGATTCAGCACAGAAATCTGGAAACAAATCAAAACATTACGGGGTTAAAAATGTGCGTTAAAACGGAGAGAAAATGTTAATGTTTGAGGTTTTAAAGTGACAAAGAGCCAACCTGGAGACATCTCGGGACCTGGGAGTTTCGTCAACAGCGGTTCAGCAACATAAAATGACAGAAAAAAAACACTTCACGTCTGTTTTCTCTCAGTGCAGAGGAGGAACTTTGCTTTGCGGCGTCAATGTAACGCAAAAATGACTTCCGAGCTTTCCTCTTTGCAAAATAAAAGTAAATCAAAAGTAGTCAAATGTAATAATACAAACATTCTTCTGATTAACACTCTGCAGCAAAAGTCAAACAAACAAGTTCAAGTTTATTTATTTGTCATTTTAACCATCTCTATTAAATACATACAGTGGAACAAAATTGCATTGTTCGGGACCAATCTACCTGAGAAACACATAAGAACAATTAAAAAACAGCAGCAGCAGTTTAAAAAAAGACCAGTGCTGAATAAAATAAAACAGAGTGTGTATAGATACATATGATCTTTGGTAAGATGAAAATATTTTATTTAATTTCCCTCCTTGTTAAATATTCCTTCACATCACGTTGGATATAAAAAGCTACCTCCAGCAAAACTAAATTAAACCAAACCTTTTGAAAGACTATTAGAATTAAACAGAATTAGACAACACACTCATACACATTTCTACACTTTTGTTTTATTTTAAATTTCTATTTTTTAATATTATTATAATTTTGCTTTATGCTTTATGTTAATTTTTTCTTTTTTTTCTATTTCATAGTTACTTGTTTTTAATTTAACTTGTGAATTTTAATATAGGTAGAGGCCATGTATAAGCCCTTTTGGGTTTCTTGCCGCTACCTTGCACCTTTCTTTTGTTGCTATTACTTTATCTTTTTCTTTTTGTCTTATTATTGTGCAAAATAAAAAACTTCAAACTTCAAACTTCTGATTAAAGTATCTGATTTTCCTTTTTCAACATTTTATAAAAATTATTGTTATTTTTTTTTTAAACAACAACAAAAATAAATAAAAATACGCTACAGGATTAAACTAAAACTAGTTAAAGTTTAAAGTTAGAGTTAGACAGTTCAGAAATATTTTAGTTTAGAAAAGTTTAGGTACATTTATGGATTTTATTTTTTAAAAGGCATATATTTAACTTCCGGGTTTTTAGTAGCTTGCTTTTGTGAAATTGACGTTCATTGTCGGACTACCATTCACCGCTTGTCACGCTGCAGCCGCGGAGAGGTGAAACAGTGCCACCGCGTGGTGACTGTCCGCAACTACTGGTGTTTCCTTTATTTTCTCACACGACCAAAGAAATGCAAACCTGTTTTGTTGATTTGATGTGAGATGAAAATGAATGTTGTTTCGATGTAAAATAGAGTACTAGCTGAAACTTAGTGTTTTAATACAGTTTTAGTTGTACATAAATATTGGTCAAGTTAAATAAGGTCTTGAAACTCTCCACTATTCATTTATGTTGTTGCATTGTTTTAAACCAAGGGCGTCAAACTCATTTTCATACAAGGGCCACATACAGCCCAATTTGATCTAATTTGGGCCGGATCATTAAAAGGAAGGAAAGACAGAAGGAAAAGAAGGAGGAGAAGGAAGAGAATACAGGAAGGAAAGATGGAAGGAAGGAAGAAAGGGAGCAAGGACAGATGGAAGGAAGAGAAGAGAAGACAAGAAGCAAGGAAGGAAGGAATGAATGAAGGAAGGAAGGAAGGAAGGAAGGAAGGAAGGAAGGAAGGAAGGAAGGGAAGAAGGGCAGATGGAAAGAAGGAAAAGAAGACAGGAAGGAAAGATGGAAGGAAGGAAGGAAGGGAAGAAGGGCAGATGGAAGGAAGGAAGGAAAAGAAGACAGGGATGAAAAAGGTAGGAAGGACAGATGGAAGGTAATAATAATAATAATAATAACTTCGATTTATATAGCGCCTTTCAAGATACCCAAGGTCGCTTTACAAGAGTGGGAATAGGGGGGTAAGGGCAGGGTGGGGGTTTAGGGAGGGTAGGCAAGAGAGAAGAGGTGTGTTTTGAGGTACTTTTGGAACTGTGACAGAGAAGTAGCGGAACGGATAGGAGGGGGCAGGGTGTTCCAAAGGGTAGGGGCAATTGCACAGAAAGCCCTGTCACCAAAGGTCTTGAGTCTGGTGCGGGGAGTGCAGAGTAAGTCCTTGCTGGTGGAGCGCAGGGACCGTGACTGGGTGTACGGGTGGAGGAGGTCGGTGATGTACTTGGGTGCCAGTGAGTGAAGTGATTTGTAGGTGAGGAGGAGGATTTTGTAGCTGATGCGTTGTTTGATTGGCAGCCAGTGGAGTTTCTTGAGGATGGGGGTGATGTGCTGCCAGGGCTTGGTGTGGGTTAACACCCTGGCAGCTGAGTTCTGGACATACTGCAATCTGTCTAGGGCTTTGTTGGGGAGCCCAGACAGGACACCATTGCAGTAGTCCAGACGGGAGGTGACAAATGCATGAATGAGGGTTTCGGTGACTGAGTCGGTGAGTGACGGCCGGAGTCTTGAAATGTTACGGAGGTGAAAGAAGGCAGATTTGGAGATGCTCTGGATGTGGAAACTGAATGAGAGTGTGGGGTCCAGGATCACGCCCAGGTTCCGCACTTTGGGAGATGGGGAGGTGGGACAGCCGTCGATGACCAGGGTGAGGTCTCCAACCTTCCTGAGCAGTGGTGCTGGGGCCACCACCATGAGCTCTGTCTTGTTGGTGTTGAGTTTCAGAAGGTTGTTGGTCATCCAGGTTTTAATATCGTGCAGACAGTTGTTGAGTTGTGTTGGTGGGAGTTGTGAGGAGGGCTTGGTGCTGACGTACAGTTGGGTGTCGTCTGCGTAACAGTGGAAACTGAGTCCATGGTTGCGGATGATCTGACCGAGGGGGAGCAAGTAGATGGTAAAGAGGAGGGGGCCAAGGACAGATCCCTGGGGGACACCATGGTTAACTGTTGCAGTGGTGGAGTAGGAGCCTTGCAGAGTGATGTATTGTTTACGGTTGGAGAGGTAAGACTGGAACCAGGAGAGAGCAGTGTCGGTGAGGCCAATGAGCTCAGAGAGACGGGAGAGCAGGATGGGGTGGGAGATGGTATCGAAGGCAGCAGAGAGGTCAAGGAGGATGAGGATGGAAACAAGGCCATTGTCGTTGGTAGGAAGGGAAGAAGGGCAGATGGAAGGAAGGAAAAGAAGACAGGGAGGAAGAAAGGTAGGAAGGACAGACGGAAGGAAGGAAAAGAGGAAGAAGGAAACTGGGCCGGATTGGACCTCTCGGCAGGCCGATTCTGGCTGCTGCTGCTGACAAAAAAATAAATATATATATATATATATATTTTGTCAGCAGCAGCAGTTATTTGCTCATTAACACTATACTTAAGATATTGTTGCTGAATTTAAAGCAACATACCTCACAGTCTGAATGAGCTCTCCTAGCTCACTCAACACACCCAGCAGCTATATATATATATATATATGGTAAAAGTAGAAGTACTGATTCAACTCCTTTACTCAAGTAAAAGTAAGAAAGTGCAGGCTCTGAAATGTATTTAAGCACAAAAGTAAAAATGAATTTTTGCAGTCAATGATACACAATTTCCTCTTTTGTTAATAACCTGCACAGAAAAAACCCACTGTACACAGAATATATATAAATATTATGGCTGTCAGCATTAACGCATTAATCGTGATGCGATTAAGGGCCAAGCATAGCGTGTTCATTTCTAAAAGAATCGCATTAATCGCTTCTCACTGACTCACTCACTGTAACAGATTTTCGTTATAATCAGCCTTTTGCACTGTCTGCACATTGTTGGACTTTCCTTCCAGTAGCAGATTTTGATATTAGCAGTCGCCCAGGGCAACTTCTTACCGGGGGCGACACGGAGAGCCACACACCAAAAGAAAAAAAAAAGATTGGTTTTCTATTGTTTGTTTGTATGCCATGTCTTCTTTTTGTGTGTGTGTATTGTAAAACCCAGTGACACATAAAAAAGAGCAGTTAATAAAATAATAGTTAAAACATCACAAGTCACTAACCAGTTATTGTGGTTTTCTTTAACCTTAACTTTTCAGACTTTAGTGTGAAGCAGACTTAGGGGGAAAGTTAGTTAATGGAGACAGTAAAGAGATACATTTTTAGCTTCCTTTTAAAGATATTTAGCGAGCCAACTTTCCTGATATCTAAAGGTAGTGTACCAAAGTTAACAACATTAACAAATGTTGGAAATGAGTTCCAGCCTTCTTTTTCTTTTTAAATATTTAATGTCTTTATGATGAACAAAACATAGTAACAGCAGTTGATTTGTTTGTGTCACATCTGAAGCCCCAGATAACAAAAACTGTAGCAAATACAACCAGTCACAAGGGACATTGAAAATAAAATATAAATTCTGCAAACAAAAAAAGGACTTTAGATGACAGGATGAAAACACAAGACAGACTGCCAGAGAATTCAAAACCCACCATATAACTGAGGTAGTGTATAAAAACAGAACATTGTGAATACTGTAAAAAAAGAACACCATCAGCTTGACAGTCAATGTAGTGCAAGATTTGTGAGATTATGATTTACAAAGAAATACTGTTGATAACAACAATAAAAACAAAACAGTTCAAACATACATAACACCATCAGTTTGACAGCTACCACTGTGCACTCCTGGATTTTTCAAAGATTTGTGGGATTATGATTGTTTCAAAGAAATACTGTTGATAACAGCAATATGAGTAATACAGTAACATTATGGAAAAACCTGAAAACCTAAAAATATACTTCATGAAACTAGCAAATCCTTATTCTGTTCAATTACAAAGATGTAGCTATTGCAAAACTGTATTCATCTTAGTTCCTTGTATGTTATCTAATGTGCCTCAACACTTCAGACAATGGCACAATATTTTTCATCAGCTGTTGTGGTTTTATGCCTGTTCATCGTTGTGGGCTCTCTTGATGTGCCCTGTCAAGTCAATAAACAGTCTAAAAGCTTTCCCACACAGTTTGCATGTCAACGTCTTCTCACCAGTCTGGTCTTCCCTGTTGTTGATCTCAGTCTCTTCCTTCAGTATGGGCTGTTCTCCTACCAGACTGATGCAAGGTTCCTCCTGTTCCTTTTTAATCTGAGGCTTTGGGTCCTTTGGGTCCAGACTGGAGAGCTGCTGGTCAGCAGGAATGTCCTCCTCATTACAGACATGTTGCTGTGGGAGCTCTGGAGTGACAAAAGGGGGAAAGGGTAAAGAAAAGATGCAGACATCCAAGGAAATTAAGCTCATTATTCTGGGTGTATGTGGGGTTTTTTTTTTTATACCTTTGTCTTATATAAAGGGAAAAAAACAACATTTTGACAATGAAAAAGGCTAGATCTTTTTTTACACGTGTTTATCTATTTCTACATTTATTTATTAACTTATTTCTATGTCTATTTCTGTATTACTAGATGTATCTATTTTAGTATTTCTACATGCATTTATTTATACATATATTTACTTATATATTAATTCGTTTTTTAAATTTCTGTATTTCTGTGACAGTATGTAAATAAATGTAGAATCAAATACATCAAAAAAATTAAGAAATTTCCTTTTCTATAATCAAAATACATTTATTTGAAATGTGGGGGTTGTTCATCATAGTCTTCTGTATTGTTCTACATAAAAGAAGAAAAACCCTTGAATGAGGACATGTCTGAACTTGTGAATGTTAACATCTTTTAACCACTGTGGCAGTTAACAAATCCTGCTGACTCGTCCATTTCTGGTGTTAAAAATGTTAAAAACCTTTACAAACCTAGTCTGCGTAATCTTATTTCTGGTTTCAAGGCGATATCCACCAGTTTGCGCTGACGGTCATACTGTTCCTCGTAATCGGCGACAGTTTGCTGAACAACTGTGAATACTTCCTCAGCTGCAACAGCTAGTCGCTCCTTAATTAACTCTCTAAAACGCTGAAGGGAGGCCATCGTTATTTAATTTAACTGCGCCCTTATCTTCCTGCTAAAGATGCTGCTGAACACGACTACTCTGTATTGTTAGCTTCCTGCTCGGTGTCACGCTGTTAAGTTCCAGTCCTCTGAAATGATGCCAACACGGAAGTAACTTAAAACTGCATTCTATCAAAAGGCCACCAGGGGGCGACCGTTTTGGTGTCAAAAGGACTTCCGTCTCTATACAAGTCAATGGAGAATTCACCAACTTCTCACTTGATTTCTAACCTCAGTAAACGTTTTCAAAATGTGTTTATGGTCTCAATCGCTAGTTTAAAGCCTTCTTCAATGCAGTATGATGTTCATTTGGGACATTTTGGCCTCCCTGATGTTATATTTGACGATAAAGCAGGGTATGCATTAGGGCGTGGCTACGTCGTGATTGACAGGTTGATTGGTCCACACGTTCAGGAGGGCGCCTCTTGCTCCTCCTGATGCCCATATAAGTAGAATCCTTGTTTTTATTTTTCCCAGCATGCACCGGAAATTTCCAAGATGGCGCTGCTCAGATCCGATACTATTGGCCTCCGAGCATCAGTCCACAAAACAATGGGTGACGTCACGGATGTTACGTCCATTTTATATACAGTCTATGTTAAAAACCTACAGTGCACGTGACGCAGCTTTTTAAAAATGTTATTCCGAGTCTCCAGTCGGGATGCAAACAGTAGTTAGGCGCATGTTATTACCGAATCTTCACTATTGGTTAACCTGTACTCACCGCCTGACCCTTCGCTAAGCCCCGCCCCCCTTAGTTACTGTTGCTATGTCAAGTTTTGCGCCTTCGAGTTTTCAGAGCACATGGCAATTCATACTTTGGGGGGGGGGGGGGTACTTCTGTCACATGTCAGGATTGAAAAGGCACTTGAGAAGCCATACCTTTAGCTCTGCAACACCTGTGGGAAAACATATTGGCCCGCACATGAGAGCTTTAAGACCGTTTGGTGTCTTGACAGTGCACATGAGGTGTATTGGAACTGTTTATTTACTGCTAGAACTCCCAGGCCATTAGGGGGCATAGTTCTTTCATTTATTGTTGGTATTGCAGCCTCAGCCAATAGCAAGCAACAGGAAGTGACGTAACCGGAAGTTGCTTGTTTACATGCGTCACAATAAGAGCATGGTAGTGTCATGGCAACGGAAAAACGCTCCGTCTTTACATTAAGTTGTTAAGTTAGTTATATTTGTTTATAGCCCTTTGAGTGGAAAAATAAGTAAGTAAACATGTCAAATATAATCATTAGAATGTATACTGTTAATGTCTGTGACATATTCGTAACGTTTAGCAACATTTTTGAGTAACTTTGTTGGCACGTATGACAGTTGATGCCGTATAACGGTAGATTTCAGGCTTCAAGCGACCGTTGAATTGACCGATAAGCTAACTTGTATATACGACAAGCTATTATGAATTGTGTATTAATGAATGAGCCATGATAAGCTAACTTGTATATGTCAGGCTATTCTGCATTGTTAATTAATGAATCCTTTTCTGTATTTTTTTATGTCCATTGCAGTTTCACACTGTCTTGTAATAAATCCCAACCCACTACAACACCTGCCTGTTCCTTGGAGGATATGATGCAAGGAACATGATAGTGTGTTATGTTGTTTTTAGATTGGTTCTCCTTTCTTATTTTATTTTTTTGCTGCGGTATGAAGTGGTGCTACGGTTAGTTTCACACTAACCCTAGGACCACCAACCATCAAACTGCACCCCCCCCCCCCCCCCCCCCCCAAACATTTTTGTCACCAGCCGCCACTGGATGTAGATTACCTAGATATTACACTTTTTAAAAATGAGACTCTATAAATCGAAGGGATGGAGGGCCTACAAAACCTCTCAGCCCCGGGGCCTAACATTACGTTAAGGCGGCCCATGCTTGTATCCTGCACGCCCCTAGTCATCACCATTCTCGCTCTACATACCTAACTTAAGTGTCTGTTTCGTGAAGATGTTGCAGGTTTCTTCTTCTTTTTCTTTGTACGGCTGTAGCAGATTATAATGCTGCACAATCGCCACCAAATGGTCTGTAATGATTACTGCACTGGCTTACTCTCTCTATTTTCCTTTTCAATTTCTTTCTTTCCTTTCCATACTGTTCACATTTCATAAGTACATGCTCAACTGTTTCTACAACTTTCATATCTTAAACTTTCATGTTTTCCCATAATGTGTAATGTTTTGTTTAATCTGGTATGTCCTATTCTCATCCTGCTGTCATGTTATATTTCTCCAACCAATGGAATAATAGAAAGAATTCTACCACTGGCTTTGCCACACTTTCCATCTTGCCCAGATCTTTTAACTAAGATACCTCTGATCTTATAGGGCTTCTTCAGCATGCTTATCTGCAAGTTAATTTCCATGCACTCTCACCTGGGCAGGCACCCAAACGCCTGATATACTTGGACACAATTGGCTCCTTTATAGTTCTTGTTTTTTTAGTTCCAGATACAATTAAATGTGTTTTTAAGCCAATAAACATAAAGGGTAAACAACGATCAAAGTGTGGTCTCATATACGTTTTTTTTTTAAAACTTTACTAGTCTTTTTTAATCTTTATTTAATGAGCCAGTTTTGTTGAAATCAAAATATGTTTTCCAAGAGAGACCTGAAAACAACAGTCATAAGACAAGAACACAATCAGCAAATACAACTACACAATCACTAAGAACTGATAGTTAAAAGAATCCTAAAAAAAAAATCCTAAGAAAAACAAACAAACAATAAACCTATCAGATAATGAAGCTTAAAAATCTCCAAAAGGAATGAAAGAATCGTGTTTGAGGGCATTTTGCTGTTCGGTCCAAGGCATTCTCATTGACATTAAGATGTTTTTTTCCAAGAGAAAGTCATAAGACAAGAATGCAATCAATAAGGATCAATAATTAAGATAAAAAGTTATAAAAACAAAAAAACATCAGATAATAAAGCTTAAAAATTTCCAAGAGGAATAAAAGGATCTAGTTTTAGGGCAGTTTGCAGTTCAGTACATTTAAAAGGTGCCGAGTACCCGAAACCAGTTCTGCCAACATTATTGTGGGAGGCATCTGAAGATCAGATACTCGATGGATTTTCTGTCATTAATACATTTAAATGAGACAACAAGAGATGTGAGGTAGTTTGGAAGCCTTAACAGTAAAGCTTTATAGATAAATAACATGGGATGGTTTTTCTTCTTGACTGTGAGAAAGTTCAACCAACTGTATGATACAGAGAACAATGATAAATTCAAAATGTGTCATCAGTGATAAAGTGCTGTGATAAGGGTTTAACTGCTGATGTGCTGATGGAGCAGCATGACAATATAGATATATCTCCATAGTCAGGGACAGATGTGAAGGTTAACTGTACCATAGTTTTAGGGTTTGAAAAAGACTGATATCCTTTATTTCTGCGCAAAAAGCATAGTTTGATTCTTCATTTTTTAATTAAATGTTGAATATGAGTCTTTAATGATACATTCCTCACATGCATTAATCACCCTAGGGCTGGGCAATTAATCGAAAAATAATCGAAACCGACATTTAGAAACTCTAATCGACGTAATCTTGCTCATATCAATTAATCATGGTGTTCACTGTTGCCATTACAGTAAAGGTTGCATATCTTTAAGGAATTTGAAAACTTGTTTCCAGTGATCATTTTAACCCAAACCATGATCTTTACATAGTTCTAACCAAGTAAACTAGACATTAACCACAGCGTCACACCTTAAAACATCATTATTTTCACTCCGTAAAGATACTCATGTGTGAGGTCCCACATTTAAATGTTGTTAGATGAAGTACCGCAGGTTGACCAGGAGATGTCACCCTTCTGTTTGAATCAATTCATTGCTTTCCATTGAGCCCTGTTTATAAAATGGTGTAAGAAAAAGAATATATTTGGTCTATGTTAAATCTCTGTAAAAATGTATTAACTACATTTTAAAACCTGTTTAACTTTCATTAATACACACTTAATAGATGATACATAAAGTTGCATGTCCATGCATGCTCAATTCTGACACTTTTGGGAATATTAAGTGTAAATTTAAATCTAGATTAAATGATTTTCCCCCAAAAGAAACATGAAGAAAAAGTTTCTGAGTTTCTGATCTTGTATCCTAAGGCAATAATAACTGGTGCTGACTCTCATCTGGATTGTGGCAGCTGGACACCCTGTTTTACAGAGATATAGAGATCCCCAGTTGAACTTTCACCTTCTGACAGTGGAGGAAGGAGTTTTTAATAGCTCCACCAAATAGTTCTCCCTCTCACATGTTTCATTTCAATAAATGTTAAAAAATGACCCAATATTTCAGCAAAAAACAAAGATTGGAGAAAAAGTCCAAATTAATCCATTAATCTCCACGCTCCACCTCCAGCATCTACAACAGTAACATGCTGCTCTAACACTGATGCTTCACTATTAATAATCTAATGATGTCATATATAATAATATATCAGTTGTTTTTTCTGTATTCCTGCTGCAAACTAAGTGCCCTTTTGGGAAAAAGAATAAAATGAATCTGAATCAGAGGGACCAAACCACTACTTTTACTGTAATACTGCATACTACATCAAGCTGATAACACTGCAGTACTTTTACTGTAATATTTTAACTACATCAAGTTCATAATACTTAGATACTTTTACTGTGGTAGGATTTTGCATGCATGTAATGGAGTGTTTTTATATTGCTTTATTGGTATTTTTACCTAAGTAAAGAATCTAAGTACTTTGGGACCGGTCAGCCCGCCAATGCACTCAGTCTTGTTGAACAACAGACCTTTTGTGTGCAGGAGAATCCCATGAAGCAGCTGCCATCCACCCTCCAGTGCTGCCTACAGAGAGGAATCAGGTCCAACACAACCTCATTCACCTGCCCTGCCACCACTGCAGCTTCATCTACCATTGATTTGATGTAATAAGGGGTCTTTAAGTTCATTAAAAAAAAACTTGAATTACAAAACAAGATATTGACATGATTTGACTCATTTGGACAGCTTCATTTGAGCTTTTAATGGTCTGATAACAGCTAGAAACACATGTTTCAGTGTTCATTTGGGTTCCTGACTGTTGTTTTAAGACAGACGTGAAACACTGTGAATTCATCCTTTAACACAAAAATATGTGGATGTACTTCTTTGTCTTTATCTCCACATACTTTTGGCTATAGTTTATCTGGCTGTAGGTTCAGTCCAGAACTATTGACACTAGCATGAGCTTCTGAAACTCTCATGGACAATTCTTTTATAAATTAATCTTAAACCAACTTGAGGAAAACAAATTAGTAAAGTGCATCAATACCAAGAAGTCACAGAACTTTGCTCTGGCTGATAGTTAATCCACACGCAAAGGTGTTTGTGTGTTTGTGTGTGTGTGTGTCATATGTAAACCCAGACAGGATCAGCTGACATCCTCGGGGCTTATAGCAGCTCTTGGCGTTCCTTCAATCCTTTTTTAGGATTTTGGCACCCATCCTTGTCCCAGTTGGTTTTCATCCCTCGAGATCGTTTCTGCAGAGAACAAGATGTAGTTACTGCACTACCAGATGCCAAATGCATGACCGCTACTGTCTGTCAAGTAAAACATGAGTAGAAAATGTTAAATTGAGAGTTTTAGTGACACATTTAACTGTCTCACAGTGACAGATATAAAATAAGGGAACAAACTGAGAGAGGTTTTCCAAAACTCAGTCACTTTTGGTCAAAATCAGAACTTGTTTTTGTTTTGTTTTTACTTATATTGCGTGTTACTTTGATATTTATTTTTTATTCTGTTTTAGTGGTATTGTAGGAGAGACCGTTTTGTTTTTTGACATGCTGCAAGACAAAATCTTCATGCAGGACAGTGAAGAGTGAACTGAAACTAGTATAAAGCCCTTAAGCCTAATGCTTGTTGTTGTTGTTGTTGTTGTTTTTTTGCTTGTTTGATTGTTTGTTTGTTTTTATGGTCAATGTTTAAAGTCAAATTTTCTTCTGGATAATGATAAAGTTGAAGTTAAAGTTGCTTAATTACTATTTCTAGCACATACATTTTTACACATTTTGCAGCTATTTTAAGATTTTAAAACATATCTGAAAGTAATATCTGCAGCCTGTTACATTGTGAAGCAGGATGGCACCAGCTTCACTGTGTTTTATTATGTGGTTGGTGATTTATTGCATATTTGTGAAAAAATTTGCACCACTAAAGTACAGGATCTTGCATTATTAGCCAATGTTGCAGCATTGTATTGTAGAGGCAGGAAATGTTGACCCCTAACAAATTCATCTGACTATTCCAGTGCAAAATGAGACTGCAGGACAACTGAAAATAGCAGATTTTTGATTAATTTGTCTTGTTATAAATTGTACTACTTAACTTTTGAGAGGGAGTAGAACTCAGTTTATTTAATTCTGTTTTTATAATTAGGTTGTACATTAAAATCATTGGTCTGTCTTGATGTTTTACTGCTTTATTCACTTGTCATAGGCTACCTTACTATAACAATGCAAGTGTTCCCTTTTTCTCCCAAAAAGTTTAATCTTTTCGGATCAATTGCTGCGTCAATCATGTTATCTATCAGCAGTCAGGTGGTTGTTTTTCATCAGTGTCTGTTACTGGCTTTGTAAGGTTACAGGGACTTTGTTGTGGATGTTTGCGGAGGTCAGAGCAGCCCATGTACCGCCAAGTCGGCCTTGGGTGGCCTCTGTCACAATTTAAATGAACGAGAGGACGTGATTGGCTAAGATTCCACGAGCCGAATGAAAGAAAGGGTATGATTGGTCGATTTGCCCTCCCTTTCTTTACGCTAGAAGAAGGCGGGACCTAGACGGGCCCATCAATGGGCGGCCTCTGCGATTGGCCTGTAGTAAAATGACGTTAACGAGGGGGCGGGGTCTAGAGTAATTCATCTAACAGCCGGCGTTTCCTTACCGGCATTTCAGCTTCAACCACCGGCGGGCTCACATATCGCTGCTGTGCTATTTATTTATTTATTATAGATCCTTTTTTTAAATTTTAAGGAGCCAGACAATGCTCAGCCTGTGCCTTTACGTCCCGGTGTCTAACTCAGACCCGGTCGAGGTGGAGTATTTCGAGTCTAACAGCCTTCCGTCCGAGTTGAAGTCTCTCTTTAACAAACTGAGCGTCTTCCTGCCGTCTCAAGAGTTTTCTACCTATCAAAGATGGCGAAAGGTAAGAAAATCAACCTTTATTTGAATGAAACACACCACTTAGCATTACTTGCATACTAAATACTTGTATAAATCCAGTTAATTTACTTTAACCGGCTTTAAATCCTTTCTTTCCAGGAACAGGTGTTACGGTTTATCTGGTGCCCGTGTTATCTGGTGCCTTCCTCACATTACATTACACTACAAGAAGTGAATGAGTCCTCTGAACACAATTTAACTTGCACAAATGATTAGGTATTAAACAGAAGAATGTATTTTTAAAAGGATTAAACTGCAATTAAAGGTTTTGTAGGAGAGTCGCCAATTAACACGGTCACCAGTTTAACCGTAACACCGGAATAATTAGCACGGTAGTAAAAGGAAGAGAAAAAAAAAGCCTGTACCACAAGGCCGCATTCACGCCCGGCTTCCAGAAAAGTGTCTAAAACAATATCTGACTTTTGATACTACATTTAATATAAGCAATGTACATATGTTTAAAATGATGTTGTTTGCGGTTTGTTTTAGTCTTTTTTTGTGTAACATAGTAATGCTACCACGTATCACCCATTTCTTTTAAAAAGCCGGCACATGCCTTGAAGCCGGCGTCATTCATTCTCGGGAAAGTCCACCCTAAAGAGGAATGTAGTCAGATTCAGTCACATGGTTGGCGGTTTTTTGATCAAATCTGCATCTTTCTGCAAAATGAAACATAAAAAAACCAAACATTGAAAGCTTCTGTATCAACAATGCATGAAAAATTTGATCATAGGAATAACTTTGTGCACTAAAGTTTAAACAAAAAAGCATGCAAAATCAAGCCAGTTGAATATTGCATGTAAAGTATGCAATGAATGAAATGTCATATATTGTGATTGCTTGCATATTTACTTGTGGACATTTCTGATGGTGCAAACTTGATTTTTGTGCTGCTTTCTCCCACCTTACTATCAATGACACACAGGCCCATTTCTAACCAGTCATATCTTGCTTATCAGTAGAGCAGTTATCACACTTTATGACTGTCTCACTTGAATTTCTGGAGAAAGCTAGTATAGTGTAAAAATAGCACAAGGCAAATGCTAGTTAAAATTTGTTCCACTTACCAGCAAAAACACCCTTAAAACAATTATAATCTATTGAGTTATGATAAAATATGTATATTCAGTAGCTTGTTTGGTCAGTGGCAGCTTCATCCTGCACCTCCAGGGAAGCACAAACACATACTGTAACAGAATACACTTAGAAAAATGTAAATATTTAAATTTGGTCATGTCATTCCTCTTTTTTAAACATGCTGTAAGTCACATTTATGCACTTGTGAAAGCATGTTAGCATGAACTGCAGGGAATAGCATAACCAAGGTGTTTCATTACTATGTGACAGTCATGTGCCCGCCTTTTGGGCAGCAGGTCAATCGGTGTGCTCTTCTTATTTTACTCCCTTAGCAGATGCCACAGCTTAGACTGGATTAAAGCAGTTGGCAGGTCGTTTAGCAGTTGAGGCCCGAAAATAGACCTAGGTTGTCCTGGGGAGAAAAAAAAGAAACTAACATCATTACTGCCATTCAAGAATGCCAAGAACACCACGACTTGGCAAACGGGGTCATGAAACACAAGCTGACACATTTTAACATTCAGGACTGGTTAATTATATGGCTTTGGGTGCTAATTTTAAACCTAGTAACCTTTTTTAAGATCTTGTGATACCGGTTTCGTAAGCTGTCATTAAAAAATGTTTAGCTGTCAACATAAATGATCCCTCACACACTCTAAATACAGTGTTATTTCTGCAGAGGAGTCCTAAGTAAAAGCTATTTTTTTGTTGTCAGACTTTACTCTATTTTCTCATTGCCTGTATTTTTGTGTCTTGCAGAAAACTGTAAAAAGGGAAGAAAACGACGCAGACGTACAGCTGGAATTCGACGAGTTTGTGCAATATCTTCAAGATTACGAGAAGGACCTTAAACTTGTGGTGAAAAGTCTCGACAGGAAGAATGCAGGTATGAAAGAGGCGCCCGCGCAAATTTGAGGTCTTTTGAGTTTCGTTGCGGATGAGTCTGCCCTCACTTGGTTTCATTTTTCACTTTGCGTCAGACTAAACTGCAACTTTCTTCTATGTGCCCCCCCTCCTTTTTTTTCTTTTCTTTACAGGTCGTGTTGATGCGAAAGAGTTCATGCAGTCTCTTTGGGAGATCGGTGTTCATATTTCTCCAAGGCATGCAGAGAAAGCCCTTAATAGGTAATTTAATCCACCTGTTTCACACACTTGAATTTTAGATTAAAAAGGTCAGTATCTTACATTTGGTATCTTTTCTTTTTTTTTTTAAAGCATGGATAAGAGCGGGATGATCACAATCAGCAGTAAAGACTGGAGCAGCTACCCCATGGTGGAGAAGGCAGAGAACATCCCTGAGATCATCCTCTACTGGAAACACTCCACGGTTAGTGTTGCGGTCTGCAATGAAATCACACATTTTTCCCCAAAAAGGGAACAGCTGCACTGACAGCTGAGCGGCAACACAGCAGCTCTTTCATCACAAAGACAACGAGGAGGCTCTGATTCATGAATTATGAGTCAGAAAAGTCCCTATTGTCAGGAGTTGGTGTCTCAAACATTTACTGGTGTCCTATTTTAGACTCTGGCTGTAACAGAGTGCAGCCAATAATTGTATCAGTCAACCCTAATAAAGTACATTAGGCCGTTGTTCTTTCCTCCTGTCTGACATGAGCGGGTCAATTGAGAAGCAAACGGCACGAAAAGCTCAATGAGCTCAAGCCGTGCGTCAGCGATTAAGCTCTTATTAGGCCATGAATGGAAACGTTCCCGTTCCCAGAGGATTATGTCAAATGGATTTGCCGCTGCTCTGTCTGTTATGTAAAAGGAGCAGCAGTCAATCAGATCAGGGTGGCAACTGTAATGTAGCATGGCTCCTCTGCAGGACGAGGACAGCTTGATCTTGATTTTAGTTCAAGTATTTTACCTTTAGTGAGTTTAGCAGCTTCGACTTGGCACCGAAGAGGCACGACAGACTGAACCTGAGCCAAGAATAAAGCCGGAGTTTACCCTCCCGAGGGGGCCCGGCACATTTCGGCCGAGTTACTAATGAAACAGGAGCTGGTGGGTCATTTCAGTCTGCAAGAAAAAAATCTCCATGATTAATGCTCATAGGTCACAGGTTGAAAACGGCAGAGGAAAGTCAGAACGTACAGTCTTTGTCCCAGAGTTACACTGAAACACCCGGCAGGCTGCCAGATATGAGTCGGAGGTGATTGATGTGCTGATTAGGATGCAGCAATAAAATGTGTAACGGTGCCAAAGCAAGAACATCAAGAGCTTAAAACACATTATTTAGGAAGTAATCTTAATGAATTTTGCTGTTATGTGGCTGTTTAAAAAAAATAGGGGGGCATTTCTTGACAAGGGGAGCCACAGTTGTTGCAGGTCTACAGACATCCACTTGTAAGCAGTGTCGGCTGACCCAGATAGTTTCGACACTCCTCGCACTCTCTGCCCTTTTGCACACCGATCTTGCATTAAGATCTGATTTCAAAGAAGCACAGTGAGTCCACGAGTGACGTAAAATCAATGATGTTCAGGTGAACTGGGACACCTGTGAACAAACACACCACACAATGTGATCTTTACTGTGGCGGGAAAGAGCGGCCATCCAGATTCTTTCATACATGTCACATATAACAGCTGTCAACATGGAAAAATGACCCAAAGAGCACATAAGCAAAGCACAAAATGACTCTACTAAAAACATCTGCTCCTTCTAATCTGTCATATCAAAGAGTTAAAGGCTTAATTTTGTTTAATCCTCTGTGTATTTAATAGTCTATATCTCTCTCTTTGTGGTAGATATTCGATGTGGGTGAGAACCTGATGGTGCCCGACGACTTCACCATCGAGGAGAAGATGACCGGTATGTGGTGGAGGCATCTGGTCGCAGGCGGAGCAGCAGGAGCGGTTTCCAGGACCGTCACCGCTCCGCTGGACCGAGTCAAAGTCATGATGCAGGTAAGACTGAGAGAGTCTCAAAGTTTTTTTCCATTGCCTTTTTTGGGAGTTTGGGAACAGAACACAGTGTAGAGAAAACGGTGGAAAGTCTTATCTTGCTCGTTATTTGCAGCGGAGGGTAATAATCGGGACTGTGACCCAGTTGTCAGCCAGGCGTACAGTACATCAGGAAGTTCAGTTCAGTTTAATCTTTAAAGTTAATAGTCAAACTTGTACAGGACTCTCTAAGAGGGGATACTTTGACCTTATTTTGTAACTTTTGATGGCACAATCAGTGAGACGAGACAGATCTTGAAAGAAGTTGCTCAAGAGAGAGTTGGTGTTACTCAAATGCCCCGAACAGGTTAATATTTAAAAGGCGTGGAGGCCAGAGTCCAGGGACTGATAGTGTGTCAGAGCCAGGCCACCTGACCGGCCAATGATGGCACACTAAGGTTCGTTACACCCTCGACTGCGTAATCCCCCCCTCCCCTTCCCGAGTCAAATCCACCGTCATCAATGAGCTTGAAGGTCTAAGCCACAGACATTATTCAGGATCTGTGCCAACGGCCCCTGATTTGCGTCAGCAGTTGTGTGTAAAGTCGACTTTGAAACACCCAGCGTGACCCTGATCGATTCGTGAATGATGCAGTTTGGTTATTTACCCCCCAAAAAACAAACAGTATTAGCCCACATGGAAAGAATCCAAAATCAACCCCCAAAAAAAACTACACATTTATGCCTATCAAACATCTCATTAATTAATTAAATGTCTTTTTTTTAATTGTCTTCAGGTTTACGGATCTCGAACCAACAACATGTGCATCATGAGCGGGCTGATGCAGATGATTAAAGAAGGAGGCACCAGGTCGTTATGGCGAGGCAACGGCGTGAACATCATCAAAATCGCCCCCGAGTCAGCCCTGAAGTTCATGGCGTACGAGCAGGTACGTCGAGTTACCTCAGAGCTCTACACACACACACCTGCTATTAAAACCCACATCCTGGTGTCAGATTTAATCCTTTCTTTCTCTTAATCGACTTCTTTCTCCAGATCAAACGATTGATCGGCAGCGATAAAGAGACTCTGAGCATCTTGGAGAGATTTGCTGCAGGCTCTATGGCAGGAGTCATGGCCCAGAGTACTATCTACCCCATGGAGGTGATTATTAGTGCAGAGGAAACCTTCTCAAAGTCTCATTTTAATATAACAAATTAAAAGAACACAGCATTAAATTCTTCTTCTCTTCCTCTCTTTGTCTCCTCCCAGGTTCTGAAAACACGTCTCGCTTTAAGGACGACCGGACAGTACTCGGGTATCACGGATTGTGCGAAGCAGATTTTCAGGCGAGAAGGACTCTCAGCGTTTTACAAAGGCTACATCCCCAACATGCTCGGCATTATCCCCTACGCTGGCATCGACCTGGCCGTGTACGAGGTGAGCAGAGGCCTCCTCCGGTCTATTTTTACCTCCTCAGAAGTATCGGGTTCTGTTTTTAGTATTTTTATCGCTCCCTTAATGAAGTCGGTACATATTTATCTGCGTTTTGGCTTCTAATCAGAAGCAGAAATGTTGATCTTCTGGCTGCAAATTCACCACATTTTACAGTCTTTCTTCTTTTTAAAGAACTTTGCACACTGATAAAATGTGATATCAGATAAAAGAGAGAAAGTGTTCAGCTATATTCAAGAGCACAAAAGGTATTACGACATCTCACCGTTCCATATCACGGGAACAGATGAAGTAACTTGAAATGTCAGGAAAACACATGACTGAGGTTACATAAGTCAAATCTAAATGACATAACACTGTGAAAAATGTCCTAATACACCAACGCGATGAATCATTAACCAATCCTTTTCTTTGTCTTTTTCTCCTTCAGACCTTGAAGAACAGCTACCTGCAGCAGTACGGTACCAACAGCACCGACCCCGGCGTTCTCGTCCTGCTGGCTTGCGGCACCGTGTCGAGCACCTGCGGTCAGCTCGCCAGTTACCCGCTCGCTCTCGTCCGCACCCGCATGCAAGCACAAGGTGAGGCCTTCACATCCTGAAACACTGTACTCCCTCTGACAGTAATGATCTGACTAGTACAAGTGTAGAAAAAGGGACTAAACTAGTAAAAATATAGTGTGAGGACAATTTAGGGTCTTAAAACTTGACCATACATAGTTTTTCTTGGAGAATTTTATTCTTCTTAAGGTGGAAATGCATCAAATTGTACAGCAGTGTATTGCAGCTACCAAATATGTACTCAGTTTCTTGTTATAATGAGAAATCTGCCCACAAAATGACCAAATCTCATTAAAACTGACTAAAGAGACATTATTATTATTATATTTTACACCAGCTAGAAAATATGAACATTGTGTCAGTATAGTTATGGTGAGAATATCAATAAATACGTTTTAGAATAACATGAATTATACACTGGGTGAATATTTCTCACTGCCTCGTCAGTACTGCTGCTGTAAAACCGTTACGAAACAAATTGGACATTAATCTGAAATTGACTCAGCTGCTCTTAAAGGCGGCAAACCTCTGTTCTCTTTACGGGTGGAGGGAGGTAAGACATGAATCAGTGAAGGTGTTGGCCAATAAAACAGCAAATGGAGGCCTGATAGGTTGAAGATTAGATTTATTTAACAAGAAAAAAAAAATCTCAGTTATTTAAGTCCAGTGAGGAAGGGAGGAGGGGGTGAAGCAATGAGACTCGTAACCTTTACCATCATAATTGCAACATCCTCTTTTTTTAAGTCTAACCTGTTATCTCTTATCTTTTTTTGTACAGCTGCGACAGGAGGCAGCCAGAATGCCACCATGTCGAGTCTCTTCAGGCAGATCCTGCAGACCGAGGGTCCCGCGGGTCTCTACAGAGGCTTGGCCCCCAATTTCCTAAAAGTCATCCCCGCCGTCAGCATCAGCTACGTCGTGTACGAGCAAATAAAAACACAGCTGGGAGTGACGTCGCGCTGATACACCACCAACCCATCCTTTCCTTTCATTGTCACCATGAGGAGTGTGTGACCTCCACCCTCCTAAAAACACACACACACGCCCCCTCCCCCTCCCCTAAACCACCCACCCTCTCCCCTACTCGAGGGAATCCCAGGGACCTCGTTGGGGTTCGTGAACGCTTCTCATTCTGTGAATGTCAGCTGACGAAAGACGAGAAAGGCCAAGATAGGAGGATATATGGACTCTGTGAGCTCAGGTGTTTTTTGGGGGGGGGCGGGGGGGGGCTGATGGCTGACGGCTGACTGTGACCGTGACCGCTGCTATTTATGTTTTAAAGAAGAAGTCACATCCAGAAGCCTGAATGTAACAGACTGTAAATCAAGAATCGAGGACCAAATGTTAAGGTTTTTTGGCTCTTCTGCCACTTTTTTTTTTTTTTTTTGGTGCCTGAGAGATAAAGTCAGTCAGTTGTTCTCATGTTGGTTTGACATTACGTTAAGTTTTCGGTCAGTCAGCATCCGTTATACACATACACACACACAGACATATACACACCACCAACTCCTCTACCTGTAAAGTACTGAAGACAGATTACATTTATTTTTATAGACGGATAAAAGCATTATAATAAACTCTTTATACGAAGTGTTTAAACAAGAGAGAAAGAGAAAGAAAGGGTTTTTGCACATGAGAGTTTGATCTCTCTCTGGACCCTTCCCCCGTCCCGTCCTAGAATGAATGAATTAGCGGAAAGATAGATGAAGAGTATTTATTCATTTATTCATCTGTTCTGTATATTTATTGTTTTAATTGTCTGGAGGAAGAGGAGGAAGAGGAAGAGGAGGAGACGAACGCTGCATGTTTCCTGTCTTCTTGAAGAGCCAAATGTGCGATTTTTTTTTTTTGTTTTTTTTTGTTGTTGCTTCGTTTTAAACAGATGCAGTGACTGTATTCATGAGTGTGAAAGTTAACACCAGGCAACGGCCTTACTGAGTGGCTGATCAACACTAAAAATATATGTAGTTGTCTGGTTTTAAATGTTAAAGGGAAGTTCATGTTGAATCCGTTAGTCACTGCGACTCGTATTACGCAACTTGAAAGTCTGCATGTAGATGTTTTTTGTTTTTTGCCCTTTTCTTTTCTTTATTTAAAAAAAAAAAAAAAGAAGTATAAATGTCTTAATGTTCACCTCAGGTTAGATCATTGTTTTAATTAACAGAAAAATCACTTGTGGTTGTTTTTTTTTTTTCTTCATTTATACTCTTGAGTTTTTGTCGGGAAGGAGAGAAAAAAAGGGCTTTAAAAAAGATGAAGCAACATAATGCACTTTAATGAATGTCGTATTAATTCTTTTGTAAAGAATGAGTTTTAGTCTTGTTTTAATGGACCATTTTTTTTGATGCAAATAAATGCAAATTCTCGTTATTCTGAGTGTCCTGTCTCTCTTAATGCACGATTCTGCAGGTTTGTTTAATTAATTTAAAAGGTAAATCAAGTTAAGATCATTATAATGCAGTTTTATTGTAGTCTTTTGGTTATAATAGATTTATTTTAACTTAACTACACCTCAATTTGTCTCTATTCTCCAACATAACTATAAAGGAATTGTATTATTTTGGGTTTGTAACATTGAAACATGATTTTTTTTTCTGTAGTATAAATGTAACTTTTAATACTCTCAGTATAGTTTCAGCTGCTCCTTTTAAAATGTCAGAAAGTTTATATGTATAATTAACCTTTAACATACTGTTCATACTGACTCATCATTAGTCTCTAGGACCATTCACAACCATGAATTCCCCGTCAATGATTAATAAATGTTGAATTTATCCTTACTGTAGCTGAGAAAGACATGAACAATCACTATTTCACAGTCCAGTAGAACATTTTGAAGAATATAATATCTACATATACTCCTCTTCTACTCATAATGAGAAATACACTCACTTCTGTTCTATCATTAGTTTATGTGGATGAGCAGTGGACATGTGTGTCCGTCCTGTTCAAGCAGCGGAGCCTCCGTGTTTTTATTTTATAACCTATATACGGTAAGTATAACGCTCGGTTACACAAGTTTCTCCTTATCGTTAAACACAACTGAAAAGTGCAATTAGATCGGTTCTTCCACGGCAGCGTAATGCACGACAAGCGACGTCTCTCCAGTGTTGCAAAGTGAGGCGATGTGACTGCTTGGCAGAATAAAACACGTTGTAAATTTGTGACTTTATAATTTCGGAGAATATCCGAGTTTTTATTTCTGTAAATTTGCGACTTTATAATGTCAGAGAATATCAGACTTTTCTCTCGTAAATTTGCGACTTTACAATGTCGGAGAATATCCAAGTTTTTTTTCCCCCCTAAATTTGCAACTTTACAATGTCGGAGAACATAAAACTTTTTTTCTCATGAATTTGCGACTTTATAATGTCGGAGAACATCTGACCTTTTTTTCTCGTAAATTTGCGACTTTATAATGTCGAAGAATATCGGACTTTTCTCTCATAAATTTGTGACTTTATAATGTCGGAGAACATACGACTTTTTTTCTCGTAAATTTGCGACTTTATAATGTAGGAGAATATCTGACCTTTTTTTTCTCGTAAATTTGCGACTTTATAATGTCGGAGAATATCCGAGTTTATTTCTGTAAATTTTCAACTCTACAATGTCGGAGAATATCCAAGTCTTTTTTCCCCGTAAATTTGCGACTTTACAATGTCGGAGAATATACAACTTTTTTTCTCGTAAATTTGTGACTTTACAATGTCGGAGAACATACAACTTTTTTTCTCGTAAATTTGTGACTTTACAATGTCGGAGAATATACAACTTTTTTTCTCGTAAATTTGTGACTTTACAATGTCGGAGAACATACAACTTTTTTTCTCATAAATTTTCCGACTTTATAATGTCGAAGAATATCCACATTTTTTATTTCTTAAATTTGCGACTTTATAATGTCGGAGAATATCCACGTTTTTTTTCTCGTAAATTTGCGACTTTATAAAAGAATAGCAGCTGGTTCAATAGACGACAGCAGCTGTAGTTTTTGGGTTATAATAGTTTTATTATGATTCTAATACACCTCAATTAGTCTCTCAGTAATATTATTCAAAATAACTACGAAGGTATGAATTGTATTATTTTAGCTTTATGATGAAACATTCATTTTTCTGCAGTGATGAAACACCAGAGGTAGGATTAAAAAAAAAAAAAATCTAATAAAATTAAAAGGAAATAAAAGATTAATTAGATAAAATAAGGAAATAAAAAATAAAGGCACTATAAAATAAAAGATAAAATTAAGAATAAATGAAATAAAATGAATAAAAAATAAAATAAATAACAGCGAATAACTAAAATAAATAAATAAAATAAAGTCACTATAAAATAAAACATAATAAAAGACACAATAGAAAATAAATAAAATATGATAACTATATAATAAGGACTGTAAAATAATGGTGTGAGGTGTGAGGTGGGGCATTAAAAGGAAAAAGATGACATAAGAAGGAAACAAATTGATAAAACAACTAAGAGGAAATGTGATGAAGTAAAACCTGAAAGAAAAGGCGGGAAACAATCAGGAAATAAAAATAGCATAAAAAGATAGTCCGTTAAGTAAACTAGGCCAAAACATAAAATAATATAATAAATAAAAATAAAGCTGAATGAAATATATACTATTGCATCACATTAATGGGGGATTATGTAGGTTAAGATTAAATGTAAAGGTTTGGCTCTTATCTGGGATTAAACAGTAACAGGAAACATGTTACGTAACAGCAGCTGACGTCGTGGAAGGTAACAAAGTACATTTACAGCAAATAAGCACATAACTACAGTACTTTTCCACCACTATTAGCACTACTATTTCCTTTTTGTGCTACTTTGTACTTTATACTACAGCTTTAGTTACCTTTTAGATAAAGATTTGACATATTTTAATATTCTGTTGTTTAAATTGTCAGCTCTTTTTAGAAAATATGTTCTCCACAATGATTCACTTTTATAAGATAATGCAGTACTGTTACTATTAAACTACCCAAAATATCTAAAATAGGCTCCACATTAATGTATCACAACATTACAATCCTCTTACATGTTTGTACTAGTGATAAAAAGAAACAATATACTATAATATACTATACTATAATAATATAACACAAGAAGCCTGTCAGCATAATGAGGACTTCAGTAAAAGTACCAATACAGCAATTTAAAAATACTTCATTAAATTAATGCAAAATCGTACTAAGTAGTAAAAGTACTGCAGTATTATGAGTGATGTAGTATGCATTATTACAGTAAAAGTACTGCAGTATTATGAGCGATGTAGTATGCAGTATTACAGTACAAGTACTGCAGTATTATGAGCGATGTAGTATGCAGTATTACAGTACAAGTACTGCAGTATTATGAGCGATGTAGTATGCAGTATTACAGTAAAGTACTGCAGTATTATGAGTGATGTAGTATGCAGTATTACAGTAAAAGTACTGCAGTATAATGCGTGATGTAGTATGCAGTATCACTGTAAAAGTACTGCAGTATTATGAGCGATGTAGTATGCGGTATTACAGTAAAGTACTGCAGTATTATGAGTGATGTAGTATGCAGTATTACAGTAAAAGTACTGCAGTATAATGCGTGATGTAGTATGCAGTATCACTGTAAAAGTACTGCAGTATTATGAGCGATGTAGTATGCAGTATTACAGTAAAAGTACTGCAGTATTATGAGCGATGTAGTATGCAGTATTACAGTAAAAGTACTGCAGTATAATGAGAGATGTAGTATGCAGTATTACAGTAAAAGTACTGCAGTATAATGCGTGATGTAGTATGCAGTATTACAGTAAAAGTACTGCAGTATTATGAGCGATGTAGTTAAAGTATTACAGTAGTACTTTTACTGTAATACTTTGACTACATCACTCATAATACTGCAGTACTTTTACTGCAAGTAAAGTATAAGTACCTCAAAATTGTACTTGAGTACAGTACTTGATTAAATATATTCAGTCACCTTCCATTACTATACTAATAAATGTGAATCTACTGGCTGTGTATTTAAAATTATTAGAATCGCACTTCGCGTATTTTGTCCCGCGCAGCTTTCCGTATGAAAACAAGGAAGTGTTGAGCAGGATTAACACACGAGCTTCAGTCAGGTTTTATTTTATATTAAAATGTTTATTTCCTGCTTTAACCTGCTTTATAATCAGCTTATAGATGACACATTACTCTCATAGCACAGTTATAAGTTATATGTTGAGTTTAAAGCGCAGTTATGTTCTTTAAATACAGTTAAAGAAGCTTCTCTGCTATCTAATGACAGATGGTGTTATAGAGATATAAAGATATAAATATGGGTCAGAGCTGGTTCCGGTCCGGGGTTCTGGTCCGAGCCTCTCACACGGTGCTGACCTGGGTCATCACTCTCACTCTGCTCCTGCACAACACAGGTAAGACTTTAGGAGAAGTTGACATAATAACCAAATATAATAGAAATCATGTACAAAGTGCAACATTATACCTCAGAAAGATTGTTTTGGTTCATTTATTAATGGAGAAATTAACTGGTTTAAAACTTGGATAATTGGTTCTGTCTTAATAATAAAGTTACGGACGTTTCCTTTAAATCTGGCATCATGTATATGGGTCAATGACGTGACGCCTACATTTCAGTCCAACTGCATTGTTTTCAGTTAGAAAAAGGTTTAAATTGATTTAAAAAAAATACCATATATATGTCCTACCTTTCCTTTATATGTAATCACTTTAACTTTTCAAAAACCACAAGTTATTAGTCATTTTTCTGTTATTTAAAGTGACAAAATATCATGTGGTGCGACCAATAATACCAATAACTGTATTAAATTCAGAGTAAAATATCACTTTTAATATTAATCACTGATACAGTATGCTTAACTGAATTGTATTTTACATTTTTTTATATCCTTTTTAAGCAATTTACAGGAAAAATAAGTCTTACATACATTTAAGAAGGCAACTGTGACATTATAGAACATAAATATGAGATTATTATTTACAAAAACTTCAAAGACATGCAAATAATTTGTTTCTAAACACTTAAATTCATTTATTTTAAGATAGATCACGGTCGCACCACATGACTTTTTTAAGGTCATTTTTATTTATATTTTAAATACTATACATGTGGCTGTATATCTGTTTATGTGTATTTGGTATTGTTTATTGTGTTTCGAGCTGCAACATGTAGTCAATTAATTTATTATTGAGCTAAATGGCTATATTAATAATTGAGGAATCATTTTGAGTCATTTTTTAATGAAAGAAATTATTCAAATGTGAATATTTTCTGGTTTCTTTAATCTTCTTATGACAAACCCAAATATATTAAACCTTCTTCCTCTAAATGAAAACCATCATATCTATAATCCTATAATCAGTTCCCTGATATTAATATTATTATTATTATTGTCTAGAGGAGCTGATAGTCACTCAGACTAAACATTATATCTAATTATATTATTAATGACCAGCTTCAGTGTGTGTGTTAAAGCTTGTTTTCTAATTATGTGTGTGTTTGTGTGTGTGTTTGTGTGTGTATATGTGTGTGTATATGTGTATATGTGTGTGTGTCTCTCTGTACGTGTGTGTGTTTGTGTGTGTGTGTGTCTCTCTGTACATGTGTGTGTGTGTGTGTGTGTCTCTCTGTACGTGTGTGTGTGTGTCTGTGTGTCTCTCTGTACGTGTGTGTGTGTGTCTGTGTGTGTGTCTTTGTGTGTGTCTCTATGTACGTGTGTGTGTGTCTCTCTGTACGTGTGTGTGTGTGTATATGTGTGTGTGTCTCTCTGTACGTGTGTGTGTGTGCGTGTGTATGTGTGTGTGTGTGTCTCTGTACGTGTGTGTGTGTGTCTGTGTGTGTGTCTTTGTGTGTGTCTCTCTGTACGTGCGTGTGTCTTTGTGTGTGTCTCTATGTACGTGTGTGTGTGTGTGTGTGTGTGTGTCTCTGTACGTGTGTGTGTGTGTGTGTGTGTGTGTCTTTGTGTGTGTCTCTCTGTACGTGTGTGTGTGTGTGTGTGTGTGTGTGTGTGTGTGTGTGTGTGTGTGTGTGTGTGTGTGTGTGTGTGTGTGTGTAGATCTGCGGAGGTGTGAGGAGCGAGGAGATCTGCTGCTGCCGCTGCTCTTCTTCCTGCTGGTCGTGCTGTCGGTGCTTTTATACTTCGCTGTGTCGTTAATGGATCCCGGCTTCGTCCTCAGCGACTCTGAGAAGGTGAGAACTATAACCTGATACTGATATTTATACCGCAGAGTTTAAAATAAGTCCATGAATTTCTGTCTTTTTTATTGTTGAGAAATAAGCTTATCACAGTATGAAACGTGATGATGCTGAACTATGACCTGCAGACTAAACTTTGGATTTTAAATGAGTGATTTTGCAATCCATGAGCTGTTCAACGCTCTCCAAAGTCAGTTGTTTAACAAGCATCGATTCATTATTAAACTCAATCTTTGACCTACCAACCACAAAACTCACCTCCACTTTATTTATCATGGCAGAAAACCCAAAAAAGAAATCAAACAAAACCGGACAAAATGGATTTAAAATGCCTTACGTGGCTCTTTTATTGTATGCTAAGTTAAAAAAATAAAGGGGTTATTGTTTATATTTCATAGCTGATTTTTGCATTCCCTCCTTCCTTCCTCCCTTCCTTCCTCCCTCCTTCCTTCCTCCCTCCTTCCTTCCCTTCCTTCCTTCCTTCCTCCCTTCCTTCCTCCCTCCTTCCTTCCCTTCCTTCCTTCCTTCCTTCCTCCCTCCTTCCTTCTTTCTTGCTCCCTTCCATCCTTCTTTGCTCCTTTCCTTCCTTCTTCTTCCCTTCCTTCCTTCCTTCCTTCCTTCCTTCCTTCCTTCCTTATTTCCTTCCTTCCTTCCTTCCTTCCTTCCTTCCTTATTTCCTTCCTTATTTCCTTCCTCCCTCCTTCTCTCTTTCTTTCCTTCCTCCCTCCCTCCTTCCTTCTTCCCTTCCCTCCTTCCTTCCTTCCCTTCCTTCCTTCCTTCCCTCCTTCCTTCCCTTCCTTCCTTCCTCCCTCCTTCCCTCTTTCATTCCCTCCCTTCCTCCTTCCTTCCTTCCCTCCTTCCTTCCCTTCCTTCCTTCCTTCCTTCCTCCCTCCTTCCTTCTTTCTTCCTCCCTTCCATCCTTCCTTCCTCCTTTCCTTCCTTCTTCTTCCCTTCCATCTTTCCTTCCTTCCTCCCTTCCTTCCTTGACTAGAGGACAACAGGAGGGTTAGACACCACTGATCTAAATGCTTTGTAATATTGGTGTTAAGATAAGATACTAAAGTTTGATATCTGGGTTTTAATAAGTAATAGTGTAGCAAAAATACTGATATTGTGATATTGCGCAATCAAACATAAATAAATAAATAAATATGATAGAAAATGTCCATAATTAAATATATAAATAAAAGAAGTTTGTTTTTGTGAACTATGAACTAAATGTTTATTTTGGAAAAACTCTGAATAACATCGGAATAGTGAAGGTCACAGCGGATGACGCTTTTATTCACATGTGTGTTTATGTGTGACCCACATCGGTGTGTGTGTTTGCTTGTTTGTGTCTCTGTGTGTGTGTGTCTCTCTGTACGTGTGTATGTGTGTGTGTGAGTCTCTGTGTGTGTCTGTGTGTATATGTGTGTGTGTCTCTCTGTACGTGTGTATGTGTGTGTGTGTGTGTGTGTGAGTCTCTGTGTGTGTGTGTATGTCTCTGTGTGTGTGTGTATATGTGTGTGTGTCTCTCTGTACGTGTGTGTGTGTGTCTCTGTGTGTGTGTGTGTGTGTGTGTGTGTGTGTGTCTCTCTCTGTACTCCGTACACGCATACATATATATATATATATATATAAATGTGTGTGTGTGTGTGTGTGTGTGTGTGTTTCGCAGGCCGTCCAGGGTTCGAGTGAGGAACTGGACTCTATGATTGCTCAGCCTTCGACCCCTCGGCTGCGTCGCTGTGGTTACTGCCTGCTGCAGGTAAACCAGCTGCTCAGCGTTCGTCATCGAGGACGGATCGTTACGTATTGTTGTCTGTCGATGCTCTCGTTTCTTTTTCCAATGTTTCAAGCTCAAAGTTGTTCGTGACGTGCTCGAAATACCTTTAGCTCTGATTTGCAGCAGTAATCAAACATCTCGTCACCCTAACACATTGTGATTCAGATCAGAGCAATCAGACAACCTGATAAGAGAGATCTGACTCCTTTTAAAACAACAACAGAAAATACACATAATACACACTCACTGCGTATTTTATGAGAAATGTTTTGACTCAATGTGCTTCTGAGACAAGATTACTGAAAGAATCAATTGAAACTGTATTTATTAATTTAGCACCTTTTTAAGACAGGCTAGTGTAGTTAAAAAACCCAGTGACGACATAAAGAAAAGGAATAAAAATGATGAAACAGAACAAATTAAAAAGAAAAAACGGAGACTGATGCACACAAGAGAAAGTCAAGATGAAAAAAGTTGAGAAAATTTCAATAAAGTAAGAAAAATAATGCTATATATTAAAAAATAATAAAACAGGACTATAGAAAAATGCAAAAATATATTGCACGAATTTAAATGTGATTAAAAAGACAAAACAAGAGTAAAATGAAATAAAAGAGCTAAAGGATAAAGGAACATTTCCCTCCTCCCACATTATTTTAAAGTCATGAATCACAGTAAATGTCTCTATAATGCAACATGACTCAAAACTATAAAACTACTCAAATTATATAAACAAAATGTTTATATTTTAATTTGTCACACAAATCAAATGCAGACTATATAATTTGAGTTTGTATCTATGATCACACAAGCACCAGTCTGCTGCTTTGTGTTTGGACTTATACCGCCACCTGGTGGTGAAAGCAAGGTATAGATACTCCCAAAAAGTTTAGTGACAGTCTCTCGTCTATCTGCCACTACACACACACACACACACACACACACACACACACACACACACACACACACACACACACACACACACACTTTCTAGTCCCCACACTCCTGCTCTGACATAACAGATACATTTCTATTTTAATCAACACAGATAAAAGTTTAAAAAAACAAAAAACAGGCACAACAGATAAGACATTTAATAATAATAAACATTTAAAAAATAGAATAGATAGACAGTAAGATAAATTGAGATTTAGGAGTCTACTTTTGTAGATGTTGAAAGATAAACCTAATTAAGTTCCAGTGAGGGATTTCAAATGATTTCAGTCTGATAAATATGTTCAGTTCTGCATCTGACATCAATAAATACCCTCAAACCTCATCCTTACTTTCTATACACTCTGGCAAGTGTTTGTCTGTCAAAGTGAGCGAATAAAGACTATCTCCCAGCACATTAATTATATTATTATACAGGATGCCGTCCTTTCTTTACAAAGTGTTCAGAACCAATATAAGAGCTACACAGCAGCACTGGTCCTAAATTAATCTTGTGTTGTACAATGATGGAGCCTTTAAAATACATCTGCACCAAATTTCACAAAATGTCTAATTAACGACTAACAAAACATCTGCCTTCAGGATAATTTAAGTATGATATCTGTTGCTCTGTCAGATGTTAATCAGAGCTGCAGCTAACATTGTTTCCATTTAATATCATTAATTCAATCTGCTGGTTATTTCCTTAATTCATCATTTTTATCTATAAAATGCCAAAAAATAGTGGAAAAGTTTCTCTCAAGTTGATGTCACATGTCTTATTTTCTTCAACCAACAGTTCAAAACCCAAATAATCAGTTTACTGTCATATATCACGACAGTAAAAACAAAACAAAAAGCACCAAATCTTCATATTTGAGAAGCTAGAAGCAGAAAATGTTTTTTTTTTTTAAATTTGAAAATGACTAAAATGATTATTTGAACTTTACTTTAAAAGATTGACACTTCTTTTTTTACACAAAGTGGCTTTAACCCTCCTGTTGTCCTTAGAGGAAGGAAGAAAGGAGGAAGGAAGGAAGGAAGGAAGGAAGGAATGAGGAAGGAAAGGAGTAAGGAGGGAGGGAGGAAGGAAGGAAGGACCGAAGGACGGAAGGAATGAGGAAGGAAAGAATTAAGGAGCAAGGAAAGGTGGAAGGAGGGACAGGAGGAAGGAAGGAAGGAAGGAGGGAGGGAGGGAGGAAAAGAGGAAGGAAGTAAGGAGAGAAGGAAGGGAGGAAGGAAAGGAGGAAAGAAGGAAGGGAGGAAGGAAGGAAGGAAGGAAGGAAGGAAGGAAGGAAGGAAAGAAAGGAGTAAGGAGGGAGGGAGGAAAAGAGGAAGGAAGTAAGGAGAGAAGGAAGGGAGGAAGGAAGGAAGGGAGGAAGGAAGTGAAGAAGGAAGGAAGGAAGGAAGGAAGGAAGGAAGGAAGGAAGGAAGGAAGGAAGGAAGGAAGGAAGGAAGGAAGGAACAGTCAAAAGAGATGGGGTGAATTTGACACGGGAGGACGACAGGAGGCTTTAACACCAGTGGAATGACTCTAATAGTTTCTCCTCTCTTTCTTTCTTTCTCTCTTTCTTTCTTTCTTTCTTTCTTTCTCTTCCGTTTCGAGCAGCAGCCAATGAGAGCGAAGCACTGTCAGACGTGTAAGCGCTGCGTGCGTCGCTTCGACCATCACTGCCCCTGGCTGGAGAACTGCGTCGGGGAGAGGAACCACCGCTGGTTCGTGGTCTACCTGCTGGTGCAGCTGCTGGCTCTGCTCTGGGCCCTTCACATCGCTCTGTAGGTCCATCTCTCCCTCCTTCCTTCCTTCCTTCCTTCCTTCCTTCCTTCCTTCCTTCCTTCCTTCCTTCCTTCCTTTCCTTTCCTTCTTTCCTTCCTTCTTTCCTTCCTTCCTTGGCTCTGCTCTGGGCCCTTCACATCGCTCTGTAGGTCCATCTCTGCAACATCTGAGTCTTCCTTCCTTCCTTCCTTCCTTCCATCTTTCCTTCCATCTTTCCTTCCTTCCTTCCTTTCCTCTTTCCTTCCTTCGTTCCTTCCTTCCTTCCTTCCTTCCTTCCTTCTTTCCTTCCTTCCTTCCTTCCCTCTTTCCTTCCTTCCTTCCTTCCGTCTTTCCTTCCTTCCGTCTGTCCTTCCTCCCTCCTTTTCTTCCTTCCTTCCTTCCTTCCATCTTTCCTTCTTCCTTCCTTTCCTCCTTCCTTCCTTCGTTCCTTCCTTCGTTCCTTCCTTCTTTCCTTCCTTCCTTCCTTCCCTCTTTCCTTCCTTCCTTCCTTCCGTCTTTCCTGCCTTCCTTCCTCCCTCCCTCCTTTTCTTCCTTCCTTCCTTCCTTCCATCTTTCCTTCTTCCTTCCTTCCATCCTTCCTCCCTTCCTTCTTTCCTTTCCTCCCTTCCTTCCTCCCTCCCTCCTTTTCTTCCTTCTTCCTTCCTTCCTTCCTTCCATCCTTCCATCCTTCCTCCCTTCCTTTGCTCCTTTCTTTCCTTCCTTCCTTCCTTCCTTCCCTCCCTCCTTCCTTCCTTTCTTCCATCCTTCCTTCCTTCCTTCTTCCTTCCGTCCTTCCTCCCTTCCTTTCCTCCCTTCTTTCCTTCCTTCCTTCCTTCCCTCCCTCCTTCCTTTCTTCCATCCTTCCATCTTTCCTTCCTTTCCTTCCTTCCTTCTTTCCTTCCTTCCTTCCCTCCCTCCTTCCTTCCTTCCTTCCTTCCTTCCATCCTTCCATCTTTCCTTCCTTCCTTGACTCGAGAACAACAGAAGGGTTAATTGAGTTACAGTCAAAACTAGATCCAGTATTTGCAAATAATTAAAAAATACAAACATCTTTATCTGGATCTCACAGGTCCGGCATCCTCTCCCGGCTCGACTTGGGATCTCTGGTTCCGAGTGAACGGCTTCCTGCTGGCGGCTCTCGGCGTGGTCGGTGTTTTCTCTGTGGTCGTGCTGCTGCTGCTGTGCTGCCACCTCTACCTGGTCTCCATCAGCTGCACCACCTGGGAGTTCATGTCGCGGCACCGGATCTCCTACCTGAAGCACTGCGGGGACGAGGAGAACCCCTTCGACCGCGGCGTCTTCTGCAACCTCTGGGATTTCTTCTGCATCTGCGGCACGGTGATGTGGGAGAAGGTCTACGCCAGAAACGCCTCAGATCCAGTCTGACCTCCGCTCAGTTTGTGACTGTTGTTAATGTAACGCTGTTTCCAGGTGAAGGAGATTATTCATCCTTTAACCTTCCTGTCGTCCTCTCCGGGTCAAATAAACCCCGTCTGTTTTGACTGTTCCTTCTTTCATCCCTTCCTTCCTTCCATCTTTCCTTCCTTCATTCCTTCCTTCCCTCCTTCCTTCATTCCTTCCTTCCCTCCTTCCTTCCATCCTTCTTCCCCTTCTTCTTTCCTTTCCTCCCTCCCTCCCCTCACTCCTTCCTTCCTTTCTTCCATCCTCCCTTCATTCCTTCCTTCCCTCCTTCCTTCCTCCCTTCCTCCCTCCCTCCTTTTCCTCCTTCTTTCCTTTCCTCCCTTCCTCCCTCCCTCCTTCCTTCCTTTCTTCCATCCTTCCATCCTTCCTTCATTCCTTCCTTACTTCTTTCCTTCCTTCCCTCCTTCCTTCCTTCCCTTCCTTCCTCCATCCTTTCCTTCTACTTCCCTCCATCCTTCCTCCCTTCCTTCTTTCCTTTCTTCCCTTCCTTCCTTCCTTCTTTCCTTCCGTCCTTCCCTTCCTCCCTTCTTTCTTCCTTTCCTCCCTTCCTTCCCTCTTTCCTTCCTTCCTTCTTTCCTTCCTTCCTTGACTCGAGGACAACAGAAGGATTAATTCAGGAGTTTAAAATCGTATATTTTCAGATCAGTTAGATTCTCAGCAACTAACCATTATTTTCTTTATTAATTAATTAGTTTTCTATCTTAAAAAGGCAGAAAAATTGTAGGTGATGTCTTCAAATGTCTTATATATAATAATATGATAAAAACTAGCAAATCTTCACATTCCTTAACGCTGAATCCACAAAATTGTGACCTTTTTTTGCTCCTTACAAGACTTAAAACTACTATAAATGTTTATTTAGTTTATGGACAAATTGAGTATTGGTGAAAATATTGTGCCAGGTAAGCAAACTTTTCTTTTTTGATATCTTAATATTGCTCAATTTCGAGAACTGTGTTGCTCTTTACAGTTAAAGTCAAAACTTAGATCCAGTATTTGCAAATAATTAAACATTTTGTTGAGTACAAACTAATTTTTCTACAATAGAATAAAACATTTTCTTTTAACAAATTAAGACAAAAAAAAGTCAATCACTATAGTTAAATAATAATAGATAATAATAATAATAATAGATTAAAACTGTTTAAAGAATAAGCAAACAAGGCTCCTGTATTTGCAAATAATTTTAAAATATGTTGGTTTTTTTTAAATCTCTGGACAGGGGATGATTTCTGGGTGCTATTACACTCTCACCTTAATAACTCAATGCAAAACCTTTTCTGACCGCAGTTTGTCTTAAATATCGCTGAGCTAACAGGATCAAACACTAACAGTATTGTAATGATGGTAACTTCTACAGTCATAGAAATGCATTTAAATCTGCATTTTAAAAAAAAGATGTTGTGTTGGGTTAGGGTTAGGGTTACACAAGGAAACTGCTCCGTCTGATTGATTTTTACTCTAGTTGACGAGAGCTGATGGTTAACGTGCCTTTGTTTCAATGTTATTTTGAAGTTTGTATTTAATGGAGATAATTGTGCACATTCAGAGCCAAAAACATTGTACAATCTTTGTGTGTTTTTTTTGTTTTTTTTACTGTATTTGTTCTGTTTGTATTTATTGACAACAAGAGTTAAACATTAAAACACTGATGATATGCATGTTGTTATATCTGTTCAGACTGACATTCCCGGTCAGGATGCATCACATACACACATACATACGGACACATACAGCAGTACGGACAAACATACAAGTAAGTAACATGTAATATTCAGCAGCATAAACTTAAAGTGCTACAGCAGCTAAATCAACACTGGCTGGCTTTTTAATTTGTTAATTTGATGTAAGCTGACATCCAGAGAAGAAAAAGGGGGTTCAGTAAGTGTCTCATTCAGCAGGACACGAATCGATGGACGGACGTTTGAGGAGATTCACCTTTTAAGTGCAGGATAGTGATACATTTTCCTTTAAAGAGCAACTTAACACTCAAATTTAGCTTGAAAACATCGCCTTCACATAAAAAAACCCCCCCAAAGTGTCAAATAAGCATCCATTATCCCCACTCAACATCAGCATTAAGGAGGAAAGAAGGAAAGAAGGAAGGAAGGAAGGAAGAAGGAAGGAAAGGAGGGACGAAGGAAGGAAGGAAGGAAGAAGGAAGGAAGGAAAGAGGGAAGGAAGACAGGAAGGTAGGACGGAGGGAGGAAAAAAGGACAGAGGCAGGAGAAAGGAAAAGAGGAAGGAAGGAAAGAAGGACAGCGGACAGAAGGAAGGAAGGAAGGGAGGAAAGAAGGAACAGTCCAAACAGACGGGGTCAATTTGACCCGGGAGGACGACACGAAGGTTAAATATGGTTAGAACGATAAATCAGCCAATAGATTAGCCAGAACTTGTTGGTGTACAGGAAGTAAGAAACTGCAGTACAGAAAAAAAAAAAAAACTACATTTAATTTAGAAACTGTCGCCTTTACAAGGTTTGACCACCAAGAGAGCGATAACAAGTTCATTTTTCAAGTATGTGTCTTGGCAAAAATTTAAAAGAAAAACAACAACTAATATATCAGGAATCTGTATCAAGGTTGTTTATGTTTAAAAAAAATAAAATACTATCAATACAATCCCAAGTATCGATTTCAACCATCGACCTCAAACAACAGTCTGTCGGGCTGTAACTTTAAACTACGTACTTGCCTTCTTCTACATCCTCTGCTTTTATTGCACTGACATCATTAGAGCTCAGTATCACAGAATATGATTTGCTAAATTCAAAATACAGATATTTTTTCTACGATTATGGCTATGTTAGATTCTCTATGGCTTTTTTTTTTTTTTTTTACACGGCTAGCGATTACAGGATTTCTAGTGCACAAGTTCACCACAGAGCCATGCACTTCTAAAGTTATAACAGAAAAAATGTCATTCAGGAGGAGATTCATGTCTTAAAACGAGCGTCTTTGCTACGAGGGAGTGACTTGATTTAACATCCTTTTTTAAAAAAAGACTTGAAATTGACTTAATTTGGGTTAGCTTGTTTCATTTGTTTGGTCAAGGCAGTGGGCGAAGCCTGTCACAGTGATGCATAGAAACGGCAGCACATACTGTACCTCTCTCTGAAAGATAAAATATATAATAAAAATAAATATAACAAGCAAAGGCCACAAAGCAAGCTGAATGTCTCCAGCACACAGGATGCTCCAAGAGGCTACGACTGGTTAACAGCAACGCTCCGCCATGTTGGAAGAATTTTTATTTTTTTTGTAAAGTGTGTAACATTATCGCCACCTTCTTCCCTGACAAAATAAAACACAAAAATGCTTAGGAATGTGCTTTTACCTCATGTAAAGCATCAATCCAGCCACTTAATTTGTGTTTAGGTATTTACCTGCAACTATTATCTTAAAGATTAGTCTTCCAAATCCTTTCTTATGTGTCGTTAAGTGGATAAAATGTTAGAAAATAGTGAAAAATGCCACAGTTTCCAAGAGCTGTCTGCAGGTTGCTTGTTTTGTTTGATAAAAAAACTAAATATATTAACCCTCCTGTTGTCCGCAAGTAAATTTTGACCCAGGCCTGAACTCAAAAATGAGGTATACATTCATTTAATTGAGGCCTACTGACCATCATTTCCAAAAATAAGTGTAAAATCTGCGATATTAAGTTGAATGTAGTTGGCTTAACAAGTCTAACACAGAATTGGGTGATAATTTAAACTTTATGCTTCATAAACAGTCAAACTGGGTTAATTTTGACCCATTAGGACAAAAGCTGCACAGTCGATGGGAGACAACAGGAGGGTTAAATTTATAACGACGAACAGAGAAATTCCTTTCATTTACTACTATATTTTCACCCTCTCTCTTTCATAATTCCCCCCATAAATCTCCCATATTTACCTTTTTTAATTAGTTTAAATAAAGCTATACAGAATCCTAATTGGCCCAAATAAGTCGTTCCAGTTAGATCAGGCATAGCCAAACTATTCCATAAAGGGTCGTGTGTCTGCAGGTTTTTGTTCCAATCAATCAATAGCACACACGATTGAACCAATGAACTGTCTGAAGACTGAGATCAGTCAAGCCTGGTGTGCTCCTGCTTGGTTGGAATGAAAACCTGTAGCCACATTATTGTCCTTTAATGAATAGTTTGGACATTTCTGAGTTAGATCCATAGATGTGGATAAACGGTATATGCCAGCAAAGCCACACTCTACCAACACCTGTCCAGCAGGTGGCAGCATACAGCAAACAGCATCATGACAGTTCCTGACTTCTTTTTGACAAATCACGGCAGCCAGCGTGAAAAAATGGAAGACGAAATAGGTGAGACGCCAGTGAAAAGCAACAAAATATCTCTAAATATTTGAATACTTGGGGGACTGTTTTCCATTCCTAAAAACAAAAAGCATGTTCGGGAACAACCATGCCGTCTTTAAGTAGTGTAGGATTGACTTAAATGTTGGTTACGGTGGGAAAAACGACGTCAACCAGCATGCTAGGTCTGTTAAACATAAGCAACGTCCAAAAAGCCACAAAGAACAAGTCAAAATCTGTTCGTTTTTCGCCACAACTATCTCTTAAAACGGGGTCCCGGAGTTTGACGTTGACAGATATGTTTCAGACCTAATTGTCTAGTTATTAGCTAGTTAACAAGCAGGCCACGTTATTCTGTTAGCCTCCTATTGCTGTTATTAGTCTTGATTAGCGTGTAACATTAGCATTAGCATATTAACATCAATCCTCGTTTGGTTAGCTAACTACTTCAGCTTTAGCAGCGGGTTAGCTAGTTTAGGTAGCGCTAAATATTTGGTTCGGGTTAACTTTTATGAGCTGTTATAAATATAACTAAAGAGACTGTTCACTTTGACTCGAGCTTCTGAATGAATCTTGGCTGTTAAAGCTTAAATATTTCCTAAAATATTCAGATGCTAACTTTTATCCGAAATGTAACTGTTCATTTTAGACAAAAGTAGTGTAAGTAAATATAAGATCAGAAGTATAAGTTGGCATACAATGGAAATATTTAAATACATGTGCCTCAACTGTAGTAAATGCACTTGTAATTTTCCATTGCTACATGTGTCCCATTAAGCGTCTTTCAGTCAGTGTTGTTCACGCTGGCCGATGTTCCTCTTTGCTGTTGTAGTTTTCCTGTTTGATAACATTTCGTCATGATTTGTGAGACATTTCCTCATGCCAACTTACATAATCGCGCCGTCTAGTGTGAGTAATTGTTGGCGGCCAGCAGCTGAGTCATTAAACTGAATACCAGTCAGCTTTATGTTTTAGGTCTGATAGAGAGATCGATGATAATCATTTTATGCAGTTTTTTTGTGGTGATAAAAGTCAGCTTGCAGAGGTTTGGAGGCCGGGCAGTCGCTGCCTCAACGTCTGGTGCAAAAACTGCAAAATTATTCGATGTGGCAAGAGGAAAAGTGGCAGACATGATGGCGTCAAACGGAGGAAAAAAATACTGGCAATGACCAATATTTCTTAACAACATGACAAACTGTAACGTCAAGAATCTCCCTTTAGCTGTCCTAACAACAATCCAGCTTCACCAAATTGATATTCACCGCTTTCAATCAACCATTACATGACGGCCCAATTATTTGACAACCGTAAAGTACTGAAATTAAGCTACAAATATCACTAAAGATGTGGAAGAAAGAGGTGATAATGTCATAAACTCTCCAAACATTCTGTATCCGGCCTCTGTTAACTCTGTCTCATCTATTTGCACAAAACTGCACAATGAATAAAATATCATAAATAAAATCTTCTATCTGGAGCAGTTGAAGGTAGAGTTGTATTACTGCGCTGAAACAGTCAAGAGCAAAATATTTGACTCTCTGAAGAGAATATAAAGGGCTGCGATCACTTTTGTTTATAGTGATTTAAAACTAAAAAGAAAAGAAGAAGAAGAGATGCTGCCTGATTATTTGATTGGCTGTTGATTGGATGATGGTGAGCAAACAGTCAGCGAAATCAGCCATGGGATCGTACGCAAAGTGTCCTGTTTGAAAATTGATGAGCTGTGTTTGTCAAGACCAGGGCAGGAAATGTTATTAACGTGGCAGTTAAGTAGAGGATAAATGTGATCATATACTATATTGTATATTTGCAGGTTATTGATCAGTATAAATAACTCTGGAGATCAAATATCTGGCTTTACAAAACTCACTTTCTAACCTATTATCTGTTCTATGGCTCTAAACTCACAAATATTTTCTTTTCTTATTATTGTAACAGTTTTTTAATAAAAACTTTTTACCAACAGCTGCAAAAAGTATTCACATAAAATGATATGAAACAGTAAAGTAAAGGGAGCAAACCCCTCAAATTTGTCTTTGATCTTAAAGTACTCAAATTAAAGTACTAAAATTATAATATAGAATAAGAAATAATTAAGTAATTCAGCAAGTATCATAAAATCCTATTACTGTATCTGTCAGTTCTACTGTTATTTATTATTAATGATGAATGATTTTATCCAAAACATTATAAATAAAGTAGCTTTAAGTATTAATATATGTTTAAAGGTATTAACAAGTGAAAGTATTTTGCTTTCCAGAAGGGGGGAGAGGGTATGAATATAATGAATATAAATAATGATGGTTGGTTTCCACTGTTTGGCTGAGTGGTAATTCATTTCCCGCCCTGGTCTTTTTTTTTTATCACATCTGTCATCCATGCAAGGCGCAGAAGTCAAAGTCGGCGAAGGCTTCCTGCTGCTCGGCGGAGAGGCTGAAAGGTTTGGACGGAGGCGACAGGATCGGCTGCAGTCGAGTGAACTCGCTGTCGAAGTTGCTGACGTCTACGGACTCTTTGATTGACGGCAGGAACGGCGGCTTTACTTTCTTGGCCAGCAGGGCTTCCCAGTCGATGGTCTGCGAGAAAAAAGTTACAAATAGTAGAAAGTGTTTGTATCTTATATAAAATATAGACTTCACTTTCATAAAGGGCTGAACAATTAATCAAAATTATATCGAAATCGCAAAATGGCCAACTGTAATGTTCAAAGAATTACAGTAAAAGTACTGCAGTATTATGAGCGATGTAGTATGCAGTATTACAGTAAAAGTACTGCAGTATTATGAGTGATGTAATATGCAGTATTACAGTAAAAGTACTGCAGTATTATGAGCGATGTAGTATGCAGTATTACAGTAAAAGTACTGCAGTATTATGAGTGATGTAGTATGCAGTTTTACAGTAAAAGTACTGCAGTATTATGAGCGATGTAGTATGCAGTATTACAGTAAAAGTACTGCAGTATTATGAGCGATGTAGTATGCAGTATTACAGTAAAAGTACTGCAGTATTATGAGTGATGTAGTATGCAGTATTACAGTAAAAGTACTGCAGTATTATGATGATGTAGTATGCAGTATTACAGTAAAAGTACTGCAGTATTATGAGTGATGTAGTATGCAGTATTACAGTAAAAGTACTGCAGTATTATGAGTGATGTAGTATGCAGTATTACAGTAAAAGTACTGCAGTATTATGAGTGATGTATTATGCAGTATTACAGTAAAAGTAATGCAGTATTATGAGTGATGTAGTATGCAGTATTACAGTAAAAGTACTGCAGTATTATGAGTGATGTAGTTAAAGTATTACAGTAAAAGTACTGCAGTATTATGAGTGATGTAGTATGCAGTATTATGAGCAATGTAGTATGCAGTATTACAGTAAAAGTACTGCAGTATTATGAGTGATGTAGTATGCAGTATTACAGTAAAAGTACTGCAGTATTATGAGTGATGTAGTATGCAGTATTACAGTAAAAGTACTGCAGTATTATGAGCGATGTAGTATGCAGTATTACAGTAAAAGTACTGCAGTATTATGAGCGATGTAGTATGCAGTATTACAGTAAAAGTAGTGCAGTATTATGAGTGATGTAGTATGCAGTATTACAGTAAAAGTACTGCAGTATTATGATGATGTAGTATGCAGTATTACAGTAAAAGTACTGCAGTATTATGAGCGATGTAGTATGCAGTATCACAGTAAAAGTACTGCAGTATTATGAGCGATGTAGTATGCAGTATTACAGTAAAAGTACTGCAGTATTATGAGTGATGTAGTATGCAGTATTACAGTAAAAGTACTGCAGTATTATGAGTGATGTAGTATGCAGTATTACAGTAAAAGTACTGCAGTATTATGAGCGATGTAGTATGCAGTATTACAGTAAAAGTACTGCAGTATTATGAGCGATGTAGTATGCAGTATTACAGTAAAAGTACTGCAGTATTATGAGTGATGTAGTATGCAGTATTACAGTAAAAGTACTGCAGTATTATGATGATGTAGTATGCAGTATTACAGTAAAAGTACTGCAGTATTATGAGTGATGTAGTATGCAGTATTACAGTAAAAGTACTGCAGTATTATGAGTGATGTATTATGCAGTATTACAGTAAAAGTAATGCAGTATTATGAGTGATGTAGTATGCAGTATTACAGTAAAAGTACTGCAGTATTATGAGTGATGTAGTTAAAGTATTACAGTAAAAGTACTGCAGTATTATGAGTGATGTAGTATGCAGTATTATGAGCAATGTAGTATGCAGTATTACAGTAAAAGTACTGCAGTATTATGAGTGATGTAGTATGCAGTATTACAGTAAAAGTACTGCAGTATTATGAGTGATGTAGTATGCAGTATTACAGTAAAAGTACTGCAGTATTATGAGTGATGTAGTATGCAGTATTACAGTAAAAGTACTGCAGTATTATGAGCGATGTAGTATGCAGTATTACAGTAAAAGTACTGCAGTATTATGAGCGATGTAGTATGCAGTATTACAGTAAAAGTAGTGCAGTATTATGAGTGATGTAGTATGCAGTATTACAGTAAAAGTAGTGCAGTATTATGAGCGATGTAGTATGCAGTATTACAGTAAAAGTACTGCAGTATTATGAGCGATGTAGTATGCAGTATTACAGTAAAAGTAGTGCAGTATTATGAGTGATGTAGTATGCAGTATTACAGTAAAAGTACTGCAGTATTATGATGATGTAGTATGCAGTATTACAGTAAAAGTACTGCAGTATTATGAGCGATGTAGTATGCAGTATCACAGTAAAAGTACTGCAGTATTATGAGCGATGTAGTATGCAGTATTACAGTAAAAGTACTGCAGTATTATGAGTGATGTAGTATGCAGTATTACAGTAAAAGTACTGCAGTATTATGAGTGATGTAGTTAAAGTATTACAGTAAAATTATTGGTTTTTCAATGAAAATTAGATTAATGATGTTAAAATGATCATTCCTTCAAATATCGCAAATCATATCACATTTGCATTATCAGTCAAAATAATTACAATTAGACGTTTTTTTGAAAATCGTTCAGCCCTACTTTCATGTTTTTTATGAACTGCTGAGCCCACATTTCTGTAATTTTCAACAAAAATGTAATACACTTATAAATGATGCCCAAAAATAAATAAAATCAATAACAGTCTGTCAACACTCTGAAGTAATTATTCTACCTGTTAGTTCAGGAGTAATAGTCAAACATGTATGCAGAGAGAACATAATGTCATAGAAAGAGAGAGAAAGTGGTTCACCTCAAAGAATTTCTCTCCTTTCAGCTCGTTGGCGTCCCTCTCTCCGCCTCCGAGCCTTTTCAGCGGGTTCCTCTTCAGCAGCTGCACAGAGACGGTTTGTTTTGTTTGGTTGTTTTGATGATAATCTGGTTTTCACCACAGCTGAGCTGACAACCCGTTAAAGGAATAAATCTTTAAAACAAACTGTAAAATAGATTTTACAGCTGCAACTAATAATTATTTTGATTATTGACTAGTTTGGTTATTAAACTCTGGATTAATTGATTAACCCTCCTGTTGTCCTCAGGTCAAGGAAGGAAGGAAGGAAATGAGTAAGGAGAGAAGGAAGGAAAGGAGGAAGGAAGGAAGGAAAGGAGTAAGGAGAGAAGGAAGGAAAGGAGGGAGGGAGGGAGGGAGGAAGGAAGGAAAGAAGGAAGAAAGGAAAGAAGGAAGGAAGGAAGAAAGGAAAGAAGGAAGGAAGGAATGAGGAAGGAAGGAAGAAAGGAAAGAAGGAAGGAAGGAAGGAAGTAAAAGAGTAAGGAGAGAAGGAAGGAAAGGAGTAAGGAGAGAAGGAAGGAAGGTAGGAAGGAAGGAAAGAAGGAAGGAAAGAAGGAAGAAAGGAAGGAAGGAAAGAAGGAAGAAAGGAAAGATGGAAGGAATGAAGAAAGGAAAGAAGAAAGGAAAGGAGGAAGGAAGGAACGAAGGAAGGAAGGGAGTAAGGAGAGAAGAAAAGGAAAGGAGTAAGGAGAGAAGTAAGGAAAAGAGGAAGGAAAGGAGGAAGGAAGGAAGTGAGGAAAGGAACGTATGGAAGGAGGAGGGAACAAAGAAAGAGAGAAGGAGGGGAAGAACAAAGGAAAAATTAAAGAAAGAGGGAGGAAGGAAGGAAAGAAAGAAGGAACAGTCAAAAGAGAAGGGGTCAATTTGACCCGGGAGGACGACAGGAGGGTTAATCATTTTGTCCGTTATAAAAAGCTCATTATATTTATTCATTCTTGTTTTGTCCCTGATACTGTGTGTATTCAGCATGTTGTTGTTGTTGCATCAGAGATCATAATTACCTTCTGGATGATGGCGACGGCATCTGGAGGAAGAGAGGCTGGATACTGAACGTCATCGTTGACGATGCTGTCAAACACCTCTTCCTCATCCTCACCGGGGAACGGCGACTAACGGCGGGGACAGAAAGACGCTCAGTTAGTGTTTCTGCAGGTGGAAATAATAACTGAACACTGGTAGATATTTGAATTTAAAATGTATAATTAACCTGCTTGATTTAAAACTAGTAAATAATATCTTAGAATATGAACTGAAAACAGAAAACAGACTCACTTAAACCTGCTGACATATTGACACATCATCACCTTCCCTTTCTTCCTTCTTTCCTCTGTCCTTCTTTCCTTCCTTCCTCCCTTCCTCTTTTCCTTTCTCCCTCCCTCCCTCGTTCCTTCTTTCCTCCCTCCCTCCTACCTTCCTTCCTTCCTTCTGTCATCTGTCCTTCCTTCCTTTCCTTCTTCCCTCCTTCCTTCGTTCCTTCCTTCCTTCCTTCCTTCCTCCTTTCCTTCCTTCCTTCCTCCTTTCCTTCCTTCTCTCCTTACTCATTTCCTTCCTTCCTTCCTTCCTTCCTTCCTTCCTTCCTTCCTTGACCTGAGGACAACAGGAGAACTGCTCAATGTAAGTCCAATATTCACTCTCTTTTAGGTCTGTTTTTACTCTCTACCTCTAACTCCTGAGGGAAATATCTGTCTCTTTAGCTTCTTAATGCTCCGATATGTTCACCAGCTAGTCTACAGATAACTGTGTCTGTTTACAGCAGCTTTAAAGATGCCTGTGTATCCAAGGAGAGAGTGTGGGATTTCAACTCTGTCTATGAAGAAGTGAATAACATAGCGATAACAACCTCTCCCACAAGCATCTCAAAGATGAGGACGCCCATCCCCCACCAGTCCACCGCTCGGGTGTAGTTGTCGTCTGTCAGGACCTCGGGAGCCAGAAACTCTGGAGTCCCGCAGAAAGTCGAGGTCCGATCTCCATGACCCATCCCTGCCGAAATAATAACAGCTCTTTTACAATGAGTGAATGAAGAGTCATACACCCGAAGGTACCCAGCTCCCATAGGCTTACAAGATACTACTAACACCACATGTAGAGGCAAGTAGAACAGAACAAAGCCTTAACACCTTATATTGAATATAAATTAAAAAATTAAACAAAAGCTGACCTGTGTCAAACATACTGTAATCTACAAGTGCAGTGACAGAAGAATTACATCACAGCTCATCATGAATAAACATTTTGAGTAATCAGCAGGTGGTTTTTTATCTTCCAGGACTTTGCTTAGTTGCAGCTAAAGTTGCAGCAGTTGTATTTGGCAGGAAATGAAATGAATCAGATTGATGTGCAATGTGTAAAATTATATCACCTTCTTTACAAAGTCCAAAGTCTGTGATTTTCACAAATCCGTCCGCATCCATCAGCAGGTTGTCCAGCTTCAGATCTCTGCATGGAAACACACACACACACACACTGAGTATGTAATGAGGCTGAGAGATAAGAAGAAGAAAGCTACTGAAGGTCTGCAGCAATACAAAGTTATAAAAACCTACCGGTAGATGATTTTATTAAGATGCAGGAACTCTAAACCCAGCACGACACATGCTGAATAAAACCTGCAGAGAACAACAGATTTAAGATTATAATACCGGACAGAATCAAACCTGTGAAGCCTTTAGATACCAGAAGATATAACGACAAAAACTAGAGAAAAACAGATTTAAATTAAACAAATTATCTTTAACCTTTGTGTCGTCCTCCCGGGTCAAATTGACCCCGTCTGTTTTGACTGTTCCTTCTTTCCTTCCTTTCTTTCCTTCGTCTCTCTTTCCTCCCTTCCTTCCTTCAGTCCTTCCTTCCTCCCTTCCTTTCCTTCCTCCCTTCCTTCTGTCTTCCCTCCCTTCCTCTCTTCCTTCTTTCCTTCCTTCCTCCGTTCCTCTTTTCCTTTCTCCCTCCCTCCCTCGTTCCTTCTTTCCTCCCTCCCTCCTACCATCCTTCCTTCCTTCTGTTCTCTGTCCTTCCTTCCTTTCCTTCCTCCCTCCTTCCTTCCTTCCTTCCTTCCTTCCTCCCTTCCTCCCTTCCTTACTTCTTTCCTTCCTTCCTTCCTTCCTTCCTTCCTTCCTTCCTTCCTCCCTTCCTTCCTTCCTTCCTTCCTTCCTTCCTTCCTTCCTTCCTTCCATCTTTCCTTCCTAGACTGGAGGACAACAGGAGGGTTAAACAACAGGAGAACGGTCTCACCTGGTCTGGGCATCGCTGAAGACGTTGTTGTGGATGTGGATCATGAGGTCGCCGCCGGGTAAATACTCCATGACGAAGCAGACGTGGTCGCTGGTCTGGAAGCAGCCGTGCAGGTTCACCAGGAACGGATGTCTGGACGCGTTGATCATCTCAAAGATCCTCTTCTCGCTCATAAGGCTGCAGAGTGAATTACATAAGCTCCTTTAGATTTTATATATTTCATTAAATCTTAACTTTTATGCCACTTTACGATTATTACTTGAAGGAAGGGAGGAAGAAGGAAGGAAGGGAGGGAAGGAGGAAGGAGGGAAGGAAGGAAGGAAGGAATGAAGGAAGGAAAGGAGGGAGGGAGGAAGGAGGGAAGGAAGGAAGGAAGGAAGGAAAGGAGGGAGGAAGGGAGGAAAGGAAAGAAGGAAGGGAAGGAAGGAAAGAAGGTAGGAGGGAGGGAGGAAAGAAGGAGGGAGGGAGGGAGGGAGAAAAGAAAAGTGGAAGGGAGGAAGGAAGGATAGAAGGACAGAGGAAAGAAGGAAGGGAGGAACAGTCAAAACAGATGGGGTCAATTTGACCCGGGAGGACGACACAAAGGTTAAAGTTTTGACTCTTGACCCATTTCTGCTTTAGCATGGCCTTCAGTCCAAAGATACATTTATTTTACACACATTTATAATGAAAACAGGGGCAATAAAAGCAAAAAAAGAGGAAGCTTTAACTCCTAGATGTTTGGCTCCTCTTCAAGACAAGATTAGATAATATTTTAATGTGTTTGTGTTCATATTTCCAAATTAATCAAATTATAGCAAACTGTTGGACTGGTGCCCACTACGATCTACTCAGTGCTTCCACACTTTTGTCTTTATTCATGTTCAAACTCATTTAAGATGCAGCAGGTGTTTAATTTGTCTTCATTTCTCTGTCATAGAATCAATAATTGGTTAAAGGAGAATCCAATAAAGTTTCTTCATTCTGTTAAATAGGCTTTAATGAAGTGAAACACATTAATGGGAGAGATACTTGGTTAAAATACTGTTAATAGCAAGTAAAAGAAAAATCAATTACAGGAAATTGAAGGGGTGTGATGCCCCCCGACAAAATCAACTGCTGAAGAAATTGCCTTGATGGAAAAAACTGACATATACGGTAAGACTACAGAGGCAAAACTGGAAGAAAAATCTGCCAAAAAAAAGGTTGTTGTACAAGAAACATTTTTCTTCTTTTTCTTCTTTTTTCTAACCTTTGTGTGTGTGTGTGTTAGTCTGTTATTTTACCGTTGCCATTTTCAATGTGCAAAAGTCATTAAAACAAACCCTGAGGTCACTTTACTTTGAAAACACTCACAATAAAATAGTAATTACAATTAATTTTCAGCCCTCTACTGAACGTTGTTTGAGTTTAAAGGGTCAGTTCAACCAAATTACATGTAGACATATTTTTTTATGTACTCCTGATGGTGTCGAGTCATGGAGAGTCTGTATTATGTGCCGATGAATGATAAATGCAATTTGAACAGCTCAAAGTGTTAAAAATGAATTAAACCATCTGTTCTGTCCGTATCAAGCGGGGAGTTCTGGTCCTTTGAAATGATGCCAACACGGAAGTAACTTAAAACTGCATTCTATCAAAAGGCCACCAGGGGGCGACCGTTTTGGTGTCAAAAGGACTTCCGTCTCTATACAAGTCAATGGAGAATTCACCAACTTCTCACTTGATTTCTAACCTCAGTAACGTTTTCAAAATGTGTTTATGGTCTCAATCGCTAGTTTAAAGCCTTCTTCAATGCAGTATGATGTTCATTTGGGACATTTTGGCCTCCCTGATTTTATATTTGACGATAAAGCAGGGTATGCATTAGGGCGTGGCTACGTCGTGATTGACAGGTTGATTGGTTCACAGGTTCAGGAGGGCGCCTCATGCTCCTCCTGATGCCCATATAAGTAGAATCCGTGTTTTTTCTATTACCCGGCATGCACCTGAAATGTTCAAGATGGCGCTGCCCAGATCCGAAACTATTCGCTTCCAAGCAGCAGTCCACAAACCAATGGGTGACGTCACGGATGTTACGTCCATTTTTATATACAGTCTATGGTCCGTATTGAGCGATGTTCAAAGCTTCAGTTTGTACAGTTTTCATGGACGCTGCTACATCTGCTGTCAGGTATAGTTTTTTGACCATTTAAAATCTTTCTGAATCCTTTCGCTCACCTGTCCACTTCGTCTCGAGTCACAATGTCTCTCTTTTTCAAGGCTTTGATGGCGTACAGTTTTCCCGTCTTCTTAAACTCCGCCAGCAGGACCTGGACAAATTATTAGCAACCAACATTGAGAAAAAAAGACAAGAAGAAGAAGAAGAAGAAGAAGAAGAAGAAGAAGAAGAAGAAGACGTTTTGATGAAGCACAATGAGCTCAAATGAAAAACTGAACCTGTTACCTTCCCAAAGTGTCCTCGGCCCAGAACCGAAATATATTTAAGATCTTCCATCTGCATCCTGATGAGAAGACATAAACAGAGAAATAAAGCCATACAACTCAACTCAACATTTACTGTATTTTGGTGAGTGTTTATGTGTGTTTATGTGTGTATATGTGTGTGTGTTTGGTGTGTATTTGTGTGTACTTCAGAGCAGATACAGGCTGATCTTCATTTTCTTCTGTATTGTTTATGGATGACTGCAAACAGAAGACAAAGTTTGTAACATAAATACATGAATCATATCCCGACATCCATGCCAACACTTCTACAAATGAGTCTAATTACTTGGGGCTTCACTGCTAATGTTTAACCTTCCTGTTTTCCTCGAGTCAAGGAAGGGAGGAAGGGAGGAAGAAGGAAGTGAAGGGAGGAAGAAGGAAGGAAAGAAGGAAGTGAAGGGAGGAAGAAGGGAGGAAGGGAGGAAGAAGGAAGGAAGGATAGGAGGGAGGGAGGACGGAAGGAAGAGAGGAAGGAAGAAGGAAGGAAAGGAGGGAGGAAGGGAAGGAAGGAAAGGAAGGAAGGAAGGAGGGATGGAAAGGAGGAGGGAGGGAGGACAGACGGAGGGAAGGAAGGAAAGGAGGGAGGAAGGAGGGAAAGGAGGGAGGAAAGGAGAGAAGGAAGGGAGGAAGGAAAGAAGGAGGGAGGGAGGACAGATGGAGGGAAGGAAGGAAAGAAGGGAGGGAGGAGGGAAGGAAAGAGGGAGGGAGGAAGAAGGAAGGAAAGGAGGGAGGAAGGAAGGAAGGAAGGGAGGAAAGAAGGAAGGAAGGAGGGAAGGAAGAGAAGGAAAGACGCGGTCAATTTGACCCGGGAGGACGACACGAAGGTTAAAAGAGCTTTACTTTCGATTGAAAAAGTAAAGAGAAAATACAGATTTTAAAAATGTATCCATAGTGTATGATGAAAGATTTATAATTGCATAATTTACCAGATTTTCTTGCAGTGCAGGCACGGATGATGGTTTGTGTGCTGTGGTGATGATGGTGGGAACGTCCTCTCCCTGGTCGTGGCTGGTGGGAGACGGCTGATCCTCAGTGATGCTGAGTCTGATTACTGGAGCTTCACTGCAGATGTGCAAAAAGAGAAAAAGAAAAAAAAAGACGTTACTGTTCAGTTTAAACCACCTGTATCCACTCTCACACTGAAGAAATGTACATTAACGTTTTGAATACAAGAATCCACCAAACTTAAAACAATCAGAAGTAAAACATAAAAAGAGCAAAATTGATAGTTCTGATAAAACATCAAATTATAAAACTGTAAAAGCCACAATAGTAAAAACCATAAATAAAGATAAAATATAGAATTAAAAACACAAAAAAGGAGGAATACGGTCAGTAAAACTATAAGAAGGCCTTATCATAAAGTCACAATCATCTGATGAGACTTAAATCATAAGTTAGTTCAGATTTCTGCTGTTAATATACATTTTTAGCCACAATAAACTATCCATTACTGTGATTATATTTGTCATGAAATAAACAAACTGTTACAGAAGATGCTCCAATACAAGATTAGTGCAGCTCTGGCTGAGGTTTACGCTGCCAACTACAATGTAACACCATCAATCAATAAATCTTTATTTATATAGCGCCAAAGTCATCTCAAGGCACTTTTCACATAGAGCAGGTTTGGACCATACGCAGCAGAAAAACTCCCCTTTAACCTTTGTGTCGTCCTCCCGGGTCAAATGGACCCCGTCTGTTTTGACTGTTCCTTCTTTCCTCCTTTCCTTCCTTCCTTCTTTCCTCCCTTCCTCTTTCCTCCCTTCCTTCTTTCCTTCCTCCATCCCTCCCTCCTTCTTTCCTTCCCTCCTCCCTTCCTTTTTTCTTCTGTCTGTCTTTCCTTCCTTCCTTCCTCTTTTCCTCCCTCCGTCCTACTTTCCTTCCTTCCTTCTTTCCTCCGTCCTTCCTTCCTTTCCTTCGTTCCTCCCTCCTTCTTTCCTACCTTCACTCCTTCTTTCCTTCCTTAATTACTTCCTTCCTCCCTCCCTCCCTTCCTTCCTTCCTCTTTTCCTTCCTTCTTCCTCCTTTCCTTCCTTCCTTCCTCCCTCCCTTCCTTCCTTCCTTCCTTCCTTCCTTCCTTCTTCCTCCCTTCCTTCCTTGACTCGAGGACAACAGGAGGGTTAATGGGAAGAAACCTCAAGTAGAAACGGACTCTAGGTGCACGGCCATCTGCCTTGACCGGTTGGGGTTGAGTATTACTACGTCATGTATAGTCGTATTAAAACGTCTAACATGATGTCTCACCTTGGCAGTGTGGAGGTGTTTTGAGGCTCCCTCTCGTTGGGATGCGGCGTGTCGTTGGCCACCAGGTTGGGGGTCGTACAGAGGGACGAGCTGAATGTGGTGAAGGAGCTGTAGCGGGGGACGATGCTCATCATCACGTGACCCCACGTGGCGAAATTCATGTTCATCTGAGCGGCTCTGAGGAAGTTCTTTCCTGACAAAGAAAATTAACAAATTGACTAACAAGATGTAGACGGAGCGACGAAAACAAATACAAGCTGTGCTAATGAAACAGTAAACCAACAGCACTCTGTACCTCTCTCTTTAGTGAAGATACATCGCTGACGTCTCAGTTTCGGCTGCCGCTCGACAACAGTGGCGATGAACTGAATCTTTAAAATCCAGACCAGAAAAAAGTTGTTTTACATTGTTTATTGTCAAAAGTTACTTTTAAAAAAACTTTCAATATTGTGACAGCACAATTAAAAACTACCTAGGACAAAGAGAAAAACATATTTAAGGTGTGAGGTTCTCAAAATGATACTGAGTTGAGTTGAATTATTGAATAAAAAGTTAAACATTACGAAAAAGAAAAATATGAGTAAATGTTTCTGTGCATAAAAACTAGCACACTATTGAAACTTTTTCCTGATGACAAATAGATGATGTAAACTTAAAACTGGACATCAGCATAAAATGTTTTAACAGGTGGCTGACAAGCATTTTTCCACCTTATTTTCCAGGTGGCTTAAAAATGTTCCTACTTTTTTCAAATCTAATGTTTATAAACTTTACATTTTTTTGATCATTTAACAAAAAAAAGTCTTAACTCAAGCTCCTCTAACCAACGTTTTGTTCATTTGAATAAACTCATGATGACAGAAACATCTGGTTTAAAGTTCTGGAAAATTCATTTGAGAATTTCTCTGGAGGGAGATGTGAGGTCGTCCACTAATCAGAAAATTGGCTGTTCGATTCCCGGCTCCTCCAGTGTCCTTGGGCAAGATACTAAACCCCAAATTGCTCCTTATGCCTGCGCCAACAGTGTGTGAATGTGTGTGTGGGAAAAGCGCTATGTAAGTACAGTCCATTCACCATTTACCAGGTGTAATCATTCCAACAACACTACTTTTCTTCCATGAAATAAATTTGCTTCTTTAAAATTGAAGCTTGATTGTACAGTATATTTTCTGTTGTCTCAGCAGGCCGGTGTGTGTTTGTACCTCGGCGTAGAGGAGGCCCTGCGGCTCCAGACTCAAACCCTGGGAGTGGTTTGGTTTGTCCATCATCTCCTCCAGCCGCAGGAACGTGACAGCGCACATCGCCGTCCGGTCCCGCCAGAAGACACCGATCTCCAGCTCTCGAGACTGTTGGAAACACGGCGGAAAGAAAGAGACATCGAATGATTACAAACATTCAGTAAAGTAAAGAGTTCACAGGAAGTTACCCACACACACAGAAAGTGACTGAACCTGTGAGAACAAATCATTTCAATTAATGCTGTTTGATTTACTTTGAGGTGTTAAATATAACTTTTTAAAATGTTTCCTATAATATTCCAATAAACATCTCTCTACGATATGTACTTAACTTGAAAAATATGAAGAAAAATAGATAAATTAACTCAAAATCAAACAGCCACTGAGGCACCTATAATGAATTAATCTTATGCAGTCCATTGCCCGGGAAGCATGACGTTTATTTTGGTTTATTTTACCATTTTTCTACAAGCAAACAGACAAAGAACAATGGCTTCTGCTGCTTCTCTTGTCCTGGTAAAAAAAACAGAAACCCTGTTGGTTTATTCCTGCCTATCTATATAAATAGATTCACCTCATGTGCCCCAAACTGCCCAGTACCTTCAAAACAAAAGCATGAATCAGTACTCAAATTAACCTTAATGATACTAATATTATTATCAAATTAATATATTCTTCAAAGCAAAACAGTAACAATAAATAAATAAATTACCATTTAATTATTAAATCTTACAAGAACAACAAAAGGCGCCAACAGCATCAAACCTTATTTAACTCAGCTCACTTCTTACAGTGACTCATACTCTCTGTAATCTCACTGCTTTTTATAGATCTCACAGTTTGTTTTTGTTTTGAGGGTTTCCCACATTTAAAACAGAGCTCGGTAAAACAGAAAGCTTTTTAATGATTTCTCCTCTCAGAAGAAATAAACTTCAGCAAAGTCTCAAATCCTGTGTTAGCACTTATTCTAATCTCATATCTAAACCAACCAGTCAACCAAATCTGAGCACCGACATTATATCTATCTGTTTTTAACCCTCCTGGACATTTACTGTACTGTGTGATGAATGAACATCAGCAGGTGTGAGGGAGACACCTGCTGGTCAGACGCAGAACTACAACAATAATAAACCAACAATAAACAGCATCCCTGCTACAACATGTTGTACAGCAGCTCCTCCTGATAACAGATACATCCTAAAACAACTGTCTTTTCATCCATTATTCAGTAGTCACCTTCACAGCACTGACAGTAACCTCTCTGTTTGTGGAGTTTTTTTCCTATCTTTATTCAAGAACGTTGTATATCAATTTGAGAGCATGATTTATTGACATTGTCCCTCAAAACAACAAAATAAAACCAAAAAACCCAATTTTTTGGGGGGCAATTCTTACTACATCCACAGAAACTTTAAGGTGTCCCTTCTTATTGATATCAATCAATCAATTTTATTTAAAGTGTAGTATGGTCCCAACACACTTAACTATTAAAGAGACATTGGACAAGACATATAACGAGCCGTTAAACCTAAAAACTTCAAAGTTAAAGGGAATTTAAAAAGTGAGTAAGAGTTTTAGAGTCAGCTGTTATAATAATAATAATAATAATAATAATAATGCATTTTATTTAATAATGAAGTGAATAAATGAAGGTTTTGATTTAAAAATTTCAATAAAACAAGTTTCTTTAACCCTCCTGTTGTCCTCGGGTCAAAAAGGTAAAAGGTTAAAAATATGTGTAAAACCTGTGGTAATCAGTTGGAATGAAGTTGGCTAAAAGATCTAACACAGAATTGGTTGATAATTTATACCTTGATGATGATTTATAAACAGTCAAATCAGACATTATTTTCACCCGGGATGATACAAGTTGCACGGTTGACGGGAAGAGGGTTAATGATGGGGAGACCGGTGTGGAGAGACCAGAGAGAGCCTGCTGATGTATATGATGTAATGTGGTGCAAGTCCATGCAAGGCCTTTTAAGAACTTTTATGTAGGGCTGGGTGATATGGACAAAATCAAATATCACGATATTTTAGACCAAATACCTCGATATCGATATTGCAACAATATTGTAGAGTTGATTCTTGGTGCTTTCACAAAACATTTACACTATGAAATTTTTGATAAATAATCATCAGTAATGTGGATACAATGACAAAGTGGGTAAAAGGTACAAAACAGAACAGCTAGAACAGAAAAAATCATGTATTTTACTGTAATGCAGCTTTAAAACCAGGAAAAGACAACTCTGATGACCTAAATCTAAGACGATATCTAGTCTCATATCACGATATTCAATATAATATCAATATATTGCCCAGCCCTACCTTTACCTCTTTCGCACATAGTGGGTCACTACAGCAGAAAGCTATTCAAAAGATGTATTAACTTTTTTTGGTTGCAAATGAGGTCATAATTCATGCATGAAAGGGTTTAAATGTCACTTTGAACTACATTAACTTCTATGAAAGCTGCTATATAAATAAAGTTTGATGGATAATTGGATATAAACCATAACAACCACTCATCTGTATTTCTACTCATACATGCCACCGATCATGATTGGATGTTAATTGCTTCATTATAACATGTAGTGCACCTGTGTGGAAGCCAAAATCTAAGACAATATCTTGTCTCATATCACGATATCGATATAATATCAATATATTGCCCAGCCCTACTTTTTATGTCTAGAAAACTACTGAAAAGAGGCCAGAATGGGTCTTATATGGTTAAATATATCAAGTGTTAAAGATACATATGCAGGATTTTGTCAATAATACAGAAATGATTTATGATACAGCACACAGCCATGAATGTGGTCTGTGGTTGTATTTTGAGACAGTTTTCAGGAAACACACCTGCAGTTTTCTGTTGATGAGCTCATCCACTAATATCTCAGCACAAACGTAACTCTTCATGTGTCAACTGTGTGAATTTCCCGTCTGTCCTGTCTGTCCTGCTCTGTGTCTTTGTACAGTCTATACGGTCCTGTGGTTTCTGTATGTCAGCATATACAGTATATACAGTGTTACTACAGGCTGTAACCTGCTGATGCTGTTTATATCTGCTCTAATGTCACACAGTCATGTACATTTAGCTCACCAGGAGGACATATTGTCTTTGATCTTGTTTCTTTTAACCTGCCAGGAGCTTCAATGGCATTTTATTTCTGTAATTTGACCTATTTCAGGTTTTTGTGAATGTAAACATCCAGGTGTCACAAACCTGAATGGGGTGTTATACCTGGTTTTAAACCTGAATACGCTTGCTACAGCACTATAATAGAGATCAGGGTGCTGTACAAACACCTGATCCAGATTTGTGATTATTGTCTTGTCATGTCTGCATGTGTGTCCAGTAGCAAATAAGTCAATAAAACCCAAAATTATCTATAATAAGAGCTTACAAGCATTTTAAGTTTCTCAAGCACACCTCATGATCTTCTTCTGTGAACAAAATCACACCTGAGCCGCCTTTATTAGTAGGAGAAGACTGTGATATGCAGCTCAAAGGTCTTTAACAATGCAATAATGATCTGCGAGCTGATATAAAAGTTCTGACGATAATGCTGATGAAGTTATGTAGGTCAGACTTGCCAGAAGCCAAATTGGGTTTATTCTCGACTGCAGGAGAGAATTCATTTGGTGCAGAACTGACAGAAAGTGATTGAGGTGTAAAAGAGTCAACGGCATGATCAGAAACCTGGATGCTATCACAGGGAGCTGCTTTCATTACGCAAACGTTTTTTATACTGAACACGATCAACAGCTGCTCAAACTCCACCAACTGTTTGGATTATTGATTAATCTGTAGACTATTTTTTAGATTAACTGTTTGAGCTGCTTAGAGCTCCAACAATAGCCAATTAATCAGTTAGTGGCAACTATTAAATTAATCACCAACTATTTTCATAACCAATTAATCATTTTGAGTCCATGTCTTGAAGAAAAAACTGAATATTTTCTCCTTAATCCTCTATAACAGTAAACTGAATATCTTTAGGTTGTGACTGTCGGGATAAAACAAGATATTTGAGGATGTCATTTTAGGCTTTGGGAAACAGCTTTTGATATTTTTCACCATTTTTATCCATATTTTATGGACCAAACAACAATAAATCATTGAATATAATCATTAGTTAAAGCTCTAAATCTGTAAAACACCAACAAAATGTGAAAAAAGGTCATTGTACTCTCCTACACGCCAAAGTAATGTCATCCAATGTACTGTTTTATCTCACCGTCAAACCAAAACCCAAAGAACATCTATTTAAAATCTAATTTACACTGAAAAGAAGCATTTTCTCACAACTAAAAACATTTTTCTTGAAAAAATGACATAAACAATTAATCGGTTTTCAGTAAAGTTGCAGATAAATTTTCCGTCGATCGATTAATCAACAAACGGCTGCAGCTCACTGACTGAACTCACCCGCTCCAGCTGGATGCAGAACATCTGATCCCAGCCCAGTCTGCCGACAGCCGCCCAGCGCGTCCGGCCGACCACTCTGCCGTCCAGCCTGAGAACGGCGTTGATCTCTGCTGCGGCACATAAAACAAACACATGACCAAGACCAACGAGACAAACGGACGAGACAAAGAGTCTCTGTGGGGCTGAGCTCTGAGTCCTTCCTCTGCTCACAAATGTGTTTTGCTAACTGTCCTCTTCAATTGGATGTAGTTCTCTTCTCTGTGCAGAATGATGAAGGTGCAGAGTTTGTTTTTACATTAACCCTTACATACTGTTCAGGCTCAAATTTGACCCATTTTTACATTTTAGAGCTGTAAAAACTCCTTGTACACATTTCTTTTTGCTTGACTTTTACTAATATGACCCATAGTTTACACAAATGGAAATAAAATGCATTATTCTTTTTTGTGTGCAGCTGATACACATTATTGTGTAAGCAAAAAAAACCATACCATTCAAACATGTTCTTCATATTCTATAAAATGTTCTCCTGGACCATAAAATAGTGATTGTGAATGTCTTTTTCCCCCCATAACTAAATAGAATATGCTCTGCTTGCTCTCTGACAGCTTAAAATTAAACATTTATTGATGCCTGATGGGGAATTTATGAATATGAATTGGTGTAAAGGGCTAATTATGAGTCAGAATACGAACTTTAACGAGGGTTAGTTTGCTCACTTTAAATCAAGATGAGATGATGTTTGTATCGTCACTTATGTTAGGACAGGTGATGTCATGAATGTTGTATCATTAATTTTGTTGTACTCTTAAACTTATTGGACGTTGTGTATTTTCATTTATTTGAGTTGTTTAATCACTCTTTTTATTCTGTTGTATAAAGTTAAAGCTTTATTTTATTTATATTATTACTTTTCGTAGGTATTTTGATGTGTCATTTGAATATATGAAAAGAAGCATCTTTGTAACGGACGCTTCACATTACAAGTCAATTATCTCAAGTTGGCAGATCAGAAGATGAGCGAGAATAATAGTGTGACATTTTATTAGAAAACTGGAATTACATTTCTGCAATTTTCATACTTTGCAAAGAAAGCTAAATATTTGCAAATTCATACAAATGATTTTTGTGTAATATCACAACAGACACAAATAATATTTTTAAATGTCTTAAAACATGAGGGGAGTATTTAAGGCACAGTGGTGCTTTGAGCTAAATCCTAATATGAGATGTGTTTAGGCCTTGGTGTCAGTCGTGTAATATTAAAGGATAAGCCTGGTGATTATCAACTCAGGAAGAAACTAAATCAGTCATTTTCAAACAACATATGTGGATTAACAACAGCAGGAAGGAAACTAGATAAGGACTGTTGTTGTTACACAGAAGAAGCTTCGGATCAAATTTAAAAGTTGAAAATGTAATTACTTAGAGGTCTAACTGTTACAATTTCCCCAAGTATTCATACTCATAAAACTCCTTTTACCTCTATCAAGTAATACCATTTAAGCTTCTGGCTCCCAAAAGCATCTATTTAAGTTTTGATCCCCCAAAACAGAGAAGACGGTGATAGAAAATAGTCCTTTTTAAAGAGAAACAAACAAGATATTCAGGACTCATAGTAGCTTGGATTCTTATGACCAAGAGCCTTATATTGATTTTATACTTCTGTTCACTTTAGACAAAACAGCTAATAAATGTCATGCCATTCAGCAAATGACTTTTTCAGATGATACAGCCTCCTTCCACCATCGTTGGCAGAAGGTATAATGTAATAAAATGTAAGCGTACTATTAGTAATATTAGATTAACCTTTACACACGTATTTCATACTTTATAACAAGCATATGTTCCATGCAGCTGAGCAAACTCCGTTCATTGATGAAGAACTTAAGTGGCAATTGAAAGCCAAGGAATCAGCCAGTGTACGGATATTGAGTTTAAATTATATGATAAAATTTTTGGCCAAAAAAGTTGAAATCTGACCAAATAACTGTTTGCATTTTAGTGTTTTACTAATTGATCAATCTTACCGTTACTATCTTATCATTTAAATTCATTATTCACGCACATTTTAAAGCTGTGAGAATCAGATTTTGCTTGACTGATCATTTCACGTTACTGTATCATCTTAACTAGTGGTCGAAACAGTAAAATGTAAACAAACAAAATGCCAAATGTTGACTCACCAGAGAGGCTGTCCATCCTGTGAGCAGCTGGTGAAGTGTCCTCGCTGGGACTCGGAGGGTTTTCCTGCTCTGAATCTGTCAGAGGTTTCAGTAAATCTTCACATCCAAGAAGCTTGAGTTCAAGTTTCCCTAAAAAATAATGAAGAAAAATTCATTTTAACTCAATTGATAATGAGGAAATCTACTAAATGAAATTATATCAAGTGTAAAAATTGGATTTTGAGCACTTTTCTTACTACAGCATGAAACCACACATCTGTTTAAATTGGTAAACAGTAATGAATCTCACTTAAGACAGTTGACCCAAGTGAACACAGAATTTTAAAATAAAAACCTTTGATTTGTCAGCATGAATAAATCTCTTAGACTCAAGTCTCTAATCATCGTTGTCTGGAGCTGCACGCTGAGCATTCACATCCTCATTTTCTTCATTTTTGTTGTAGTGCTAACAGCTGTGGAGCAAAAAATCACCCCCAGTGTTTTCACCGCTCTGAGACTCGCTCTCATTATTTGCTGCCAACAAAGCAACTCCAGGATTTGTTTCCTTGTTACATCATCAAAAGGCTTTTTTCACCTTTTTTCCCCCCCTCTTCCTCCGCCTCATGCAGGGAAACTGGCTTACAACTGAACCGTCCAAAAAACCAACAGATTACATGTGCTGGTTTTCCACTGCCAGAGGTCAGCGTAATGGTAAATTATGTTCAAACAACGGGGACCCATGATATTACTGTACAAAGAAACGTCTGCGTATATGAACAAAAAAAATTTAACTTGCAATGTGTTTTTAGACGGAAAACATGGTTTAGGTCATTATGGAACAAGGTAAATTGATGCTGTGCAGAATCCTTGACCTACAAATTCGGCTGAATATAAGAGACAATGTTAAACTTAATTTAATTTGAACACATTTTGAGTATTTGCATGTCTTTCTTTCTCACACAGGGACACTAAGTTGTACATTTTAAGTGTCTAAAAACTCATGCAGTGTGACGTTTTCATGTCAGTGGTGTTCGGAAACAGCACAATCTTTGACGATACCAGTTAAAGAGGCAGGTCTAATAGAGAAGATGGACGGGGAGGTGGACAGGGGACATCCAGGTCTGGCGTTTTGGGGAGACTTGGGGGGTCCCAATGATGAGTCGACTTCTCCAGCAGGCTCCTCCAGAGGTTCCTGGCTCTTTTCCTTCAGGCATTTGTCCAGGGACAACCGCAGAAGATCCAGCTTCTGGGAGGACTCCTGCACCCGGGACTGAGCCTGATGGGAGGATAAACAATGTGATGTTATATTTGGTCTTTTTTAAAACACACTGCTCTTTTGGATTTTTGGGACAGTTACCAAGTCAGACATGAACATATTTTGGGCTTTTATCAAACATTTTATCAGTATTTAACTAAACAGTGCCGTACTTCTTTGTCACAGCTACTAATCAAGACCAGACTTTGCACAAACTTTATTTTCTTGGCATATTTTACATTTTCAGTTAACTCCTTGAGACCTATTTTGGGGGATTTTCCTATTTTAGCTAATTTAATACAAAAGAAAACAATACTGCTGACTATTTCAGATGTTTTTTATTTGTTTACTTTTTTATCCATTCTACCGTTATTGCTCTATGGATGGCAATGTAATCTGCTACTTTAGTCCAGATTTAACTAACTCAACAACTATTGGATATTGCCATGAAAGTCTGCACAGGCATTCATGGTCCCCAGATGATGGTTACCAGACAATTAATCAATAACTTTGGTGATCACCTGGCTTTTTCTGTAGTGCCACCATGTGTTGACCTTTTACAGAAATATGGATTATTATATGGTATATGGAATACTGACTATGAAATTTGGGTCAGACATAAAATGGAAATATTTTAGATGTGTCAGGCGTCATCTAATGTACATTTTTCCGATATTCAGCCTTACAGATATTTAGATTTTGGAACTTTGGTATAAGATTTTGTGGGTTTAACAAAGTTTGACTGCACAGCATGACACCATGTAACTGAATGGAAAAACTTGACATTAACTCTGATAGATTACACAACTCAAGCAAGAGTTTACTAAATTATTTTTAGACTTGACCTGTCTGCTTCACTCTTCAAAGGGGCAGATTTGGACTCCATATTTCCATTTCTCCAATTTCACAGTTGCTTCAGCGCTTTTGAGCATTATCCTTGACTAGCCTTGGACTCTTCCTCTGTACCTTGCTTGTAACATTGTATTTGCACCCCCTCTGAGGTTTTTTAAATTGTGATTTGGGTTTTATTTTAATTTGCAAATGGGAGGAGGGGAAAGGGAAAAAATGCATTGTATTGCTGAGGTATATTTTTCATCGTAAATTTTCATGATTTTCATGCTGACTATCAAGACCAATGTTGTGCTGAGCTTTTTGTTATTGTTATGTTTCCTGTGTCTACAAAAAAAGAAAGAAAACTCAATAAACATACTTGAGAAAAAATAAATAAATGGAAACCTTTGATTCCATGAAAAGAAGGAAAAGAACAGTTGAGCATAAGACGGTCCTTCTCGAATTTGAAAACAGCAATTTAATACAAAAATATCTATAAAAAATAGTATAAAATATAAATGGTGGTGAAACCATTGTGTTCATTTTACGTTATTTGTACATTTATTCTCCTTTTCCCTCTGATAACACTGAAAAAGTTTGGTTTCAGTCTGCTTTCAATGAAGAGTTTTTATGTCCCATGATGATCTAAATGCTGTTTCAGGGGCTTTTTTCATGCCCTGACAGTAATCCAGTTTAGGGGGAAGTCCCAAATATCTGTGCCAGCTTCCTCTCTTTAGTTGCTTGAAAAAGGTCAGTGTTGAAAGGCAATATCTACAAACTGTTTCCAAACTTTTACACAATTTCCAAACTTGGTAATAATCATAAACTGTAACATTACACACCTGCGTACACTACTGGCCAGCCTGTATCTATTTTTAACACAAAGTAAAAATCAACATTATGGCACCCTTGATCTAGAGGTACTTCAAAATAAAATTGTTTGAGAGGGTTACCTCAGCCAGTGCCTTCTGGTCTAGTGATGAGATTCCAACCAGCTGCTTCACCACATCCTTGGCCAGCGCCAACGCATCCTTCTCTCTCTGCATGTAATGCTGCAACTCCGCTAAACGGGCATCCACAGGACTGACAGTGAGTGGGGAGATCCCTGAAAGAGAGAGAGAGAGAGAGACAGAGGGCGAGAGAAAAAGAGACAGAGGGAGGGAGGGAGGGAGGGAGAGAGGCTGTAAAAAGCACTTCAACCCATTTCGGTCTGAAGGCATTCATTTCAGAAGAGCTACAAATCCTCATAGAGCCTCTTTGAAACTCTTTTCATTGCTGCAATCAATATTTATATGGCTGAAGTGAGTCCCATTTTCTCTGAAATGTCACTGTGCCACAGGCAAATGTCTTAACGTGACATTTTTTAAAAATGTTTCTGGCATTTATGTGACACTTATCTAAAATGTATGAAAGCAAGATAAAAATTAAGATTTCAAATGCTGCAAAGTTAATAGAACAAGACACCAATTAACATTTTCTGAGCTGTAGGCATGTTTGTGTGGCTTTTAGAAATTCTGTCGTGGCTCTAGAGATGAAAATGTTCATCAGTCGGTCCTTAAAGGCCAAAATATCTCAGGGACTGAAATTTTTAATAGATGTTCATGGACCCCAGAAAATGAATCCTAATGACTTTGTTGCTCCTCTACCACGACCATGAAATTTTAAGTTGAAATGACTCAACAATTATTACATTTAAAACTACCACGAAAGCTGGACATTCAAACACTTTGATGATGATCAGGTCTTAATTTGTATTTGTCCAATAAACCACTTGCTAAACTAACAACATTCCCAGCAGTCTCAGATGCACGTATGTTAATTAGCTACTTAGCAAATGTTAGCATGCTAGCACAATTACAAATGCAACTAATGATTTTTTTTCCATTATTGATTAGTATTTCGGTCTATAAAATATCAGAAAAGTCCGAGGTGTGACCTAAAGTGTCTTGCTTGGTCCAAACCAGCAGCCAATGACCCAAATATATTGAGTTTATTATCACAGAAGACAGAAAAGAAAGCAGAAAATATTCGCATTTAAGAAACTAAATCAAAGAATTTTTGTACTTTTTTTTTTTTAAACTACTCAAAACAATTAGGCTAAGCGATTATAAAAGTAATTTCTGATTAATTTTCTATTGGTTGACTAATCACTGCAGCTCTAAACACAATATTAAGAGCCCTAAAAAGATTAAATTTTCATAAACATTATTCCTGCTAAACATCAGCACGCTTGCATTGTCATTGTGAGCATGTTAGCAAGCTGACATTAGCATTTAGCTCAAGGTCAATGCACCTACCTATAGCCTCATAGAGCTGCTAGCATCACTGCAGACCCTTTGTCTTATTTATGTGGTAAATAGTATTCATTTTTAAAACCTAATTTCTCTACATTTTTAGTCAGGATCTGCTTAAAGTGAGTAGGAAATTATAGTGGCGCTACTCTCTACACCTAGAGCTGCAAAGATTAGTCGATTAATTGAGCTAGTTAATGAGGAATAATTATTTAGGAACAACTTATATTTGAGAAAGATTAAGGCAGCTGTTTTGATAACTGAATAATTGTTTTTGTCATTTATGAGCAAAAATGTTAAACAAACTGGTTTCAGCTTCTCAAATCTGAGAATTTAAAGCTTTTCTTTGTCACACACGATAGCAAACTGGTTATCTTTTATTTTTGGACTTTTGGTCAGATTAAAAACAAGACATTAAGATGATCCTTTAAACGCTGAGAAATTAAAATGACCATTCTTCACTATTTTCTGACATTTTTCAAGACAAAATAATTAATCTAGAAAAAAATTGTGAGTTGAGCCCTAAACGTACGTCTTTTTTGATAAGAAATGTTTTATTTTCCTGATTAAATGTGATGAATAGTGTGAACAAAGCATTGAGTGCCAATGAGTGTAGTAAAGAATGTGCCCGAATGAATTAAACACAGCATTTTCATACATAGCTGACACTTGGATACAGTGAATTAAACTGCCTGCACTCGTGCAAACTTCAGTTCGTTGCAGATCAAACAACATCATAAAGAATCTATCATGAGAAAAGGAGGTCAGGGGTCAGGCAAAGGAAATATGAGCCGAGGAAATGAGGCGCAGGATTTACTGCTCTCACATTTCATTTTGTTTTACTTTCAAGCCAGAGCTCTCTTTTTTTTTTTTTAAATGTTAGTTTCAGAGCTTTCAGATGGCGCATATCTCAGTTTAGAGTTAAATGTCACATTTACTCTCTGTCTCTATTAATGCTGCCAGAGTGGTTTCACTTTCCGGATTATACCAGTAACACCCACAAAGATGACAGTTGGCAGGAAGTTTCAACCAATATGGGCTTTTGATACTAGCTATGATATTTCTGAACTGAAGTTGCTAATAGGCGATACTTTTCTACAGTAACTCAGTATCTTTGTTATCCTTGATAAAGAAAAGAGCATCTTTTTGGAGTTTTTGGACAGTTAAACTCTTCACTGAAACCATTTTGTTTTTGTGCAACTTGTTACAACAGATCCCACCACACCTTGTGAGCTAAGAGGAAAGCTTTGGCATGTCTATATCTTTAAATAACCTGAATGATTCATTTTCAAACAACATATTAACAACAGCAGAAAGAAAACAATGTTAAGAGGTGTGTGGTTGGACAAAGATCCTTGGCATGCATCTACTGTAAAGATTTTTAAATTCTTATTTAGAGGTCTAACTGCTTAAATTTCCCTAAGTAGTCATATGCATAAACCTCCTGTTTACTTTAACAAGTAGTTTTAGCTTCTGTCACCCAAAAATGAGAGAAGACAGTGACTTCTGACAGCAAGAGGTCTTTTTTAAAAAGAAGCCAGCAAGGTTTTTACTCCCCCAAAGCAAATAAAATAACACACACAGTGACATACAGTATGTGAAGGGGGGCTGATTTGATTGATTATCCATTACCATCACTCAGTGGTTTCTTTAACAGATGCTGAGGTTTCTTCCAGCTTGAATTCCCGTCACATTTGTAATGATTTAATGAGCTTTGGAGGTTGAAAAGCCTTTCTTTCAAGCCAAAAATCACATTAGAGTTTTATTATGTTAATATGCTATCTATTATGTTTTTATTCCTTGTTTCTGGTAGATTTTGTGTTTTTTTTAAAGAGACAGCCAACTCAATCACATTTAGAAAATATAACTGTAACCAAAGAGCCATAAATTGTGCCACAGATCTGTTGATGTTGTTGCAGTTGCTACGGGTGACAGACAGAATTTGATGACTGTAATAAATTATTTAATGTCTTTTTCAAGCTAATTCACACACTTGAAGAAGCTCAGAGGCTGTGAGGCTCCTTAATTTTAGAACGAGGGAACATAAAAGAAATTTGGACAATTAATGTACTTTTATACTGAGATTTTTTCACATCCAGTGAGCCTCTAAGAGACTCTTGATCCAAGGATTCTGACCTCCATGAGTGGAGCTGTTTTGGTCACTGCCACCATCTCCAACGCCGCCGCCGCTGCTGCTACCAGCCTGGGTGACTTTGATAATCTGCAGTCGGATCAGCTCGATCTTGGAGCGGCTATCCTGCAGCATCTGCTGAGCTGTGGACAACATCTGATCCTGGATAACGACATCACATCAAGAGACAACAAACCTCACTTCATCACGCGCTGTTTTTTCCTAACAGCTCAGCTGGGATGGGAGCACATTCACAAACAACACACTGAATGAATGCAGCCATAGTTTATTATAACAAGTGGCAGAACATGAGGAAATCAACCAGTAACAGTGCTGGGCTGCATGCAAACACAACTCATTTTCATACTGGACATAAACAAGTGCCAAAGAAAAGATGCAATAAGTGAGAACAACATGTTCACATCAGCTGGAAACAGTATGACTTTGCACTTCACTAACCTCAGGGTGATGCTCGTGCTGCTCGTGCTCCTTGCTGAATAAGGACTAATTTATCATCCTCTGTGGAGGTGGAGGGGGGACCTCTCAGGTTGCGCCTCTCCACCTTCACTATCCTTGAAATACAACAAGTCCCCTGATGTTATGGTGCGTTCACACACACACACTCCGACTGAGGGCTTTCCTGATGCGGCTCCTACATCTTGAGGTCCTGAATCATGCAGCTTGTCCTCCTGTTTGTTTTTGCCTCCCTGCAGCCTGCTCTGCAACATCCCCTTCCCGCTGCATCCTCATCATCCGCTCTGTAACCAAATCCCCCTCTCTCTCTTTCTCGCTCTCTTTTAGGAGGGGGGGGTTTCTGCAGGGGGACGGCAGAGTTCCTCTCCGGTGCCAGCACTGCTGCTGCTGCTTGCTGCTCGTCTGATAGTGTTGATCGCCTGCTCTGGGCTCGGTATTGGCCGCTGCATGACCACATGCTCCTGTGCTGTCACCAACCAAAAGACAAACACAGAGCTGCTGCTGCTGCTCTCTTTGGGACAAGGCAGCATCCAGCCCGCAGCGTTTAAGAGGTTTGTTTAACCTGCTTTGACAAGGAGGGGTGTGAGAGACAGTAATAATAACCATTCTGATAGCACCAGCATACACAGATATATGGGGGAATGTAAGAGCAGCGTCAGGCATCGTGAACATGATCCTGGACATATAGGTTTACTGAAAACACACTGATTTTTTTTCCAAACCTCTGCATGTACATGTCAGCATAACTACATGACAGCTTTTGTGGCTGCTGTTGTTCTCTTCTGGTCAGCTGAATGTTGCCCTGTTAAATGAGAGTGGAGATTGGTGAGCTCAAGTTGACAGGAGATTGATTGATTGATTAATTGAAATCCATTAATATGAGTTACATGTAGGCATGAAAAGACACACTTGAATAGATTGTAATTTTTCCACCCTGCACTTGTCGTAATTAAGCTATTACACGTCCACTAACCTGTGAAGCGCCAGTCTTAGCCTCAATCACTTACATTGTGAGTGTTTTATAGAGGGATCTTATAATGGTCAGTATGATTACAGTAAGAAAAACTACTCCAGTGTTCATTTTGACCCGTCCAAATGAACAAGAGAACAGTTGTAAACCCGTCCTTTTAACTACAGAGGTAAACTGCGATTGGTTTTCCCTCACTAAATACAATAAACACAATGCATGCCAGCTACTGGACATATTTCTCCACATAAATGGGGTGTATATTTGGCTTTTTTCGTACCTAAAATACTGACCACCACCAAAAAATATATATAGGTCCAACTGATGGTTTGGCCTGCCTCTGAATAAGCGATTTTTTTGTTGTTTTTTGTGGGGAAATTTTAATATGAAAATCAGTAATATTTTTTATGTATGTCACAATTTGAGGTTTGGATCAATTTAGTGATTACAGCAAGAAAAAACTATTCAAGTGGTAATTTTGACCCCTCCAAATGAACACTGGGACAGTTGTACACGACAGTTTCCCCTCACTAAATATGTGATTTAGCATTGACAAACATAATTAATGAGTACGCAAGCTACTGGACATATATTCTCAACATACATATCCTGTTTATCCGGCTTTTTAAAATCTAAAATAACAGGCTAATTAGCACTGACCAGACTTCCAACTGACATTCAGCATCTTATTTTTTTCCTTTATGGGTGAAATTTTAATGTGGAAATCAGTAATTTTTTTTAAATGTAAGTCACAATTTAAGGTTTGGATCAATTTGATGTGTTTTTTGAGAAAGGAGAGAGTGATTACAGCAAGAAAAAACTAGGTATATTAGACGTTTTTCTGTCTAAAATACCAGGCTAATTAGCACTGACCAAACTTCCAACTGACATTTATCATCTTTGTATTATTATTTTAAAATATATATATATATATATATATATATATATATAAATATATATATAAGATAAACATAATGAATTAGTCTGCAAGTTACTGGACATATATTCTCAACATAAATATCCTGTTTATTCGGCTTTTTAAAATATAAAATTACGGGCTAATTAGCACTGACCAGTCTTCCAACTGACATTCAGCATTTTTTTTTTTTAAATAATAAATGCGCAAGTGCGAGTCGGTCCAACTGACGGTTTGGCCCTTCTTTTTTTCTTAATAGGCAAAATTTTTAATGTATAAATCAGTAATATTTTTTTATATATGTCATAATTTAAGGTTTGTATTAAATAGTGTGTCGTTTTAAGCCAGGACAGAGTGATTAAATGAGCATATTGGAGTGGAGTTAGTGAGACCTACTTTGAGAGGCGGAGCTCGCCTTCTTCTACCTCTCTCACTCCGGCGGCGAGGCGCGTTCGTAATGAAAGGAGCGCGTGAGCGGCGGTTGCTGTGACTTCCTCGCTCATCGGGCAGCTACATTGTGCGGAGAGAGAGAGAGAGCAGCACGTTGTTGGGCTCCCTGCTAAAAAAAACACAACGCTGAACTTTTACACCGAATTAACGCTATTATTAAGGAGGAGGGAAACAAGAGTCGGAAGCCACCACGCTTTATTATTCTCTCTCTTAGACATCTTAATAAGTTAAACCCTCCAGCTTTGCAAAAAACATGTCGGCCTCGGCGGCAAAAGTGAGTAAAAAGGAGCTCAACTCGAACCATGACGGAGCGGACGAAACCTCCGGTAAGAAGGGGGAATGGCGGCCCTTGCTGCTCTGTTTCACCGCCATTTTTTCGACTTTCTTCTTTTTAAAAACGCAACTTGCATTGCCAACACTTATACCATTACCTCTAATTGTGTGTTGTATTTTATTTATTGCTCAACGCTCCTTTGCTTTGTGGCTCAGCTCGCACTGTTTTGCTGCGTGTATTCACCGTGTAGCTTTAGCCTTGTTAGCATGTTGTTCAGTGCACACCGGTGCTCAGAGGCCATGTTAGCTCCCCGTTAGCATCATGTTAGCATCACCCAGCGTGGCCAGTCTGTGTGTGTGTCGATGGATACTGACTTTTTTTTAGTGGTCGTACGCGATGCTGGGACAGATCATTGTTCAATATGCTGGAGCTAAAGTCAGACAATCCGTGCTTGCTTTATTTAATTATTGAGTTTGGAGTTTAATAACCGGAAATCGTTTCATTTAATATAAGGCGTTAGCATTCATTAGCAGGCTAGTGTTGTTGTTGTTACCTAACGCTAGCTGACGACGTTATGTTTTGTTAGTCGTGCAAGATGCGTTTAAATGCACCTGCAGCTTGTTTTAATGCACTAAGGTAGTTTAATGCAATGGGTTTTATGAGCAGGGTAGTTTAAAGGAGGTTTAATGTGGCGTCTGCCCCCCCTACACCTCGGTGTCTCACGTTATCGCAGCTCCCCGTGTGTGTGTGTGCAGGTCTTGTCCCACATTTAAACCACGCGGCCTCGTCGGTCCCAGCCGGCAGGAAACGGTGAGTGTCTGAGCCGCTCAGAGCTGCAGCCATTGGCCGATCACAGGGTGCTAACCTCTGGAGAATCGATGGGTTTAAGATACTCTAATCACCGAAAACTGCCCCCAAAAACATCCCTTAGAGCTCCGGTAGCTTTTCAGATCATAGTTAACTAGTTACGGATATTAAGGCAACTTCGGATTAGCAAAAGGAAGACCTAGGGTTTCTTAATTCTTTGACCGTGGGCATGAGGTTGCACACTGTAATGTTAGTTTAGATATAAATCTTTCTTGGCCACTGAATTCATTTGTATTAAAACTTGTTTTTCTGTGTTCTTTTTACTTTTTTCTCCACAGAGAAAGAGCAGCAAGAAGCTATTGAACACATTGACGAAGTTCAGAATGAAATTGACAGGTAATACACATTTGTCACATTGATTTAATCAGCTTGTACCTGCGATTTTCTTTTTAACAGTAAACTTGGAAGATGTTGGCACATCTTTGGCAGAAAGGGGAACTAACAAGTGAAATAATCTGCTGCCCCTTTTTTTCTGTCTGCCAGGTTGAACGAGCAAGCCAGTGAGGAGATCCTCAAAGTAGAACAGAAATACAACAAACTCCGTCAGCCATTCTTTCAGAAGAGGTCAGAATTGATCGCCAAAATCCCCAACTTCTGGGTCACCACGTTTGTCAACCATCCACAAGGTAAGTAACACATCTATCGGGCCTGCATTGCTCTAGTATGGCTAATGGAAGTCATGAAAGCATTTTTGTATCATTCAGACATGTTTGGAGTTAAAGTTTCTCTTTTATAATCTATTCCACAGTATCTGCCCTACTGGGGGAGGAAGATGAAGAAGCACTTCATTACCTGAGCCGGGTGGAGGTGACAGAGTTTGAAGACATCAAGTCAGGCTACAGAATAGATTTTGTAAGTTGTTTTTTTGGTGCACACACAACATGAAGGAAGTGTTTTGTTTTTTTCTTTTTTGGTCATATGTGTTCTTACCTGGTCACATTTTGTGTTTTTTAGTATTTCGATGAAAATCCGTACTTCGAAAACAAAGTACTTTCCAAAGAATTCCATCTGAACGAGAGCGGAGACCCATCTTCAAAGTCAACAGAAATCAAATGGAAATCAGGAAAGGTATGTGTATTAAGTTTTTGCATTGTCAGCAAAATAAACTTAAAACCAGTTATACTTGGAGCCTTTTTTTCCTGAAGTGATTTGGGACTTTTGGGTTCTTAACCTACTTAGCAGCCAGACCTAACTCCAGAGGTTGCATTTAAAAAACTTTTTCTTTTTTAAAACTTGTTTTTAAATAAACTGATATTAATTTTCCTCCATTTGTTTGCAGGACCTGACCAAGCGCTCCAGCCAGACACAGAACAAAGCAGGAAGGAAGAGGCAACATGAAGAGCCAGAGAGCTTCTTCACTTGGTTCACCGATCACGCCGATGCCGGCGCTGATGAGCTTGGGGAGGTCATCAAGGATGACATCTGGCCCAACCCCCTGCAATACTACCTGGTATGTTAACTGCCAGAAAACGGAATGGCTACTGTTGTTGATGCAACGCTGCTTGTGGCATGTTTCTCTACATTTTTTCTCCCTTCTGTAAGCGTTAATTATTTTAAAGTGTGCGTAAATTTAAGGATCAACCAGAGCAGAAGAAAAGCAAACACTAAGTGATTCTCATCTACAGGTTCCTGACATGGATGATGAAGAGGGTGAAGGCGAGGATGACGAAGAGGACGAGGAGGGTCTGGAAGACATAGACGAGGAGGGTGATGAAGACGGAGAGGAAGATGAAGAGGATGATGGAGAAGATGGAGAGGTAAAAGCAAAGTTGAGAGAAGAAGTGCTGTTGCAGTAGTTGTTTTTAAGCTTCCACTGACTCTTATCTTTTGATCTTTCAGGATGACGAGGGAGAAGACGACTAAGGCAAAACATCACCTACCCAGACCCTCAACCTTCTTTTCCCTATTTTGTTTTTCCACTCATGTTCGGGAGCAAAGGTTTTACTTTTTTTTTTAAACTTTTTTTTTTTTTTTTTAAATCCGTGTGTGCTTCTTTTTACATTCTGAAGCCTCTTCACCTGTTGGTGCCATGTTATGTTCTCCTTTGACTCATCTAAGGCCAATGGCACTTTGCCCTGAATTGTGAGTACCATCCCCCAAAGTCATCTCAAAAAAATAATAATAAAAAAAGTATAAAAATAGAATCAGCACGGCATCCTGAGTAGAATTTGAAGACAATTCACACATATTTCCTCCTGTTAAAGGTTGTGTGGTAAATTGACTAAAGCCATGGTGTAGTGACCTAGCTCTAGCAGACCTCTGTATTTTTTTCACCATAATTTTTTTTTTTTTTTTCAGTTGGGGTGTTGATCCCATGAAAAACTGTTATTTTTCCCCTATGTGGTTAACAAGTACCAGCTCATTCCTTTTGACTTGTAATGTTTAGGGGGAGGGGGGTGGGTAATCTGGGGTGGGGCAGGAGTATGTTGGTTATTGGGGAGAGTGGTTATTTTGACACCATTTCTATGGGACTTTTTTTTTTTTTCATTGTATTGTTTTACAGATATCCATGAAATTGAATGACATTTCTAATAAAGAACAAAATGGAAAAAAAATCAAGCTTGTAAATTTTGGCCCCTACTGCTTCATGGGTTTAAAAAAAAAAAAAAGACCTGTTATCTCACAGAATTTACATTTAATCACTTTCCTTTTCCGCTGGGGGGAAAAGAAACTGTTTTAAATTTGAGGTGTAAAACTTGCTTTGTTACAATAATAAAACTTACTGTGTATACATGTGTGGGAGTCTTCAAACCAAGTAGGTGCATAGAAATGTATTTATTTAAAAATAAATTTAGATAGCAGCAAAGGCACCTGGTTTATAATCGTACAGTCAACGCACATCAGCTCACAAAAGATTTCGGGGTCACGAGAAGGCTCGAGGCAAAGTCTTCTCTTAACAGTTGATGGGTGATTAAAGCCAGGAAGGTGTGCTCTGACTCCTCAAATCTGTTTTTTGTGATTGTGTCTGGCCAGTTGATGGGCTGGAAACCCCAACCTGGAACGAGAAAGAAATCGGCAGCTAAAAACACATCACTTTATAAGATGTTTAAATGGGCACCACACCATATATCACCTTTTTAAACAATGTAGGACTGGGTCTCTTAGATCAAGTGGAAAGTCTGCAAGTATAAAATGGGATTACAATGAAATTTTGGGATTAACTTTATTTTGACATGTTTGTAATTTGCCAATTTGATTCACATTTATAGTATTTTGTAAAACTGATTAACTTAACATTTCAAAGTTACACTCAATTTTTATGTAGACTCATTAATACAATAGTAAATAATCCATAATGAATTCACTACACTTTATCTTGGTAATGCATATAGAGAGGGAGAGAGCTGCATCTGGTTCTCCTATCTCAGCTTCCCACAGTCCAAGTTGGCATTAAAATGTGTAGTTTTTGAATCTGTTGATCTGATAATAGTTTCAGCTCTACATAAAAGGTATTTCACAATATTTACCCACAGTTACTTTAATTTTGACAAACCGTTTCAGCTTTTTTCACTTCAATTTAAAGTACTTCTCCATAAATGAGACAGCAAATCTTACTTGGCATGTAAAGAATGTAATTATATCAAATTGGGACAAAGATAAGAGTTATTTTAAAAGTAAGAACGACTCTAAAAGTTAATTTAAGCTTAGTCATAGTTATGAGTATTGGAGGAGGGAAAGTGGCATATGGCCGAAAAGGTTTTTAAAGATGTTTATTTCTTGATGATCAATGTCTCATATTAGAGTACAACCTTAAAAAAGTTGAGGTTAATTTTAAAAGTTGGACGTTTTTTTTAGTACTATACTTCAGGATGATCACAGGTTTGTACCCACCTAAATGAGTATTACACCGAGGACAGGTGGCCACGGTCCATGCGTACCCAGGGAACCAGGAGAAGCGTTTATCTGCCGGCCAATGCTGCGTTACGTCTGCGTTTCTGAACGTGATCACCTCAAATCGGTGTCCGTGGGGGTTTTCGAAAAGCTGTACATTAACCCTCCGACCTCCGAGCTGCGTGTCGTTGCGACTGGAGAGAGCCAGCCGGCTGGGGACGAAGTGGATGTCTGTTCCGACAGCCAGCTCGTGTCCGCACGCCCTGCACAGCAGCAGCGTGTCGGAGCTTCTCCCGGCTGCACACGCCTCACCGGGCCGATATGCAGCAGGAAAACACAGTAGCACAAAGAAAATATAGTGCATCGTTATTAACTTCTCCAGCTGCTTTACGAGCAGCCACAGGCCCCGGTTGCATCTCATTGCACGCACATGGACCCTGCACACTGACTAGCTATTGTTTTTACCCGAGACAGCGCGTCGACTGAACATCGATCAGCGTCGTTTGGTAATCGAGAAAAAAAACCCCAACCTAAACAAAATACACTAAATTAACAACTTCGCTTTTCACTCGTTCACGTAAATACTTGTTTGATATGTATTATATCAATATAATGGTGATTAATGAACTTAAACAGCGACTTATAGCGAATATTCGGAAGTGCCGTGCAGAAAAACAGGAAATACAGTCATCTCTACCATTTCCTACTTTGTAACTGCGTACATGAACACTTACATAACGAAGCCATTCAACAAAAATCAATATATAAGCATGTTGTTAGTCTCATTTCAACTCCAAAATAAATGTTAACTGGTATAACCGTCATTTTAAGAAAAAAATTTTCCCTCCTTTTTTTACTTGGTATTTTTTCTCCTAAAAACAATAATAATATAGATCCCAAAAAAAGCACGTCGAATGAAACTTAAATGAGCTTTTATTTTGAAGAAAATGGCGCAATAAGATACACGCGTTCTCAACATTCGATTTAAACATTAACCGTCACGTTCTATGGTAACTACTGGCAACGCTTATCAAAAAGAATTCCTCTCCACCAATCACAGAACGAGATGTTGCAAACGAGCCAATCAGAGGGCTCGTTTGTCGCCTTCCCAAACAACCGTGCGTTCCATAGAGGAAACAGTCGAGATTTACTATGGGAACCAAGGGAAATATGTACTTTCTTTGTTAGAAAAACGTAGTTTAGCACGCTACAAATGAGCTGTTGTTTATTTACAATCATTCTTTTGGGCATTTGTTGGCCCTAAAAGTGTTCTGAGGGCATTTTTAACGTCGGGAAACAATGAAAACCCGGGATTCACCGCCGCCACTTCATGTCCACGTACCGGAGACCACACCTGTACATGTGCATATGAGAAGGAGTCCCAGCAAGACCCCGCAGGTAAACAACCAGAGTTACAAGCATGAGTTACACTTGTTTATTAAAAGTGGAAACACAATACTACGTTGTCACATGTCAGTTTTTGATTGAAGTTTTAAATATTCCACCTGCATAGTAAGTTTGTAATCTTAGATATAAACAAATAGGTTATATGAAATGCATCATCAGCACAGGACAGGAACACAAATAGTCAAGTCTTTCTTAAAACATCAATAAGCAACCCAAAACAACACAGAAACATGTTTTTCTTGCTGTAATCATTCCTCCTGTTCATACTGACCATTAAAAGATCCCTTCATAATGCACTTATAATGTAAACAGTATATGCAAAAATGTATTTAAAAGTTTATCTGAAGATAATATGATGTTTCACTGCGATTATCTTTCAACGTTACAGTGTTTTTAGTGCCAATGTCCCTCTTTTTGTTATTATACTTCCATCACAGCTCAACAGGGAAACACAAAGAGGGAATTTGATGCTAAAAAGACTGTAAATGTGGTGGTTATCCACTTGATATGGCTAACTCAGACTGCTGAAGCTTCATACAAGCTTGTTAATTCCTCTTTTTTTCTTCAGAACAGGACAAAGGATGCCATGGGGAAGGGAGATGGAAGGAGGTCAAAGGGTCGGGCGCCATGGATTCCTCCAGGAAGACTGTCCTCCAGAAGAGATGTGGGCTCATACACGTGTCAGGTCTCTTTATAGTGTTTATCTCTCACTGCCATGCTTTACATTCAATCACAACCAACATATATGGTATTTTAAACACATATACAGCTTTTTTGACATGATTACACTGTTACAGAAGTTAAAGAAGGGGTTTACACTTATTCCTGAAAGTAGTTAATCAATACAAACCAAATTGTGAGAAACCCTACAGTAATATAGACAAACTGATGGACACTTGATGCTTACAGTATCCAGGTTCCTGATTACATGTGTCCATTTGTGTCTTTATTCCTCAGCATCTCAGTCACTGATTTATCTAGCAGCAGAGAATATTAAGAAACTTGCATAGTTTATATACAGTACATCAACATTTCTACTGGAGTACTCTAAAGTAGCATATCCACGTTTCTCAAAAGTCCTCTGAAACAATGATATGGTGTTTACATGCTCTATACACAACTTGAATACTCCAAAAACCTGATCATACCTTAAATATTTGCTTGTTACAGCTTCTCAAATGTAAGGATTAAAGCTTTTCTGTGTCATACGTGATGGTAAACTGAGTTGTTTTGGAGTTTGGACTGTTAATTAGATCAAACGAGACATTTGAAGAAGTCACCATTGGCCCCAAGAGGTTATTACAGACATTTTGCACAATTTTTTTTTGACGTTATATAAACAAATGATTCATTGATTAATCATACCTTACATGAAGTGTATTCATTTTTTTATGCATTGAAGTGGCAGCTGTAAGACAAGAAATCGTCCCGTTCTGAACAGGCCCATTTTGAATTGGACCTACACTAGTTTACAAACCCCACTTCAGAACTTGAATCTTTTCCTGTGAATAAATATTCCAGCACAGATGCTTCAGAATTCAACTTTTTTTTCCCCACTCAAGTTCAACCTCATCTGTGTGTGTCCACTGAACATGAGCTCTGTTTGTCTTATAACCAGGGAAGCAGAGGTCAGTATCAGTCAGAAGATGAGACGGGCCTCCAGCGTGACGCAGGCGATCAGGAAGAAGAGCTGGCCGCAGTATCCAAGAACCTCAGCCTCCTACTCAGAGAGCAAGAAAGTAACCATCGATCAAAGAAGTAAGAGACACCTCAGCAGCTGGAAAGTGTCAGTTTTAGCAGCTGCGACTATCGTATCAGTGATAATTGGCAGGTTTTGTTGTCAGTCCCCTTTGAAATTAAAAAATCAAGGACTACTCTCCTGGGTCACATTGTGGTTTAACATCATACAAGGAAAAATCTGCCTGTATCACCTGTTACTGAAAATAGAGCAGAAAGCAATACAGTGTGTTTTGTAAATTGTTCATTATGTTGTTCTTCTTTTAATCTAAGAATAAGAGTTGTATATTTGCTGTTCTTTTTTGAAGAACTATAAGTCGCTGCCACAGTTTTTTCTTTAAGTTATCTTTTGTGGAACAGCTGCACAACATAAAACCTTCTTATTGTAGTGAAACACCGCTGGGTTTAAACTCTTTGCATGCATTCATCATAAGTTTCTTTTTCTCAACAGACTCAAACAAATTTGTCCTTTTTTTCCCCCCCTACACTTTTTGGCCACTAATGTAACGAGAAACACAAAATGGCTGACAGATTAAATACAATACTGTATTTAGAGTTTATATATTGTAATCAGAGCCACAGTTTTGTGACAGTAGATACAACAAAGTTATTTAAAGGGCCTGTCCTCTTTAATCTGCTGAAAGTGTCTTTAAAAAGTGTAACTACAAGCATGATTTAGTGACATTACAACAAGGGCTGGAACTGATGAATTTATAGTATAATTATAATTTTAATTAGTGATTAATTTGCCCATTATTGTCTTGATTCATCAATTAATCATTTGATCCATTAAACATCAGAAAAAGGAAGGAAATTTCATTTTTTCAATTTATGAAAAAACACCAACTGTTAATCTGTAGATCCTTCAAAAGACTGAAATGACTCTTGTCCTCTTGCTTTCAGAGGAGATGCTGGCGCTCAGGGCAGGAAGGTGGATGTGCTCCTGAGGTCGCTCGTAGAAGCAGAGATTGATGGTGTTGCAGTAGCCAATCAGCTGACTACCCTGAAGGAGACTATCGACAGCCTCGCTAAGGTAATCAGGCACCAGTCCATCTTCATTGTGGAAACACAGCAGGTCAGAAAGATAATGTATGCAGGGGTGGATGATGGTGTTTTCTTTGTTTTTAATTTAATTTAATTTTTTTAGGACAAGCGGCCTTTGAAGCTGCACACAGCTTCACTTGGACGGCAGCAGGAGTTGTTGTTAGAGAAGATAGAGATGTTTGACCACACGAACCACAACCTCCGAGAGCTCCTCAGAGAGTGGAGTGAACACGAGGTACTGGAGGAAAACTCAACGTCTACATACAATAAATCTCCTCTGACTGTTTTTTTACATGCTGTGTTGTTGTTGTATGGACAGAGAGAATCGCTGGTGTGGTCAGAACAGAAAGATGCCTTGAAGATCAGATTGGCCGACACCGAAGCAGAGAACATTGTGAGTAATAATCAGCAGGTTACATACAGTGTTGTCTTTCCCTTCACTGATCATTTAACGCTCTGTGAATCTTGTCTTTCAGCGACTTGTAGCCAGATTCACAGACAAAGAAAAAGAGGCCTTCAAGCTTGCTGAGCATTTGGATTTTGAAAAGGTTAAAACCTTCCCTGTGTTTCATCCAAGCTTGGTAGAAAAAGGTTGATGTCTCCCACATAGAGTCATTTAACGGTTCATGTACAGTACAGGTGATCCCGCTCATCCTCTGCTCGTCTCCGTCTTTGCAGGAGAACGTAAAGACGACGGAGGAGCTTTCAAAAATTCTGGAGTCGACCCGCGACCATCTGGAGTCTCAGCTGAGCAGAGCAGAGGTGGAGAAAACACACCTGACTGCTCAGATTCAGGTCTGTGAACATACAATGTACAAAATGTACAAAAAATACACACACACACACACACACACACACACACACACACATACACTTACACACACTTCAACTGCCGGATGTGGACCAGCTGTTTTCACATCACACTTAACTTGTGAAATAAATGTTACTGTCGATGTTACAACACATTTCAGATGTGGTTTCTCACCTTTAAAAACTTAATTAAATGACACAATAGTAGTCCAAGAACCAAAATTATAAAAACTTCAAAATCTCTGTGGTTGCTGCCAGTTGGTGTGAAATGTGCTCTGCAGTTGGAGCCTTTGATGTTTGGTCAGGCCAGAGCTTGGATTGCTTTTCCTTTGTGGCCCTTATGTTCAGGTCTGAATTATATATCTTGAATTTATTAATCTATTAATAAAGTTGTTCTACACTACAAGTGTTGCTGGAGCTTTGACTTTCTTTTGGACTTTTTTTTCCCTTCTCTGTGAACCTTGGAAGTAGGTGAAGTTGCACCAGAGACCTCCACCTTGTTTCTACAGCGTTATGCGAGACCACACAAATTCAGAAAGATGCTCTAAAGATGCTCTATATTCAGTAATGATTACATTTCAAAATCTGACATAATTCATTATCATAGTGGTGATTTGCTTCCATATTTTAACAAAGAAATAGAACTTCATCTCTGTTTTAATTGCTTTAAATCCAAGCTGCTGAGAATCAAGCTACAAACTCTGAATGACGTATTTTCATCACACCTCAGATGTGGTTTGTGAATGACTCTCTCCTTTCTCTTTCTGTGGAGCAGAGGATGCAGCAGAGCTACAAGCAGCAGTACAAGGAGCTCCTGGCTGTGCAGGAGGAGCTGCAGACTGTGAAGCAGCAGCGGAGGGAGGAGGACCAGAAGCAGGACCAGCATGACCAGGAGGCGCTGGCCCTTCTGACCCAGCAGGCCGAGCGAGCCGAGGAGTCGGCCAAGCAGCTCGCCGCCAAACTGCAGGAGAAGGTTGGTGTAGAGATCTACTGAAGCTCCTCAACACAATGTCTGGAAATCACAGCGTAGCAGAGATACTGTCCTGTAACCTCAAGACTATTGCACAAAGGGATGTTGGAATATTTGAGGGCAAAATATAGGGGATAAGTTTACACACTCAGCATCTGGACAGTCAAATAAAATGGCAGAGGGTAAATATAGAGCACTGTAAAGTAAATATGGAGTTATTTATGTCAATCAAACACAGATACTGACAAAAAAAACAACCCATTTCTGATATTTTACCTAAAGATCATTTTTCTTCAGTCTAATAATGAAAAACTATTAAAGGTATCATTGGATTATATGTTTTAAACGAGATATCTGGCTCACACAGCATCAACAATCAAGTTCAGAGGAAATCCAGCCAGCCTCTTGGTTCAGATGCAGTATTTTAGTGAAAAACTCGACCTGCAAATACTGAAGTGTGGCTTCTTTGATGTCTGAGCTTCTGCATGAATGACACTTTCCTACTGGCTAGGTTTAGATGGCTTTACTATATGAATCTTGTCATTATTGCAATTTACCTCTTTGAGAAATTTTCCGGTCCCCAAAATCAAAATTTCCTGAAGGATTAAAACGTGAACAATAATATTAATATTAATCATAATGAGACGTGTGTGTGTGTGTGTGTGTGTGTGTGTGTGTGTGTGTGTGTGTGTGTGTGTGTGTGTGTGTGTGTGTGTGTGTGTGTGTGTGTGTGTGTGTGTGTGTGTGTGTGTGTGTGTGTGTGTGTGTGTGTGTGTGTGTGTGTGTGTGTGTGTGTGTGTGTGTGTGTGTGTGTGTGTGTGTGTTATCTTGCAGGAATCCCAGCTGGCTGAAGCTCTGTCCACATCCAGTGACTGGTGTCTCCGTCACTCTAAAGAGGCGACGGCTAAAGCAAAGCTAGAAGAAGAAATATCTGCTGTCAAAGTGTGAGTGCAGTCAGACACACTTTTAGCCCAGTTTGATGCTTTAACACATCAACAGGTGCACAGCAGTCAGGCAGCGGCGTTTCTTATCATCTGAAGGCTCTCTGGGAAGAATCCTGCAATAATTGTATTAGTTTATTAACTCGATGCATCATAAGGATACATTTGTTGATTTTCTATTTGTGGACTTTAAATTTTAATGGATTTAAAACATTTGAATTTCTCATGTAACTTGTCAGAGCTTCAGACATAATCCTTTAGCAGTAAAACATTTGGTTATAAAACTGTTTGAGATTTTACTTTTACTAAATAAAAGATCTAAATTTAACCCAAAATTAAATTATCCAAAAGATTATGGAAAACAATCTTCATGTAGCGCACATAAAGTCACCAGCATTAGAAGTTAGGTAATTAACTGGTAATAAAATGTATGAAATACTTGATAATTATCTTACATTTCTAAAGTTTGGTAGAAATAGGTGTTAAGATAATAGTTTCACTGTGCAGATAACAGATATATTATTATGTATATTAACTCTCAAATCAAAGTGCTTCACTTGCAACATAAAAGGCATGAAAGCAAAATGTAAAACACATGTGACACAATGTAAAAATGTAAAGTGTAAAAAGAGACATTTAAGTAGAAGTTTAAAAGGTTGAACAGAAAATAAAAAATAAAATAGAATAAGACGGGTAAAACAGCAGAATAAAAATTACAGTGTACTGTGAGATAAATAATTTGATTTAATAAAAAAAGAGAAAAGTTTGAAAAGCGAAGCCTACATTTCCTCTGCAGTTCCTCACTGAATTTCTAAATATCATTAAATATTTACCAGACAAAGAAGGTCAGAGAAAGTGTGATACAGTTGATTAGAAGTCATTCATACAAATAAATAAACAATAAAGTTTCATGAACCAGTTTTAAAGAACTGATAAAAATGAGGAGGTTAAAATGAATCGCTGTGAGAGTAAAACAAAACCATTTTTTTCAATGTCATTAAATTCATGGGAGTTGCTTTAGTTTCATTGCTGTAAAAACGGGAATAATGTGACTATAAAATCATTTATGGGCCCTGAGATGAAAACATGACACAGTCTTTATGATCCTGCTGCCTCTGCAGGCGGGTGAGCGAGCTGAGCTCCCAGCTGCGCTCAGCGGAGGAGAAGAGTCGCACGGAGAGAGACGAGCTCCGGGATCAACTTCAACTTCTCAGTGCTGAAAACGCCTCCACTAAACTGGACAACCAAAGACTCACGGTACCGTCACACAAATCTCCATCCTCAACTTTAAACTGTCTGATTACCTGTTATTAATCAATAGCTTGTTTTTTTATATATTAGAAGAATAAGTTGTGTTTAGAAACTCGTCATCTTCCTCATTGTGTTATTTTTTTGTTCTTTCTTATTATAGCTCTTTGTTTTATTCTTTTATACTTTGCATAATTCTGAAACATGTTATCATCCTCATAATTCTTGTGGACCAAAGCAGCTGTATCATGGTGACGTTTAATAGAAGCTTACGTCGTCATATTTTAGGGTCAGCTGACGTCGTCCGAGGAGACGCTCAGAGTTTTGCAGTCTGAAGCCCGGCGGCTGAAATCAACCATCAAAAAGCACGAAATCCTGGTGGAGAAATACAAGAAGAAGGTAGAGTTTGACTCTCAGTGATGCTGCTTCACTTTACACACCAGTGTACTAGTTCCCCAACTAGTCTAACCTCGGGTCCAGGTTTTCCCTCAGATGGTTAACTACTACTAAACATTACTAAAGAACAACTGAGGCTTAAAGCTCAATTAAATAAGGAGCGTGAATATGAGTGACAATAGAGTTTAACCCTTTACATACTGTTCATATTCTGACTCATAATTAGTCTCCACACCAACTCACATTCATAAATTCCCCATCAGTCATTAATAAATGTTTGATTAATCATTCTGTGAAAAAAACTACATTTACAATCATGTTTCATACATATAGAAAATGTGTATCAGCTGCACAAAAAATATAAAAAAAATGTATATATTTAGTTTTTACAGCTCTCAAATGTAAAAATGTAAGAGCTAAAAACCAACATTTAAAAAACATTAAGATGAACAGCAGTGAAGACTAAAACTACTGAAGCTGTTTTAATAGCAGGTAAGAGGCTGTAATGTAAAGAGCATTCTCTCTCTCTCTCTCTGTCTCTCTCTCTCTCTCTCTCTCTCCCTCTCTCTCCCCCTCTCTCCCCCTCCGTGCAGGTCCAGCAGGCTCGTCTGGAATCGGAGGAGTGCTGCCTGAAGCTGGAGGCGACCCAGACGGAGGCGCGGGAGGTGAGCTCGAGCCTGCAGAGGGAGAAGGAGCAGGTGAGGAGGGAGCTGCTGGGCCGACTCAGAGAGCTCGAGACGTTGCCCGACAGACTGAAGCGGACCGAGCAGCAGCTGCGAGACGCCCAGCAAGAGGCCGACGTGCACCAGAGGAGGAACGTGGAGCATAACGCCGCCCTGTCTGAAGTTAGACACAAGGTGCTGACCATAGACTGTATATAAAATGGAAAATTTCCGGTGCATGCTGGGAAAAATAAAAACACGGATTCTACTTATATGGGCATCAGGAGGAGCATGAGGCGCCCTCCTGAACCTGTGAACCAATCAACCTGTCAATCACGACGTAGCCACGCCCTAATGCATACCCTGCTTTATCGTCACATATAAAATCAGGGAGGCCAAAATGTCCCAAATGAACATCATACTGCATTGAAGAAGGCTTTAAACTAGCGATTGAGACCATAAACACATTTTGAAAACGTTTACTGAGGTTAGAAATCAAGTGAGAAGTTGGTGAATTCTCCATTTAACTTGTATTGAGACGGAAGTCCTTTTGACACCAAAACGGTCGCCCCCTGGTGGCCTTTTGATAGAATGCAGTTTTAAGTTACTTCCGCGTTGGCCTCATTTCAGAGGATGGGACTGGTGCTGACAGCCGTGTGTTGTAACCTGCTTATATTCACTCGCATCCATCTCAACACACACACACACACACACACACACACACACACACACACACACACACACACACACACACACACACACACACACACACACACACACAGACACACACACACACACACACACACACACAGATGAGTCCTGTTTCTGCAGCCTTGACAGCAGCATTGTGTTCTTCTGCAGGTGGAGCAGCAGGGCTCTCAGCTGGAGGTGTTTCAGCAGAGGAACATGCTGCTGCAGGAGGAGAACAACGTGCTCAAGGAGAAAAATTACAACTTAGAGAGGTGATTAAATAAGCCGAGCAGCAAACAATACAAGTATGCACATATTGATTAGACGTGAATCGATTGCTGTAGCATCAAAGCACGAGATGTTAAGCAGCGGATCCTTAAAAAGTCTTTTGATTATTGATACTAAAGGTCTAAAAATGTATTAAAATGTCTCGAATCTTAGGAGTTAAGGTATTACATTTGTTCAGTTTATGTTGTTTATCATTAGTATCATTATTTTTTGATCAAAATAATCAGCTGTTGGTGAAACTCATCATTAGTTGCAGTCCCTTTATAAATGTCTAGCTCCATTTTAACCCATTACAACAGTAAAATTCTACTTTTGCATTATTATGTCTCAGCAATGGTATTTTTACCTTCTTTCCCTCCTTCCTTTTCTCTTTCTTTCCTCCTCCCTACCTTCCTCCCTTCCTCTTTTCCTTTCTCCCTCTCTCCCTCCTTCCTTCTTTCCTCCCTCCCTTCCTTTCCTTCCTCCCTTCCTTCTTTTCTTTCCTCCCTTCCTTCCTCCCTCCTTTCCTTCCCTCCTCCCTCCTTTCATTCCTTCTTTCCTCCCTTCCTTCCTTCCTTCTGTCCTTCCTTCTTCCCTCCCTCCTTCTTTCATTCCCTCCTCTTTTCCTTTCTCCCTCTCTCCCTCCTTCCTTCTTTCCTCCCTACCTCCCTTCCTTCCTTCCTTTCCTTCCTCCCTTCCTTATTTTCTTTCCTCCCTTCCTTCCTCCCTCATTTCCTTCCTCCTTTCCTTCCCTCATCCCTCCTTTCATTCCTTCTTTCCTCCCTTCCTTCCTTCCTTCCTTCCTTCTGTCCTTCCTTCTTCCCTCCCTCCTTCTTTCATTCCCTCCTTCCTCCCGTCCTTCCTCCCTCCCTCCTTCTCTCTTTCTTTCCTCCTCCCTTCCTTCTTTCCTCCCTTCCTCTTTTCCTTTCTCCCTCCATCCCTCCTTCCTTCTTTCCTCCCTCCCTCCTACCTTCCCACTACAACAGTAAAATCCTACTTTTGCATTATTATGTCTCAGCAATGGTATTTTTCCCTTAAAGCGGTTTTAAAAAGAACTTAAAAGTAATTAAATATGTTATTAAAAATGTGCAAGGACCCTAATTTTAAAGTCATCACATGCTTTGTTTACATTTTCTATTGATTTGTCTGTTTGTGTAGGAAGCTGGACGACTTCGAGGTAGAAAACAAAGAGATGTGTGACGCTCTCATCTCGAAGGAGGCGAGCGTTCGCAGCGTTCAGCAGCAGCTGGAGGAGAAGGTCAGCGAGTGCGGCGTCATGTCCAGGCAGCTGCAGCAGACTCTGGACGACGCACAACGACAGGTCTGCAACTGTAAAGTCAGAGTAAAGAGAGAGTGGCAGCTGTTAGAGCCGTTCGGTATCAGGTTCAATGTTATGTGTGTGTGTGTGTGTGTGTGTGTACTAGTGTGGTTCCCTGCTGTGGTTGTAGCAGAGTCGCTTCCCAGCAGAGACCACAGACAGGCAGGTGTCGTTTAGACCTTTTTTATTTGAAACTAAACTGTCGTGGAGCTCGAAGCCCAGTCCCGTCACCACCGACGACACAAACTTAAAACACAAAAACTTAACGTAAACTTTGAGTCCGTATCTTCGGCTGCACTTTCCACGTGCAGCTCGTCCCAGGCCAGCCGCTACTGCAGAGACAAAGAGAGGATGATTAGTCAGCTCACACCAGCTGACTGCCAAAGCCACGCCAGGAGTATGAGGAAGGTTTAACCCTTACGTAAAGTTCATATTCCCAGTCAGTTTTGACCTGGTTTAGGAATCCCCTCATATAAAGTGTCTATACCAAATTTTGAACCACAGATGTGTTTAGAAAGCATCAATAGTGGATCTGACTGATCAATAAATGTGATTAAACATTGATTCATGTTTCAGAGAGCAGAGAGAGTGTATTTTTTAGCTTTTCCACCACTAAACATCTATCACACAATATCATGTCCTATTTTACCTAAGACATGAAAATATAACATAGCAATAAGGATTTAAATGTTATTTTATATGTAAAGTGTAAATGAGCAGAACTTTATGGAGCTGTGGGGTTTATTGTATAACCATTAGAGCCATCAGTCTTCACTGCTACATCATAAAAAGAAATCCTCATAACTACTTTCTTATTAAAACGATTAACTATTCATTTCACTAAAACACATGTCAATAGATACGGGTCAGATTTAACCAAGAACAGCCTCAATGGACTAAAAAAGGAAAGGTCATCAAATTTCACTTTAGACAGGTGTGTCAGTTTTTTGACCGTCATCTCTGTTGCAGCATTTTGTTATCGTGCAAGTTAAATGGACATAAATGCATGTTGAGAATGATCTAACCTGCTGATGAACCAGATTATGTAATAAATACCAAACTGTGAAGCTTGGCTATGGATGTTTGGACTGAAGCACTCATGCTGCACTACTGGTTTAACAGCATTCAATAGCTTGTGAGTGTTTTGTTTATTCACGACTTGACTTATTTATATAAAGTCATGAATAAACAAACAGGGAACCACACTAGTGAACATATCCATACGCCTTTAATAATGAACCCTGATAGAAAACAGCTGCTGAGATGTGCTGTGGGATATTATCAGTCTGATGGATCCTGGCCCTTTGCCCACTACTCATCCTGCTTTTATATTGCCAGTGCAGAAAAAGCCTAAAATAATAAATAATAACTTTTACCCGAACAAAATCACAGGTAGGATGGAAGGGAGGAAGAAGGAAGGAAGAAGGAAGGAAAGGAGGAAGGAAGGGAGGAATAAGGAAGGAAGGGAGGAAGAAGGAAGGAAAGGAGGGAGGGAGGAAGGGAGAAAGAAGGAAAGAGAGAAGAGGGAGGGAGGAAGGGAGGAAGAAGGAAGGAAAGAAGGGAGGAAGAAGGAAGGAAAGGGGAAAGGAAGGAAGGAAGGAAGGAGGAAAGAAGGAAGAAAGGAAGGTAGGAGGGAGGGAGGAAGGAGGGAGGGAGGAACGAAAGAGGGATGAAGGAAAGAAGGAAGGGAGGAAGGAGAGAAGGAAGGAAGGGAGGAAGGACAGACGGAAAGAAGGAAGGGAGGAAAGAAGGAACAGTCAAAACAGACGGGGTCAATTTGACCCGGGAGGACGACAGGAAGGTTAAACATGTTTTAATGACTGATGGGTGAATGTATGAATGTGAATTGGTGTAGAGACTAATTATGAGTCAGAATATGAACAGTATGTTAAGGTTTAAATCAACACTCACATGCATGTTTATCTTCAGTATGAACATTTAAACAGCTTTTGCTTTCTGTAGATGTTCTGTTGTGATAAACAAACCCGTCGTTTAACCCCCGCAGGTGGACGACGGCTTGCAGAGAGTTTTGGCGAAGGAGAGAGCGTCTCAGTCTAAAGCGCTGGACCTGCAGAGTCAGCTGAGCCAAGCCAAAACGGAGATGAGTCAACTGCAGCGAAGCAAGCAGGAGGTACGCCTCCAGTCAATGCTGTCATTATTAGTCAGCGCCTTTTTTAAGACGGATTCAGAGTCAAACTAGAAGAGAAATGAACACATGAACGAATCTGTGGCTCACAAACAAAACTTTTGACTCATGAACTGAAGAGATTGAAGAACTGAAAAAAGGAAAATCAAAACTCTTACCAGCTCTGTAACAACCATAGACTGTATATAAAATGGACGTAACATCCGTGACGTCACCCATTGGTTTGTGGACTGCTGCTTGGAGGCCAATAGTATCGGATCTGAGCAGCGCCATCTTGAAAATTTCAGGTGCATGCTGGGAAAAATAAAAACACTGATTCTACTTATATGGGCATCAGGAGGAGCATGAGGCGCCCTCCTGAACCTGTGAACCAATCAACCTGTCAATCACGACGTAGCCACGCCCTAATGCATACCCTGCTTTATCGTCACATATAAAATCAGGGAGGCCAAAATGTCCCAAATGAACATCATACTGCGTTGAAGAAGGCTTTAAACTAGCGATTGAGACCATAAACACATTTTGAAAACGTTTACTGAGGTTAGAAATCAAGTGAGAAGTTGGTGAATTCTCCATTGACTTGTATAGAGACGGAAGTCCTTTTGACACCAAAACGGTCGCCCCCTGGTGGCCTTTTGATAGAATGCAGTTTTAAGTTACTTCAGCGTTCGCATCATTTCAGAGGACCAGAACTCCCCGCCTGGTAACAACTTATCGTACAATAACGTAATTATCAAACATCATCATGTCTATATATGGACTTATCGTATGATGCATGGACATGACCTTTGACCTCAGTATCGCCACACTTCACATTAGCAGCTAAGAGGCTATTCATGTCACATTGGCTAAGCGAGTAGTGTCCTCCATTCCTCACTGTGCTCGTCCTGAGTGGAGACTGCAGAAGAATTAAAGGTGAATAACTCTGTCCCCAACAATAATGGCAGTCTCCCTCTCCCCCTTTACATTATTATACGTTTATATTATCATTATATCAGTGGTATAAAATGATCTTCAAATGACAATAATATCGTTTATCGTGATTATTTCTGAGACAATATATCGTCCAACCAAAGTAGTTATGGTGACAGGTCTAGTCATGATGGACAGGCGTCTTTCAGCTTCCAATTCTCACTTCACATCATTAAAATTAGTCCACTGGTTTGTTTTTCACTGGATGTCAAAGTATCTTAAGGGTTAAAACCTGCAACATGAACTGTAACATCACTGGTTTGAGTTTTCGACCTTTTTTCGATATTTTCTCTAAATGATTTCCTGTCATATCTCGACTATAGTCTGTAATAATAACGGCTAAAAATGCACAAAAATACTGAATATCCAGGTTTATTTACCACTAATAGCCAATACTGCCCACTCTCCCATCCTCCACCTCCCTTCGTTATAATACTATTTATATCAGTGGTATAAAATGATCTTCAAATGACAATAATATCGTTTATCGTGATTATTTCTGAGACAATATATCGTCCAATAAAACTAGTTATTATGACAGGTCTAACTCTCACAGCCGTGTTGTTTGTGTGTTTCAGATGGAGCGTCGTTTCCAGAGTCAGCTGCAGAACCTGAGGGACAGACTGGAGCAGTCGGACGCTACGAACCGCAGTCTGCAGAACTACGTTCATTTTCTCAAAACCTCGTACGGAAACGTGTTCGGCGACTCTTTGCTCACGAGTTGACGGGTCTGAACGGGCGTCCGAGCGATTTACCTTATATCAAATTAATCAAATGAATTTTGAGATGTTAGTTCACTCGAATGTATTTATATGATCTTGAATAAAGAAACATTTCTGCACATTTCATGATTCTGATGGCATTCGACACTTTGTCTCCAAATTTTACTTTTCCTGTCATATTTGAGTGAAATATACACAATAAATAAATAATTAAAAAATAACTAATATATATATAAACATACTGTATATTCCACATTGATGAAATACCATAGGTTTAAAATACTTTCATAATAAGTTAAGAAAAAAACAAACATATTTTAGATCGATGCCAAAACACTTTAAGCAGTTTGGTAATTAACGATATTCTTGTTCCTAAAAGAACTTTAATATAGGAGAAAAACTAATATATGTTTTTAATACCTCAGATTAGTTCTTTAAGTATATCTGATGCTTTATAATCTTATTAATTTAAACTGTGAACATTTAGTTTTGGCTTGATGATTTAATGGGAAAAGTTGGCTGGCAAACAAGAAATAACCAGGCAGATTTTTTGTTTAAAGGAGCGTTGTTATACTCCCAGTGAAACCAGTGATAATGTGATATTATTATACCATGAAAAAATGGGTTATAATCGGAGTCAAAAGGATTATTCTGTATAAAACACTTCATGTAACCTTCCACGTGTGTCTGTAAAATATGTATTAAAAAAAGCACCTCAATTAAATATGTGTATGACTTTAATGTATATGTGCATGTATACTCTCTCTCCATATATATATATATGTATGTGCATCTGTCCAGTGTATGTAAAAACTACAAAATTGCTTTTTTCCATTGTTATTATTTATTTATTGTTATACACTCATCTTTTATTGTTGTATAGTCTGTTCAACCTGGCATTTATTCATTATCATCATTATTTATTCTATTATATTATCTTCTTTTTTTTTTAAAATTTAAAGCCTTTTAATTTTGTGTAGCTATTAAAAATGTGTAATTATGTTATTGTTTTATCTCATCGTACCCTGAAATAATTTACAAAAAGCCCCCAAAATATTACTAATACAATTACTTGACAGATAAATGTTACTGGTTACGTTACACATTGAGATTTTACTCAAGAATATAACAATTAGAATATGATTTGTTATTATTTATGAAACTATCCAGCATTATATATAAAAATAGCTAGAATTAAAAGCTCCACCTTGAAAACACACATTCAGTTAATTTAAGTACATTGTGCTGATAAATCCTTACTTTCACTTTTCACTTCTACTAGTTTTACTATTAATAATCATTTCACTTTTTCCTTCCTTCCTCCCTCCTTCCTTCTCTCTTTCTTTCCTCCCTACCTTCCTCCCTTCCTTCTTTCCTCTGTCCTTCTTTCCTCCCTTCCTCTTTTCCTTTCTCCCTCTCTCCCTCCTTCCTTCTCTCTTTCTTTCCTCCTCCCTACCTTCCTCCCTTCCCTCTCTCCCTCCTTCCTTCTTTCCTCCCTCCCTCCTACCTTCCTTCCTTCCTCCCTTCCTTCTTTTATTTCCTCCCTCCCTTCCTTCCTCCTTTCCTTCCCTCCTCCCTCCTTTCATTCCTTATTTCCTCCCTTCCTTCCTTCCTTCCTTCAGTCCTTCCTTCCCTCCCTCCCTCCTTCTTTCATTCCCTCCTTCCACTTCTGAAAATCTTATAGTTCTTCTTCTACCACTTAGATTTACCAACATTCCCAGTAAAGTAGAAAAGATGGAAATAAAGCAAGACAGTGTTTTACCTGTAGTCCCAAAGTTATTACATTACAGAAATATGAATACATAGTTGAGTGGTCTACTATAATGTATATTATTAATAATAATGGTTCAGAATAAACAATCACAGATTTCTACAGAGAGGACTCTCTAGATAGTTAATGAACCCTAATGGAAAGATTATATATTAATGACAGAACTATCCAAAGTACATTAAAGCTGTTTATAAAGCCATTTGAATTTATTAATTTATTTATTTTTAGGGTTTTAGGGAAACTGCACAACCTCACATTACGTCTTTTATATGTTTTGTTTGTTATTTACTGTTTTGTTTAATAATTGTAGGTGTCCTCGAGTGCTCAGAGAGACGAGGAAATTAAAATGTATTATTTGTTATTATTATTATTATTATTATTATTATTAATGGTTTGTCCCATCTCTAACAGACAGGCTCACAAAATAAATAAACAAAATAAATAAGGCACATTTATTTGTATAGCACATAAAAGTGCTTTACATATAGTGCAAAAGGAGAACATAAAAAGCAAATTTAAACATACAATATTATTTAAAAATAATAATGTTTAGAAGAAAAAAAACAACAATCATTATTTATTTATTTTTAGGGGTGCTGAGATCAAATTTAGGGTCTAAAATCCCCAGCTGGTAAAAGCCGGAACCATCAGTGGAGGAGGGGTTTGTTTCTCGTCGGATTGTATTTCCCTGTAACCTCATCCGGTTGTTCAAACCTTAGCTTGGTGTAAGTTTTATCTCTTTAGTTTGTTTAGTTTTTGGTTTATATTCACAGATTTGTGTCATCATGCCGTCTGAAAGTCGACGATGGGAAACTTTAGAGGCTTTAAAAAACTCCCCGAAAGGACAAATCCGGTTCGACCCGGACTGGTGGGAGCGAGGCGAGGTGAGTCAGCTATGATACTAGTGTTTCCCTTCATGCATCCCATAATACTAGCAGAGTAAAGGCTAATGTTAGTGTTTCCCTTCATGCATCCCATAATACTAGCAGAGTAAAGGCTAATGTTAGTGTTTCCCTTCATAATACTAGCAGAGTAAAGGCTAATGTTAGTGTTTCCCTTCATAATACTAGCAGAGTAAAGGCTAATGTTAGTGTTTCCCTTCATAATACTAGCAGAGTATAGGTTAATGTTAGTGTTTCCCTTCATAATACTAGCAGAGTAAAGGCTAATGTTAGTGTTTCCCTTCATAATACTAGCAGAGTAAATGCTAATGTTAGTGTTTCCCTTCATAATACTAGCAGAGTAAATGCTAATGTTAGTGTTTCCCTTCATGATACTAGCAGAGTAAAGGCTAATGTTAGTGTTTCCCTTCATAATACTAGCAGGGTAAATGCTAATGTTAGTGTTTCCCTTCATGATACTAGCAGAGTAAAGGCTAATGTTAGTGTTTCCCTTCATGCATCCCATAATACCTCCTTCCTTCCTTCTTTCCTCCGTCCTTCCTTCCTCCCTTTCCTTCCTCCCTTCTTTCCTTCCTTCCTTTTCTCCCTTCCTTCCTCCTTCCTTTCTTTCCTTCCTTCCTTCCCTCCATCCTTCCCTCCTTTCCTTCCTTCTTCCTTCCTCACTTCCTTCCTTCCTCCCTTCCTCTTTTCCTTTCTCCCTCCCTCCCTTCCTCCTTCCTTCCTTCTTTCCTCCATCCTTCCTTCCTCCCTTCCTTCCTTCCTTCCTGCCTTCCTTCCTTCCTTCCTTCTTCCTCCCTTCCTCCCTTCCTTCCTTGACTCGAGGACAACAGGAGGGTTAAACTGTTCATGACTTGAGTTTGAATGTGTTTGTGTCCTTGCAGGATATTTTGGCCGGTTATAAAGAAGACCTCAGCTTGTCCTCGCACTCTGGAATCATATTGCAGCGTCTCGGCTCCTTGCCCTCGCAGAGGTCCTGTTTTCTGGGCTCCAGCTCCGGAGACTCCAGCCCCGGTCTGTCGGAGGAGAACCCAGCCTCGATCTCCTCCACAGGGTCCATCTCAGACATCACCGCCAGGCACAACACGCTCTCCGCAACAACGTCTTTAAAGAGTGAGCATGAACAGGTAAGTTTCTCCTCCACTCCTAAAAATAGAAAGGCTGATTTTTCCCCAGAGTTTTTATATGGCAGAGAAAAGATAGTAATTCCTGATCTTGGAAACAGCAGATTGACAAATTTTAGTTTACTCAGTATTTTATTTACTCACTTACGATTAAAGCAGGAAACAAATGAACTATGAGATGGAATATGAAATGCAGACTTATTAGTAAATGGAAGAAAAATGTTGACATTTGTCTTATGGGTCATAAGGGTTGGCAAGATGAGCAATTCAAACATATCTTGAAAAATAGTTTCAAAAGCAGCATCAGGTTTGTTCAAATGTACATTTAGTATTTTTGTTGGTTTTATATCATTTGAAATGACATTTGCACCATTTTTAACCAAAAGTAAGACTGAATGCTCCTGAAAATGTTAAATGGTGTAACCACAAAAGAATGATAAATATTCCATATTTTATCACCTACAGTGTATTTAAGTGGACTTATACTAATAATGACTTCATTTAAAACATGTAAATGTTTCCTGATCTCCATGGTTACCAGATTAAATGTAATATTTAGAACAATTGTATTCCATTACCTTTATTTAATATAAAAGTTATAATGTAAGATCATGCCAAACTAGTTGATATGGTGTTTTATTGAGAATTTACTGTTTTTAAGCAAGTTGAATTATTTGGTACAAAGTTTTTATGGTTACACCACTTAGACATTTTTGCCATAATCCTCTAATATATTCTCTCAAAATGGATTAAAAGCAGAAATTTGATGCTGGGTCCACAAAAAAAGAATGTGTGCAAGTTGATACGTATATTCATACGTTTATTTTCACATTTGAATCCCTTTTTAAATTTGACTAAACCACATGGACACAAAAAAAACATCATTCACCCTCATATGTTGAGCTGGATTTGATGCTTTCTTTCTTACAAAAATAGAACAGCAGCACACTTTATATTGGTTCTGTTTCCCCTTTTTTTGCCCTGCTGACTTTCTGCCTCCATCCTTTGCTCAGTTTAACATGCTGCACGCTGCTATCAATGAGGCGAAGGCGGAAGATCCAGAGGTGGATGTCAGCGAAGTCTCCAGCCCTGTGTCTCTACCCGCCATCTCCCTGCTGTCGCCCAAAGCCATGGATACGGCCGGTCGCATCATCAAATTTGAGGAGGAACAACGAGAAAAGGCAAAGGTCAGACAGAGACATTCTTAAATTTCTTCCACAAAATTAATAGTTGAAAGCAAAAAATATCAAACATTTTTTATGTGCAGCCTCTCAAATGGCCTGTTGGTCAGCTTTGCAGTCTCACCTGGTGTCTTAAATCTGTCGGCACAGGTGGCGCTCAAACTGCGGCAGGAGATGCAGGAGAAGCTGATGGTGGAGGTGGCGAGTTCAGGTTCAGAGCAGCTGAAACGCTTCGAGGAGTTCATGGAGCTGAAGCAGAGGCAGGAGTACCAGAGCATGAGGGACATGATGGACAGAGAGTAAGACTTAATCCACAAAGATCAACGTCACATGCCGTCTGGTTTTCCACTAAACGTTTTTTTTCTATTTCTGTGCGATAGAACTAAAGAGAGCATCGGGCGTCAAGAGAAGCTGAAGGAAGAGCAGCGACACAGGATGAAGGTATGATCATAAGTTCACACGTACAAGTTTCTGGAGTCAGTAACACCTAAACAATGTTGCATTAAAAGTCTGGAAACATCATGAACTCTGGTGTCGTGATTTGTTGGATTTGTTTGTTTGTGCCGTCAGATCCTGAACCTGCGCCTGAGGGAAGCGGAGCAGCAGCGCATGCGTGAGGCAGAGCTGGAGCGACAGCGGCAGTCAGAAGGCCGGGAGAGGCTGCGCAACCTCAACACCATTCAAGAGGAGATCCTGCAGCTCAACCAACTGCTGGAGCCGTCCACTCAGACCAAGACTAGTGTCCCGCCAGCCAGTCTCAGCTCCTACAGCACCCGCGGGAACCAGCTCTGCTCCCAGGTGTCAGAAGTGGTCCGAAAGACAGCAGAGGTCAGTTCAGTGTCAGGTTTGGATCGGGGCACCTGGAGACCGAGAAGAAATGTGATTGGACACTTTTACCGTCTTCTTTACAGGGAGAGTTTCCCAGTGTTGAGGACATGACCGTGGCAGAGCGAGCCCTCCACGAGATGAGGGCCCTGATCCGGCTGATGCAGGAGGAGGTGGCCAAGGCTCAGGAGAAGAAGAAGAAGGATCAGGAGGATGAGGAGGAGCGCAGGAAGCAGGTAGAGCTGCATGCGCAGCAGGAAGCACAGAAGAAGGCGGCGCAGTCCGCCAAAGAGAAAGCACAGAGGAAAGGTGAGAGAGTATAGCTTTGTTATTGTAAGAATGAACACATTAAGTCACTGTATGGAAAGAAATCTTTGTTGCAACATGTTAGCAGGAAAAAATCATGTTGGGCAGCTGTAAAGTTACAAAAACATGATTTTTAATAACTGTCTATGTATACTGTGTAATGATCAATAACACAGCTCCAGTCAAACAATAGCAATACTGGTCATAATCAGTGTGATTCAAGACTAAAACAATACAGCGGAGCACTCGGATACTGAGTTAAATACATCTACACTTATTTTACGTGATAAAATAAGTGAGTCAAAGATCACATTCAATAAGTTAAATCCGACATCATAAAACATAATGTCTAGGCTAAAGATCAGTAGTTCTCCTTCTTGGTTTCTTGTTCAAGCAAGAGAGTGAATATTGGACTTTACATTCAGCAGGTGGACAGAAACACGACTCCAAATGAATGATGTTGATCAAAACTGCTGGAAGTGGAAATAATAAGTGACTGTTTGTTACATCAGTGTTCACAACTTGTTTCTGCTGTCCCCAAGTGGACAAACAATGTTACTGCAGGTTTAAAGATTTGTTTGTTTTTTTATTGAACTAGGTGTGAGGAATGAGGTAGTCAATTTGAGATCATGGTCTCTTTTTCAAAATAACCAGTTTACATTCATAACTGGTTTCTGCTGCCCCCAAGTGGACAAAAGCGTTAATGCAGGTTTAAAGACCGTTAAAGGCAAGACTAATATAAGAATAAGGTAGTTTCATTGAGACCATGGTCTCTCTTTCAAGCAAGATATGTGTAAAAGAATAACCAGTTGACATATGGACAGATTCACCCACAAATTTCACACTGGCAGACAGAAAACAGTATTTGACCGTAATTATCTTCCCACAGGGCTGCAGAACAGAGCTGAAGACACCACACTGAAATGGTACAAGGAGCTGCAGGCTTCCGCTGCTCAGTGCGCTCAGTCCTTCGAACAACTTAATACCCCAAAAGACAATCAGGTGGGTTGAATGGGCTAATTTTTCATTTGAATCAGGAACTATATGATCTAAGAATAAGAATACACCATCATACAGACGGTTTAATCTCTCTTCTCTGCACTCAAAGACAAAGAAACTGAAGTTGGAGCTTCAGAAGGCGGCCAGCATCCCCGTCAGTCAAATCTCCAGCAACTCCGGATCTCAGCTCAGAGAGATCTTTGACAAGATCGACAAGCTGCTCTCGGGACGGGGTGTGGTGTCAGGTGGCAAGTCCATCTCCACCTCCCAGCATCCACAGGGTCTGGACTTCGTCAGCTACAAACTGGCCGAGAAGTTTGTGGTGAGTCTGCCTGTCGCTGTTCGATACATAGTCACACAAATCCTTCAGACTGTAGAAATAAAGCTGTTTGTATGACTTCATGTACAGTTAATTAAGGGAACTCACTTCTATAATTGTCACTACCACGTATCCAATCTGTGTTTGTGTTAGAGAGTTAGTAGATTTGTCTGTGGGCGGAGATTCACCACAAAACCTTGCACTTACGTTACCCACAATCCAACTCAACCACTGATGGTTTGGTCTGAAATTCAGGTGTGTTGTGCTGGTAGCGGCTATCTTAGTCCTTGAGCTGTTATCCTCCAGCTGAGATGAGGAGCTACAGAGGTCTCACTTCTTTCTAACTCCACTCAACTCAGGTTCGATTCCCGGCTCCTCCAGTCAGCATGTCGATGTGTCCGTGGGCAAGATACTGAACCCCTAAATTGCCCCCAATGACTATGTCAACGGTGTTTGAATGTGTGTGTGAATGTTGGTTTCCTCCTGATGAGCAGGTTGGCCTCTGTTGTAGCCTCTGCCGTCAGTGTGGGAATGTGTGAATTTGACTTGTGGTATAAGAGTGCTTTGAGGGGTCGAAAGGCTAGAAAAGCGCTATATAAGTACAGTCCATTTACTCTTTCTTTTTTTTTTTTCTTTTTTACATATACTTCAAATATGAAATTTTAATTCTTTGTTTTTCTTTTTTTTCTAATCCTTGAAATCCATGAATTATTCACCAAGCACAAGCAATACCAGTTGATGAAATTGAAGGATGAAAAAAAATATATATGTTTTAAGATTTATAATAAGGTCATTCTTTTTTAGTCCCATGATGGGGAAATTTACAGTGTTATAGCAGCAAAGTGAGGAGGGAAAAAAGAAAGAGCATCAATAACAAGTATTAAAAACATAAAATAATACGTACACAAACAATAAAAACAATTGGAAATGAAAAAAGGAAACAAAAACAAAACACATGATAATTCATAAACAATGCAGTGGTGCACACAATGCATTACATAATACATTAATGATCAATAATACATGAAACGGTGCAGTGGTGCATTCATTTAAAAAGTTTTGCACACAGCTCCAGTCAAACAATAGCAATACTGGTCATAATCAGTGTGATTCAAGACTACTCAAACAATGCAGCGGAGCACTCAGATACCGAGTTCAATACATCTAGCTAGAAGAAGATATTGCACATAATCCGTGATATAATAAGTTGAGTCATATTGAGTAAATAAAATCAGAAATCAATGAATAAAGTCTAAACGAAAAATCAGCAGTTCTCCTTCTTGGTGTCTTTTTCAAGCAAGAGAGTAAATATTGGACTTTACATTCAGCAGGTGGACAGAAACACGACTCCAAATGAATCTTAATGTTGATCATAACTGCTGGAAGTGGAAATAATAAGCGACTGTTTGTAACATCAGTGTTCACAACTTGTTTCTGCTGCCCCCAAGAGGACAAAAAAATTAATGCAGGTTTAAAGTGTCAATTATAGGCAAGATTTCTATTTATTTCTTTTTTTTTATTGAATTAGGTGTGAGGAATAAGGTAGTTTAATCACAATTTCTGTAATTTCAAGAAGCCATGACAAATCAAATATGGTGTAGCGTAATATGATTTGTGTCACGCTTGCAGAACAGAGCTCTGTTAATTCTTTATATTCTTTAACATTCTGTAGAAGAGGAGTACTGATATTGACAGAATGATAATATAGTTAAGTCTCTTATTGATATTGTACAGATTTTCAAAGTGAATGTTATGTCATGTTATGAAAACCTCACAATCCTTAAAATGTGTAAGTGTGTGTGCCTTGACGATTTCATTTACCCTCGTAGAAACAAGGAGAGGAAGAGGTGGCGTCTCACCACGAAGCAGCGTTCCCCATCGCTGTGGTGGCCTCTGGTGTCTGGGAACTGCACCCACGGGTGGGCGACTTCATCCTCGCCCACCTGCACAAGAAATGCCCGTACGCAATCCCAAACTACCCTCCGATGAAGGACGGCACGGCTGTGGAGGATTATCAGAAGTCAGTGTTGCTGCACACGGCTCTCGACTCAGTTGTTCTGAGGACGAAAGCAGATCTGATGTTTTTTTTTTTTTTTTTTCTCTCTTCAATAGAATTCTTGGTTACCGCGTGGATGACTCCGGGGTCGAAGGTCAGGACAGTTTCCTGAAGAGGATGTCTGGGATGATCCGCCTCTACGCTGCCATGATCCAGCTGAGGTGGCCCTACAGCTCCAAGCAAGGGGTAAGAACCATAGACTGTATATAAGAAATGGACGTAACATCTGTGACGTCACTCATTGGTTTATGGACTCCTGCTTGGAGGCCAATAGTATCGGATCTGAGCAGCGCCATCTTGAAAATTTCCGGTGCATGCCGGGTAAAATAAAAACACGGATTCTACTTATATGGGCATCAGGAGGAGCATGAGGCACCCTCCTGAACCTGTGAACCAATCAACCTGTCAATCACCACGTAGCCACGCCCTAATGCATACCCTGCTTTATCGTCACATATAAAATCAGGGAGGCCAAAATGTCCCAAATGAACATCATACTGCATTGAAGAAGGCTTTAAACTAGCGATTGAGACCATAAACACATTTTGAAAACGTTTACTGAGGTTATAAATCAAGTGAGAAGTTGGTGAATTCTCTATTGACTTGTATAGAGACGGAAGTCCTTTTGACACCAAAACGGTCGCCCCCTGGTGGCCTTTTGATAGAATGCAGTTTTAAGTTACTTCCGCGTTGACCTCATTTCAGAGGACTGGAACTACCCGCCTGGTAAGAACTAGCTCACACCTCCTGTACAGTACATTTTAATTCATATTTTTCAATGATGATAAGACATATTTATTAGCTTGTGTTAGGGATCGGAATTAAGATTGCATAAATATCAATGCCATTATCGATTCTGATTATTGATCCAATTTCTTATCGATTCCTGATCAATTCTTTGTACGGGAAAGACTATCAACAACTATTTTACTATCTCCACTGTTTATCAATGACCTGTTACATACAGATGAATACGTGAAACATGAACTGGTTGATAAGATAAATGGTCTGCAGCATATTCACGACCGTCCCAACAGTCGCCACGTGTCCCCGCCTTTCGTGAAGCACCATATTGAAATGTTCTGTCGCTGTTTGTTCTACTATGAGTGATTCGCTGTTGACTTGTGTCACACGCAGCCTGTTCCTCATGGTCTGAACCACGGCTGGCGTTGGTTGGCTCAGATGCTCAACATGGAGCCTCTGGCTGACATCACGGCGACGCTGCTGTTCGACTTTCTGGAGGTGAGCGTTACTTTTTAAACCTGTGAAAGGGTTTCGTGTTGGACCTGTTGGAAGTAATTGTTTTGTTTTTCAAATGCATCTGCACAGAAATGTAGGCCTGTATGTGTGGCCCCCCTCTATCTTTATAGTGTTTGAGAATTACTAATGGTTTTTTTTAGGATCTAGGTTTTAATGCCTTAAAATGAAATGAAGCAATAATTATCTTATCATTACTTATATTATCATGTTTCTTATAATGAAACTTTAATGACTGTGGTCAGTAGAAGCAGCCATCGGCATTAATGTGACTTAAAGATCCTTCACAACCTGGCACCATCATATCTCTGTGAACTGATTCACATCTACACACCTTCCCGAATCTCCGATCCTATATATTTGTGCCTTGTAAGGTGTCCTTGAGTGCTTTGAAAGGGTGCCTTAAAATGAAATGCATTACTCTTTTTATCATTATTAAACATCTAAACTTCCGTGTTGATGTTTCTGTTTCGTTCAGGTTTGTGGAAACGCTCTGATGAAGCAGTATCAGGGCCAGTTCTGGAAACTTATCCTTCTTCTGAAAGAGGAGTACTTCCCCAGGTACAGTCTCACTTTACATCTCTCTTTGCAGCATTCGCCACAAGTTCCACTTCTTTCATTTGACGTATTGAATGTGTCTCCAGGATTGAAGCGGTGACCAGCAGTGGACAGATGGGCTCAGTCATCAGACTCAAGCAGTTTCTCGAGGTATGCTACTGTTGGGCTGTGGTTAGAGGTTTGGTAGATAATTATTCATTATGGAAATCAATACAAATTAATGAGGATTAATGATAGCGGGGTATCACCTTGGGCAACAGGGAAAGATAACCAATTGGTTCAGTATTGTTAAATATACTGGATATGATAATAATTAACTTAACTGAGAACTGATGCACTAACTGACATGCAGGGCAACGACAGTCAGAGGATTAGCTCTTAAAGTTGACTCAGGTTGGAATGCATGGCAGTAACAGTCAGGTACAAGCTCTCTATTTGTCATGGGGCTGATGGCACACTGTGTTTTAATTAAAAAGGGCATTTAAATTAATAGCCAATTTTGACAGCTTGACTAGATTGCATTGAAGATGTGGTATTCTAATGCTAAATGAAAATTGTTCCAATTCCTACAAGGTAAGCTAAACCTGAATGGTTAACAGTACTGTGAGGGATACTTGCTATTGTTGCTAATTCTGATGAGTAAATACTCACCACAACACACTTGCTTGTCAGTACAGCTAGGTATCTACTCCTGTTGCAGACTAGTTGCTTTGAAAATAAAGACTAATGGTAAAATGAATTATTTATTATGCCTTGCAGTCGCATTGGGCCCCATTATATTGGGCCCTGATAAGAGGTTTGTCTATGAGCAATAGTTACTAATGATCGAAGATAATTATTAATTATGAAAATTATTAGTCACTTTAGCAGGGGAAAGATAGCGAATTGGTACAGTCAGTAAATATACTGAGCTGTTAACTTTAACCAAATGACCATAGCAATAACTAGTTATGGTTGAAGGATTTTGGAGGCTTGTTCAGGAGAGTTCTGTGTGGAGTTCAGTAGAAAGAGCAATTGTTGCTGCTCTCCAAAGCAGCTCTGATGGGAGCTCTGGTTTTGTTTTCTTGAATCTATGGTTGGAGTTCACACTGCAAACAACCAAGGACTATGGGAAAGTTAGTTTTTTAAAGACACCCTTGGTTAGAGTCTTAAAACATGGTCATTCAGTTAGACCCAACATCACTCTCTGTTAATGTTAGCATCTGCTTATAAATCAGTCAGATCAATGAAGGGTGTGACACCATCCTCACCAATAATGATCCTGAACACTTTTTCTAGATAGCAGATATTAAAAACTGTCATGATTACTCAAATAATCAATGAGTTGCCAACTATTAAATTTATCCACTACAATTTTACAATCAATTGAAGACATTTTCTTCTAAACACATTAAATAGCTCATAAATCTATTTCTAAAAAAGGTGTAAAAAGCATTTCAACCATTTAGATTTGAATTGTGGAGCTAGGCTTCACAAACTGTGTTTCAAGATTTCAGTGTCTGGATTTAATGGGCGGGTCTGAAAATCTCCGCCCAGTTACGTAACTCGGCAATTACGTAACCGGTAGCCAGTAGCACGGTTACACACCAGAGCATAAACCCGCCCCTGCTGCTGTAGAGGTATAAATACATTCAGCGCACACTACTACTACTACAGTCTACAGTTAGCCAGTTAGCTGAGTTAGCCGTTGAGTTAGCCACCGAGCTATCCGCCGAGTTAGCCGCCGCGCTAGCAGCTGAGTTAGCAGCAGAAAGCAGAATGTTTCTGGTAGAGGTGGTGACTTTGATTGACAGGTGACACTCGGTAGGGGGCGGGGTTTCAGCGAACTCGACGGCCACTCCCAAAGTATTTGGGAGCAGAGAAATAGGCAGACTTTTACACAACTTTGAAGCCTAATTTCATTCAAATTTGGCAGGGTGGTTAACAACACACTTTTCTGTGGTATGTCAAACTCAGAACACATATTTATTTTTACTTTACATGGACTTTAATCGTTTTTTAATGTCCAAATTCTTTGGTTCTATCCTTTCAAAAATGTGTATTTTCTGTCGTATGACAGAAAGCTGTATATATTTGTGTTGTGGACTGTTGATCCAGAGGAAATAATCAACAGAGGAATCATAAAAATAATAATTTCATAGTTTTTATTAATTTTTCAATTTAATTAATTATCAAAAATATGAGTAATTGTTATGATAAAATAATGAAAAGTATCTTTGGTTGGTTTATCTGTTTTATTAGAAACTTGACTTTTTCTTTGTTCTTTGCACTTGTAGACATCACTGCAGAGCCGACAGATCAGTCCACCCAAAGGCCAGCTGAGCTCCAACTTCTGGAGGTCGTGAGGGATGAAGAGGATGAAATGACATTTTTTAAGACTTAACAAGGCAAAGCAGGAAAGGATCCGACGCTGGAAATCTTCTCCATTCAGGGGAAAAAGTTTGAAGCCGCTAGGAAAAACGGATGTATCATGCTCTGGATCACAAGGAATTTCATGGATGAAGACGCACTGGATACCAAGTTTAATTACATCTTTAGATTATAAGATAGTGCAGAAGGAAAAAAAAAACATTTATCAACTTATATCAGTTCAGACAAACACTGCAATTCTCTCGACTTTCTTTCAGACCGTCCTTTGAAGTCTTGAAATATTTTTTTGGGGTATCCTGGTCCAGATGTGTGACTGACTGTAATGCACTGATCATTTGATAAAGCTTTAGAATATACAGTTCATGAGTGTGCAACAGGAAACACCCAGCAGAGCCATGTTTGTTTTTCCTTTAAATGCAATAATTAAGCGTTGTTGATGATAAAATATCTCCTTTACATTTTTGGTAAAGTGCCTGAGTGTAAAATCCTGGTAAAATTTAATAAGTTATCATATTTCTCAGCTGTTTCAATCAGTTATTCTGTTAGTTTGTTGATATTCCAGCTGTTTTATTTTAATCACAAAATTCAGTAACAAAAAGGTCACTACTGTTTTTATTCTGTTGCTGCTCAAATCAAAATTGTGTGGAATGATTTGAATGTTCAGCTATTTATATATATTTTTTAATTACTCCACCATGTGGAACCAGGATTTGTGGTTTGATGAACTTGATAATCATTGTGAATGAAGTCGTCTTAAGATTAGACATATCTACAAAAAGGTTTAATTCAGTATTTCCAAAACACCAATGAGTTGATCCTCGAACCGAAATAGAAATATGAAGATGACACAAGGCTTTGGAGTAATATCCAGTATGCTTTGCAGAGCTTTCAACATGTGAATGATATAGAAACACGTGGGATAGGTACTGAATGATTGCCATCTTCAGGAGTCTATAAAAATGTCTGTTCATAAACCAAATGCAAAAGTTTAAAATAAACCTCATCACCAGTTCACTGGAACTATGCTCTGCTTGGGTTTTTATATAATTTGACCTTCCATTTAAAAAAAGTAAATTTAGGGTTGCAATGTTTAGGTGATTAATCGATGTGTCTATCAACAGAAAACTGGTATCTCCAACTGGATAGTTTGATTTTAATTGTTTAATTATTTTGTCTTTTTTAAAGGGAATATACTAAAATTCTCAAGTTCCAGCTTCATAAATAGGAATATTTTCCGGTTTCTTTAGTCCTCTGACAGTAAAGTAAATATCTTTGGGTTGTGAACTTTTGGTCAGGACAAAAGACATTAACTTGGGCTTTGAGAAACTGTCATTAACATTTTTCATAATTTTTGGAAATTTTAGATACCAAATGATTGATTAAACAGGAAAATATGACATATATTGGTAATGAAAATAATAATTGGTTGCAGCCCTAGTTAAATTGTGTAAGCAAAACAATTAAGTTTGTGAATTGGAAACAACGAAACAATTACAATTGATAAAAGACTCGGCTTCTAAACTGCCAGAGTGAGCTTCTTTTGTTTGATATTAAAGAAGTACACTGCACAAAGCAGTGATGGCAGCTTCACTGTATTTTATACAGAAACCATCCAGTACTGCCTACCTAAGTTACCATCCCCAGGATTTGTTAGTCTGTTGTTAGGATGAAGTACTCTGATGAAACATGACAAATGTCCAAGAATTAAATATTTAATTAAGCTGGTAATAGCAAAAATGCATACACTATATCAAACTTGAGTGTCTCATTAAGCATCCACAAAAAATCAGTGTAAATAAACTTTAATAACTAAAAGAAAGAAAATGTCTGACACACGGGCCTCCAGAAGATCACAGTCCACAACTGAAGTGACTCATCAAATCACGACTAGTCCAACGTTCTGGTGGAAAGGCGGCATGACAGAGTGTATAATGCAGGTATTTCTGCATGTGGTTTCTAAGAAGAAAACAAATAAGACATGGCATACAGAAACCAGAGTAGGTCTTGAACTGCTTAATGTCTGGAATAATGGTGGTTCTGTGGTCGCACCATGAGACCACAGAACCATTGTAGATGAATCTCACTTTGGAGAGTTTATTATACGATGCACAGTGATTTGAATAAATTCATCCAGTGTGGGAGTTGCTTCAACTTGTGTTGTGTCCTAGATGTTCCCACACAATGTTACCCACTATTTTAACTTTAACAACACAAACTGAAGGTATTAAATCATTGACATAAACTGAGTAATATGAGTGCCAACAAGACTAGGTTCTCAACCTTTTTTAAAAACTTGTGACACCTAATTGACCACCTTTTCTTTTCACAGTTAAAAGACTGAGTCGCTTCAGATTACATTTAGAAGAAAAATGGGGGGAAAATTCAATCATTATAATAATGATTACATTATGAGACATGTTCCCTTCATTTCACATATTTTATCTCCTCATTTAGTGTCACAATTAGCCCAGTCTGTACCCAAACATGCTATAACCATTATAATTAATTGTTCCTTAATCATCTGTAAAACCAAAAAAAATATACTTAATCCACTTTAAACTCTTTTAAACTGGTGTAAAAATGCTCTAAAAATCCACTGACAATTCTATGTGATTCACACTCTGAGAACTTCTACGACATTATACCTGCAGTCTGTAGTTTTGAGAAAAAAAGTGGACTTAGCCAGAAAAATGTGAACGAGTACAGCCTCCAAGTCCCTCCTTCTTCCTCTCTGCTGCGCTTTAGTCCTGCCTCCAAAGCCCCTCCCCACAGAGGAACCTGCCGTGCACGCACGTGAAGGCTCGTCCCCACAGTTAAGGTCGAGTTATGCTTCTGCGTCGGAACGACGCCGCCGTTGACCTTTTGAAGTTCTGCGTCGAGGGAACGCGTTGCTCTGCATTTCACCACCATGCCGCTAGGGGGTGTGTGTGGTTTCAGAGGAGTCATATCCGTATCCTTGTTTATCTTCCGGTCACAGTAGCATGTTTTTTTTTGTTTTTTGTTGGTCACAGTAGCATGTAGCATTGCGCTAATAACAGAAAACACATACCGTTTGTTCATTATTAATAACAATGGCGGTGTTGCAGGAAGAAAGACAGGAAAAAGCAACTGCCGGAGGAACTGACGTTTTGAGCGGACCAATCACAGCCCTTGCGGTCCGCGTTGCCGTGACGCGTAGTTAGGATTTTATGGAGGTGCACGGCAGGCTACAGCGTAGGGGCCCGCGTCGACGCAGAGAGCTCTGCGTAGCTACGCCGTCGTTCCGACGTAGAAGCGTAAATGAAGCTTAAGAGAGGAAATCTGTTTGACCAGTGAGAGCACATGCTGTGCGGGGAAGGGGGGCTGCCAGCAGCTTGTGTACAGCGTCATTGACACTCCTCCGGGCTCTGATTGGTTGTTTTACTCTGGAGCGAATGGATTCTTGCAAATCATTTTACGACCACTGGGTGGACCCAGAGACAGTGAAATATGTCACAGCATAATTGTATCTTATTCTACTAAGATAATGACAATTTTAGCAAATATAACACAAAACTAGTTACAGACTTACAGCTTTAATGTGAAAAAGCAAAAATCTTTCAGGGTACAAGTGAAATAGCCTGGCTTACGCCAGACCCTACTAGACTTGTAGTCAAGACCGCCTAAACCGAGACCAAGACACTACCAAGACCAGAGGGTATCATGACCGAGACCAAGACGAGACCAAGGCCAAGACAGACTGAGTCAAGACCAAGACAAAGTCGAGACGAGACCGAGACGAGACCAAGACCGAGACCACAAAAAAACAAAAAACAAACAGCTAGTGAGCTAGTGTTACACCATAACGTGCATCAATTGAATAAGAGCAGCATACTGGGGTAAGGGGTTCAGTCCCAGTTTATATTCAATTTAAGAAAGTATTATTTCAACTACAGACAGAACAATGCAGAATGCTTCTTTCTTGCCCCTGGACTGCAAATTTCTTTATGTTCCGTGAATGCAAATTTAATGATGGCGGAATTTGCTGACATTATTATTACTAGGTCTGACTGAGACTGACAGCTACGACGTAAACCTAACATTTCGCGCTGGCTACACTTGCGTATTTTGATTGGATGAGCGCCAGTTTCTTAATCACAACAAAATACATGTATGTCATTGATTGGTTGCATTTGAAAGGTTGCATTTGAAGGGCGTGAAAGGCGAAATAATTTAATGTTGCATTATCGAATGTTATGTTTTGTATCATGGACATTATTTGTTGCAAATCTCCCGACCACTATGATGACCTGAGACCGCAAGACCAAGACAATGAGACCAAGACAAGACCGAGTAATCCGAGACCAAGACAAGACCAAGACCAAAGACGGTCGAGACTGTGACAAGACCGAGACCACGTAAAAGTGGTCTTGAGACCAAGACCGGTCTCGAGACCAAGACCGGTCTCGAGACATCCAACTCTAGACCCTACCACAATTGACGTAGGGTCATTCATTCATCAGAGCCGTTCATTTCCTCGTATTTGAGGTGGGATCAGTGAATGTCCACCAAATGCTTCTGTGCTACTGGACAAACTTACAGCCAATCATATCAACGATAGACAACGACGTATTCAGAGACTGTAGCAGTGCGAACACATCCTTTTTATGAAGGGAAAATCATGTAGCGCAAATTTTGTTTTATTTTCAAAGTGAACTTGCCTTCCAATGTATTTATTTAGCACACAATCAACTGCTGCTTCGAATGGTTGCTGCACCTCCGTGGCCGCCATGCTGGATGTAAACAGAGTTGCTCTACGGTCACCATCGCCTTGAGCCCGCCTCCTCGTTCTGTGATTGGTTCCCTACAGGGGCGGACTGGGACAAAAGGCATTTTGGACCAGACCAGCCCACTACATTCGATAACGCACACATTTTCGGTCTTTTCGGTCTGTTGAATGTGTATACCAACTTTGCAACTCCAGAGGTGTTCACAAGTCATTTTTTGCAAGTCCAAGTCAAGTCTCAAATCTCTCGCCAACACTAAATCAAATTCAAATTCCGACCTGGGATAATACGGACTTTTGGGGGCAAGCGTACTTGGTACGATTGCCTAGTGTGAGTGCGCCATAAAACATATTCAACATGATGCTGAGTGCGTTGGTGGATTTTTAGATGACTGTCTCGATTGAAGGTTTTACCACATTGCTCACAGCTGTACGGCTTCTCTCCAGTGTGAATGAGTTGGTGGTTCTTTAGACTATCATCTCGAGGAAAAATTTTCCCACATTGCTCACAGCTGTACGGCTTCTCTCCAGTGTGAATGCGTTGATGTTTTTTTAAGACTACTGCCTTCACTGAAAGTTTTCCCACATTGCACACAGCTATACGGCTTCTCTCCAGTGTTAATGCGTTGGTGGATTTTTAGATGACTGTCTCAAATGAAGGTTTTCCCACATTGCTCACAGCTGTACGGCTTCTCTCCAGTGTGAATGCGTTGGTGGTTTTTTAGATTATTGTCTTGAGTAAAAGTTTTCCCACATTGCTCACAGCTGTACGGCTTCTCTCCAGTGTGAATGCGTTGGTGGATTTTTAGATTATCATCTCGAAGAAACGTTTTCCCACATTGCTCACAGCTGTAGGGCTTCTCTCCAGTGTGAATGCGTTGGTGTTTTTTTAGACTACTGCTTTCACTGAAAGTTTTCCCACATTACTCACAGCTGTACGGCTTCTCTCCAGTGTGAATGCGTTGGTGGCTTTTTAGACTACTGTCTTGAGTGAAAGTTTTCTCACATTGCTCACAGCTGTACGGCTTCTCTCCAGTGTGAATGCGTTGATGTCTTTTTAGATGACTGCCATTAGTGAAAGTTTTCCCACATTGCTCACAGCTGTACGGCTTATCTCCAGTGTGAATACGTTGGTGGACTTTTAGATTACTGCCTTCACTGAAAGTTTTCCCACATTGCTCACAGCTGTACGGCTTCTCTCCAGTGTGAATGCGTTGGTGGCTTTTTAGACTACTGCCTTCACTGAAAGTTTCCCCACATTGGTCACAGCTGTACGGCTTCTCTCCAGTGTGAATACGTTGGTGTCTTTTTAGATTACTGCCTTCACTGAAAGTTTTCCCACATTGCTCACAGCTGTACGGCTTCTCTCCAGTGTGAATGAGTTGGTGGTTTTTTAGACTATCATCTCGAGAAAACCTTTTCCCACATTGCTCACAGCTGTACGGCTTCTCTCCAGTGTGAATGCGTTGATGTTTTTTTAGACTACTGCCTTCACTGAAAGTTTTCCCACATTGCTCACAGCTATACGGCTTCTCTCCAGTGTGAATGCGTTGGTGGATTTTTAGATGACTGTGTCGATTGAAGGTCTTCCCACATTGCTCACAGCTGTACGGCTTCTCTCCAGTGTGAATGCGTTGGTGGATTTTTAGACTACTGCCTTCACTGAAAGTTTTCCCACATTGCTCACAGCTGTACGGCTTCTCTCCAGTGTGAATGCGTTGGTGGTTTTTTAGATTATTGTCTTGAGTAAAAGTTTTCCCACATTGCTCACAGCTGTACGGCTTCTCTCCAGTGTGAATGCGTTGGTGGATTTTTAGATTATCATCTCGAAGAAACGTTTTCCCACATTGCTCACAGCTGTAGGGCTTCTCTCCAGTGTGAATGCGTTGGTGTTTTTTTAGACTACTGCTTTCACTGAAAGTTTTCCCACATTGCTCACAGCTGTAGGGCTTCTCTCCAGTGTGAATGCGTTGGTGGCTTTTTAGACTGCTGTCTTGAGCGAAAGTTTTCCCACATTGCTCACAGCTATACGGCTTCTCTCCAGTGTGAATGCGTTGGTGGATTTTTAGATGACTGCCAGAAGTGAAAGTTTTCCCACATTGCTCACAGCTGTACGGCTTCTCTCCAGTGTGAATGCGTTGGTGGATTTTTAGACTACTGTCTCGAGTGAAAGTTTTCCCACATTGCTCACAGCTGTACGGCTTCTCTCCAGTGTGAATACGTTGGTGTTTTTTTAGACTACTGTCTTGAGTAAAACTTTTCCCACATTGCTCACAGCTGTAGGGCTTCTCTCCAGTGTGAATGCGTTGGTGTTGTTTTAGACTACTGCCTTCACTGAAAGTTTTCCCACATTGCTCACAGCTGTACGGCTTCTCTCCAGTGTGAATGCGTTGGTGGCTTTTTAGACTGCTGTCTTGACTAAAAGTTTTGCCACATTGCTCACAGCTGTACGGCTTCTCTCCAGTGTGAATGCGTTGGTGGCTTTTTAGATGGCTGTCTCGAGTGAAAGTTTTCCCACATTGCTCACAGCTGTACGGCTTCTCTCCAGTGTGAATGCGTTGATGGATTTTTAGATGACTGCCAGAAGTGAAAGTTTTCCCACATTGCTCACAGCTGTACGGCTTCTCTCCAGTGTGAATGCGTTGGTGGCTTTTTAGACTGCTGTCTTGACTAAAAGTTTTCCCACATTGCTCACAGCTGTACGGCTTCTCTCCAGTGTGAATGCGTTGGTGGCTTTTTAGATAGCTGTCTCGAGTGAAAGTTTTCCCACATTGCTCACAGCTGTACGGCTTCTCTCCAGTGTGAATGCGTTGGTGGATTTTTAGATGACTGCCACAAGTGAAAGTTTTCCCACATTGCTCACAGCTGTAGGCCTTCTCTCCAGTGTGAATGCGTTGGTGGCTTCTTAGATGGCTGTCTTGAGTGAAAGTTTTCCCACATTGCTCACAGCTATACGGCTTCTCTCCAGTGTGAATGCGTTGGTGGATTTTTAGATGACTGTCTTGATTGAAGGTTTTCCCACATTGCTCACAGCTGTACGGCTTCTCTCCAGTGTGAATGCGTTGGTGGCTTTTTAGATGACTGGCTTTACTGAAAGTTTTCCCACATTGCTCACAGCTGTACGGCTTCTCTCCAGTGTGAATCCGTTGGTGGCTTTTTAGACTACTGCCATAACTGAAAGTTTTCCCACATTGCTCACAGCTGTACGGCTTCTCTCCAGTGTGAATGCGTTGGTGGCTTTTTAGATAGCTGTCTCGAGTGAAAGTGTTCCCACATTGCTCACAGCTGTACGGCTTCTCTCCAGTGTGAATGCGTTGGTGGATTTTTAGATGACTGCCACAAGTGAAAGTTTTCCCACATTGCTCACAGCTGTAGGCCTTCTCTCCAGTGTGAATGCGTTGGTGGCTTCTTAGATGGCTGTCTTGAGTGAAAGTTTTCCCACATTGCTCACAGCTATACGGCTTCTCTCCAGTGTGAATGCGTTGGTGGATTTTTAGATGACTGTCTTGATTGAAGGTTTTCCCACATTGCTCACAGCTGTACGGCTTCTCTCCAGTGTGAATGCGTTGGTGGCTTTTTAGATGACTGGCTTTACTGAAAGTTTTCCCACATTGCTCACAGCTGTACGGCTTCTCTCCAGTGTGAATCCGTTGGTGGCTTTTTAGACTACTGCCATAACTGAAAGTTTTCCCACATTGCTCACAGCTGTACGGCTTCTCTCCAGTGTGAATGCGTTGATGTCTTTTTAGATGACTGCCATGAGTGAAAGTTTTCCCACATTGCTCACAGCTGTATGGCTTTTCTCCGGTATGAGTTTTCTGGTGACTCTGTAAACACCTGGATGTTGTGAAGGCTTTGTCACAGTGCGTTTTGAGTACCTTTGTTCTTCTTCGTTTCTACAAGAACAGAAAAACATACCGAGAAAGAAAGAAAGAAAAAGATATTAAATTAGGTGACACAAAAGGGGAAATCATCTAAGACCATAGAGTTACAGTATGGGAAATGTCAAAATGGCTCCTGAGGCCCATTTGTCACAGCCTGGCTTTAGACTGTGGCAGAAAAGGGGAGTAACATGGGTATTCAATAGGGATGTGACAAGATCTCGTACCACAAGATCTCGCAAGACGAAAACGCGACGATATTTCTCGTCGAAGTGAATATTCACACAATTTGAATTTGTATTGTTCAATTTGAATCATTGCATTGAAAAACTGAATCTGAATTGTATAATTTGAAATTGAATTTATTAGTTTGGAACTGAACATTCAGTTCTCACAATTCAATTACAATTTTCTGTGACAAACATCCGGGTAGTTGAGGCAGGCTGAACAATCGAGTGCAGATACACAGGACGCCTCTTCGGTCCATCAGCGTGTTGGCCGCAGCTGTCAGTTTAAGGAGAGCGAAATGAAATAAATACAACCTAACAACAAATAGCCTAAATAATTTAGATAATTCATAACTGTTATACAGTGATATTTCCGCCACTTTCCCACAACTGAGAGAGATAATCACCGGGATTTTCAAAGTAAACACACCTTGTTTGAGACGGAGACTGAGCTGCTACTGCTTATATAACTTATTGTTATACATTTAAATTACTATAGATCATACTTCTCGCAACTTAAATTGAATTGTATTTATAAACGTCTGATAACAACCTAAACGACATGACACAAGGAATACTTCTACAGGCCAACAGCCTCAATGACTACTGAAGATTAAAGACCTAGCCATGTTTTGTGTGCTGTGTTCAGAAGACTCCCCTCAAATGGACACATTAGAATTTAAATTGATGACCTATTCAGTTCCTTACAGGACAATTTCAAAAAGCTGACTGGGTTAATTCCATAAAAATGTAAAATGACAATAAAATATTCACCCATAATTCATAACAATCTACACATCCTACAACACACCATTTCCTTTAGATGGTATTTTATAACTCCCTCCACTTCTTTAAGATTGCATTTTAATAGGCTTTTAACAAGAGAGCAAGAGAGGATACAATACACCAGTAAAAATAACTAAAAATGATTTAATGAATTGTTGCATTTTTTTACTGACATAATTAGACCATGTGTATACCTTCATTTTCATTTTCTGGGATCAGTATGAGCTACTACATACAAAGATTAATCATCTCTTCGAATTAAAAGACGGAAAAACGGAATCTATGTTGAAACTCCTTCACTCCTCCTGAGGTGAGCAACACTCCTTCCAGATAGATAGATAGATAGATAGATAGATAGATAGATAGATAGATAGATAGATAGATAGATAGATAGATAGATAGATAGATAGATAGATAGATAGATAGATAGATAGTTATTGCCTGAGGGGAGGATGGGGAACAGAGAGTGTCCGGGGTGTGAGGTGTCCTGCTGGACTAAGGACGCAGCCCTGGGGGAGGCCGGTGTATGCTGAGTGATGCTGGAGGAGGTGTGGTGGCTGATCCTGAAGCACTGGGTTCTGTTGGTGAGGAAGTCTTTAATCCACCTGCAGAGAAGGTCTCCCAGACCCAGTGTTCGTAGTTTGTAAGTCAGTTTTCTGTGTAGTGGATCTATTGGTCCTGTATGCAAATTAGTGTTGGTGGAGGTCAGGAGGGATGCATGCCTTAATGTGGGGCAGTACCAGTCTCTCAAAGCATTTTGATAATCACCGACGTGAGGGTAATCATTCAGGCTTGTGATGGCTGAGGTTTTGGGCACAGGGATTATGGTGGCAGTTTTCAGATATCTGCCTCTCCAAGGGTCTCACAAGCTCTCTACTCTGGTTAGGTTTAAAAACAGATGTCTTACATAAAGACTGCATAAAGAAAATATATGGCCGAGGTTCATCTTTCCTCTTTATTTTGATGGTGTCAACTGTACATCCACAGATGAACAGTATATTAATTGTAGCTTTAGTTTGTACTCACTAATTATAGGGATACATGACATTAATTATATTATTTAGAACATTTCTTTACTTTGCAGTCTGTCTGCATGCACAAACACTGCTGGTAACACAGACCACACTACAGTTTAATACATCAAAATTAATATCAAAACACCCCTAAGCCTTACTTATAAGACTGAGCAGGGTCCAGTTAACTCACTTCTACCATAATTGGAGGCATTTCACACAGACTTAGATGGACAAATATAAAAATGACGTGCAAAACAGCTGATAATAACAAACGAGTAATGTAAGCTAAGAGCTGTTGAGCTACAACAGCTAGCAACTTTACCTGCAAACAAAATAGCATTGTTAGCATTGGCTATATTCTGAAGTTAACAGCTAACTACGTTGCTGGCAGGTCAATTTACAATTTAAACAGTGTTTGGTTGGAGACATTTGGTGGATAAGGACAACAGCAAAAAAGTTTGACTTACTTCATGACGACTTCAGCAGCTCATTCGCCGTCTCAAACACAGTGTGTTTACTTTGAAAATCCCGGTGATTATCTCTCTCAATTGTAATTGTATCACTGTATAACAGTTATGAATTATCCAAATTATTTAGGCTATTTGTTGTTAGGTTGTATTTATTTCATTTCGCTCTCCTTAAACTGACAGCTGCGGCCAACATGCTGATGGACCGAAGAGGCGTCCTGTGTATCTGCACTCGATTGCTCAGCCTGCCTCAACTACCCGGATGTTTGTCACAGAAAATTGAATTTGAATTGTGAGAACTGAATGTTCAGTTCCAAACTAATAAATTCAATTTCAAATTATACAATTCAGATTCAGTTTTTCAATGCAATTATTCAATTTGAACAATATAAATTCAAATGATGTGATTCAAATTCAGTTTTTTTATGCAATTATTCAAGTTAAGCAATTCAAATTCAAATATAAATTATTCAAATTCAGTTTCTGGTGGCACATATTTCAGCCCATAGAGATGACACTCTGATTGGTTTACCGCGGGTTACGCCCAAAACACGCCTATGATTAATGAGGGTCTAAAAGGGATGGTCTTAATGAAGTCCGTCCCTTTTAGACCATGCGCCTGGCGCAGTGACCATTTTTCCGCCGTTAAAATAGCAAAAGTGGATTTGGACATGCCCCAAAGGCACTTGTGCCACGTACTTCACGCCATGCGCTGTAGATTGTTAAAATGGGCTCCTAGACCTCTTGTGACCTTTGTGTGAACCCATTATTAGTTTTTCACCATTTAATAAAATAAAATGAGACCATTTACAAGACAATCAAAAAACTGTAGAGATGATATGGACTGTTCATCAGACAAAACCAGACATCTGAAGATGAGTAAGGTCCTAATCAGAGATGTGCCACTATGATTATCATTGGTTAAAAATATCACGGTAAATGATACTGGAAAGTGGCACACCTAAAATAGACCACTCACATTTAGTGGTTAGATGGTTTGTGTGTTTGGTGGGGTAACAGTATATAACCAAGGTTTCACTTTGTTGCAAACAAAGCTAGAAAATGTTTACTTTTAGTTTGAAGAATTTTCCATCTTCCCATTCATGTGCAGTACACTGAAAGTAAAATTCCTGTACAAAAAAATCATAAGTAATAAAAGTTCATGGAGAAAGTGCAGTGTTAAAATGTTTTTTGCTTCCTTTCACTGCTACATTATTATAAGTGACATCATTAGATTATTAATAATACATTGAGCAGTATGTCAATGACAAAATGTTACTGGAAAGATCTCACTTTCATGTATTAGTGAACATAGTTCAGTCAAAAACTAAACAGCATTACTGGACAACCAATCTTTTTTTATTTAAAAATTTAACATGATGAGTTTCACTAGACATAAATAGTTGGTTTTGAACCAGTTTTATAATATAGAAAAAGAAAATGTAATTTTGAGGGATTTAGAAAGAGAACTATGTAAAGATAAACTAGGTAAAGCAGAAATGAAGAAGACGGATGTATTGTGTTGACATGACGGTTATGTGTTGTTAAATAAATCATCAGAGAGGAATTATTTAATTATTTAACTATTTATGTCTAGTGAAACTCAACATGTTAAATTTTAAAATAAAAAATGATTGGTTGTCCGGTAATGCTGTTTTTGTGTTTGACAGAACTATGTTGACTAATACATGAAAGTGAGATCTTTCCAGTAAAATCTTGTCATTAAGACACTGCTCAATGTATTATTAATAATCTAATGATGTCACTTATAAAAATATATCAGTTAAAAGAAGCAAAAAACACCACTTTTACTTAATACGTTGACTACATTTTGTTAACATTTCACTTTTCTACATGTACTTTTACTAGGTATGATTTTTTTTTTTTACAGGAATTTTACTTCACTGGGTTATTTTTACATTGCTGTGTTGGTACTTTTACTTTCAGTGTACTGCACATGAGTGGGAGGATGGAAAATTCTTCAAACAAAGAGACAAAACATTTTCTCACTTGGTTTGTGACAAAGTGAAACCTTGGTTATGTACCGTAACCCCAGATTCTGAGCATAAGTATAGCCTTCTAAGAACTGTCCATATTGGGTTTATCTCGTGTGCATGTACAGTGGTGAAGATTTTATTTCATATCACTGCTCTGCACAGTTCCCCTCTCAGGTCCACATCAAAAGGTATACAATAGATATGCTCCCAATTATGCCAGCGTTTTCTTCAGCCAACTGTCTTAAGTACATTTAAGAAGGTGGCTGTGACATTATAGAACATAAATGAGATTAGCATTTACAAAAGTTCAAAATAAATGCAAATCCTTTATTTTACTGAAAACGTGTAAAACAAATGCTAAATATGATAAGGGAATGTATTTATTTCAAGATAAATCATGGTCATACCACAGTTTTAAAGGACAGTGCCACAAAAATCACCTAATTTAAAATGTTGATATGAATGTTTGTGGACACAACAGTCTTAATGTTTGAACTACTGCAATAGATATTACTATTTTTATTATCTTAAAATTGACCTTGTAGAAGACAATAACTTAACGACAGATAACATAATACATTTACCCGTTGTTTAATGTAATAAGCCAATAACATAATAAGTTATTAATGTTATAACAGAAGCCAATAATGTAATAAGTTATTACTGTAATAACTGAAGCCAATAATGTAATAATATACTAATATCACAGTATTTAAGTTTCATTTATTGGATATAACTGTGAAAATGCATGCACTCTCTCTCTGCTAAGTAAGGCTGACAATAGGAGCCATACTGTTAAGCTTAATGTTGGTCACGTGTGCTAGCCACAGCTACAGGACAGTATCCTGTAATGGCCTGATACTGACGCAAATCCAGATATTGAGCTAGAAAATGTTGATGAACTGGAAAGAAAGACTGCATGACTTTATGATTACCCAGTTAACTAACAAAATGAAACAGACAATACAGACAAATTATAATCTAATAAAAGCTTAAAAACCTGTGATGAAGAAATGAAATGAAAGAAGAAAGAAGAGCTGTATTTTAAGAAAAGCTTGGAATATAAACTTATCATGCATTAAAGCTGATTAAAGCTTTGAGACACATTGTTATTTTAGTATAAATAAAAATAAACCAATACTCACTGGAACATAGCCAATATACTGTAACAGAGGAAAGCTTGGAAATAACTGTAAAATCCTCAAACACATGAAAGAGAAGGATACAAAGAAATCTGAGCTCCTCCCCAGGTAAAGCTCAAACAGATGTACTATAACAATGAGATTCACCAACAGCCATTCAGTGTGTTTGTTGCATGAACAGCTCTCTGATTGCTTGAATCACATTTTTGATGCACAGTCCACTGAACTCTGCTTGACTCATTGTTCTTTCTTTATTAATTGAAAATACATGTTGTGGAGAACCGTAAGTTTCAACTGGTCTAGTTAAAGGTTTTTTCTCCTGGCACTAACACATGCTAACTACAATGGAGGCGGTGCTCAATAATGAGTTACTTGTAGACTTTTCCGACCCCCCACAGAAATCGTGACTTCAGGCTACAAAAGCTACTCGCCATCTCCGCTTCTGTTTAAATATATTTACTTAAAGCAGTCTTATTATCGTCGGTTTACTGCAGGATAATGAATAATGAAAGAATAGTAAATCGGGAGGGAGATGGTTTTTATGGGGGATTTCGTTAAACTTTGTTTGGTATCACTAATTTCACTACAGAGCGAAGCTTGTACGAAATAGAAGGAAACACTGAAACCTTTTAGTAGTTTTTACGGCTGAGAAACTGACCTGTTTATCGGTGGTAGCAGAGGGTGAGTCCGGGTTCTGGTTCTCCTCCATGCTGCTCTTGTAGTAGTTCTGCTCGTTGCTACCCGATGTGAGTCACACATGCGTCATGTACGGCAACTCCGCTTGGAAAAAACGTCTCCAGACTCAAAATGCCATACGCGAAATAAATATATAAATATAAATAGAATAAATCAATCGTATAAATATATAAATATAAATAGTTTTCAGAAGTTAATAGTAAGTATAAGTACAGAGTAAGTAGACATATCATAATACTAACTGCCAGTTTTCCTGTCCTCCAGCCATTTCCCCTGATGGACTTCCTCAGCTGTTGTTTTGATGCAGACAGAAATTTGAACTGTGGTCTGCATGCCTCTGTCATGCCTATTACAAGACCATTTCAAATGTACTGGAGATAGAATGAATGCTCAAGCCAATACTGAACGTGTGTTAACTTTTATTTTATAACTATGAAGGACCAAAGTATTCCATTTTGAACATGAACCAAAACATTTTATCTAAAAATACAAAAATGTGTTTTCATCAAATTGATGTCAGAGCAGACTATAAATCCATGTTAGCAGTAAATATGGATGAAAGGAAGAAGAAAAGCAATGTATTAACATTACACAGACAAGATGTTAAAAATATACTGACACTACTGACATGAGCTTGTAGTGGCAGATATGTGTGCATCATAGTAAAAGAAGACAACAACAAGTGAGATGAAAGGTCAATAGTTGTACCAGTTTGGAATGTCGCAACAAGCCTGTGTAGGGAGCTTTAGCCATATCCATATCCCTAAAAGGAGGTTAGGAAGTCATCATTAAGAGAGAGTGTTAGGCTTCCAGGAAACCCGATCTTAATTGGACACGCCAGGTCAGCTTGACCTGGCACACACAAAATGCCAAAAGGACGCCTACGTGCCAACCCAGTAGTATAAATAGCCTGAAGAGGGGCTGAGGCATGAGCTAATTTCGATAGTCTTCGTTGATGTAGGACATTAAAACATGCAACCTAATTAGATCGTACTCTTTAAATTCAGCTAAAAGTGACCCAACATTCCTACATGAGCAAGCACGTAGTGCTAAAAAAGATGTTTGCTGAAAAACTGGTTAACTAATACAACACAAAATGCATGCAAGAAGAACAAAATAAGGAGTCCAAGAAAACTTTGTAATTTTTTAAGTCAAATGCATGCATCATTCTGGTGCACTCAGGGCCAAATTAAGAGGTTATATCCAAAAATGTGTGTGTTTTTGTAATTGAAACACTGGTTGAACTATTGGTTTGAATGGTGATCCCTCCAGACATGCGTTAAGATATACACAAATACTCTGCTTGGAACAATTATGCATAACCCAAAACAGCTTTAAAAATAATATAATATGCATAAAAAATACTTAAAGTGACATTTACTCCTCCCTCATTATAATTGGCTTTTAATTTTGCTCCTTTTATGCTTGTATTTGCATAGTCTATATATGGCTGCTTTTGTGAAGCACTTTGATGCACAATCTTTTCCCTTTTAAAGTGCTATATAAATAAAAAATACACTTGAAACTTGAAGATGCTTCTTACTCCATTTTCGGTGTTTGGAGGCTTCTTACATCACACGATGCTTTCTTTAATAATTAAAAACAATCAGTCCACACACATGACTCAGATCAGTAAAATAATTTAGCAATCAATAAATGTGCAAAATAGCAGCAAACAACTACCAATATTTACTAAAAGAACAGAATGCACCAGCAGGATTACGGTAATTTAGGCTTTCATTGTGACAAAGGATGTAACAGATTAAAAACGTTGATGACTCTTCACTGCTGACTGGATTTGGATCAACCGTCTGCAGACGTGGAGGCTTCAGACTGATCGACAGAGCTGGATGTTTTCTGGCTGCAGAGTTTCCTGAGGGGCGAACAGAGCTGGAGCATCAATATAAAGAACATATTTACATGTAAAATAAGCCAGGTATGATAAAGACAGAAAGCCAGCATGATCACAGTGAGTTAGTGGTGGTCTAGTTAGCAGGCTGCAGGAGCTGTTTATTAGTTTGTTCCATTAATAATTAGTATTTGTTTTGAGCTCTGAGATTAAGCACTTAAAACAATATTTCATCACGTACTAAATACTGGGGCAGTAATTTACAAATCTAGAAAGTGGCTCATTTCCAGTTTAAAACACAGGACACCAGTCACAGCTGAGCTCTGTTGTTCTTTTTTACTGGATGACTTAACACACACTTAACACTTAAACAAACACAACGGGAGGGCAGGTTTGTTTGTTCTGCACTTTTAGACAATAAATCTACGCATACCTAGTGCATAATGAATACAATGAACAGGTGAACACATAAAAGGAGGTATGATTGACTCATGTTTCATAACTCAAACAGTAAAAGGATCTACGCTGCCCCCTGGAGACCAAACCCTTGAACTTCTTCTACGTCCTCTTGCACCTGTTGAGAGGCTGCTGGTTGCTGCTGCAGGACTGAGCAGCGTCTGTCCTCGATGCTTTCGGTCTGCGGTTCCACCTGGGACACGGTACGAGTCCGAGCTCGGCCGCAATGTATTTGGCCAACAGGAAGGCAGGAATCTCAGCTCTGTGAAGTAGAGACATGATGATGAGAACAAGTGAAGTTCTGCTCCTCAATACAAGTTTGAGGTTGTCATACTTTACTTGAGTATTTCCATTTTTAGGATACAGCCAACTTTTCCTCCACTACATTTCAAGATTCAAGATTCAAGACAACTTTAATCGCACCACAAAATACTCGTACACACAACTAAACAGGTTATATTAGCGTCACAATGTGTAAAATGCTGCGGTGCTGTGCGTTTTATCAGCTGATGTTATAAAACGTCAATTTTAAGTCAGTCAGATGTTTCTCATTCAACAGACCTGAAGACATAGAGTGAGGCAGATTCAACAAAAACGTGATGCTACTGAAGCTGAATATCACTACTTAACTCTATAATACTATATAACTTGTAATTGTATAACTATAAAATATAGTTTAGAGAATAACTAACTACATAAGATACACTCACTGGCCTAACCTGCGCAATCTAATCCAATCAAATACAGCAGCTCTGCTATAAATTCTACATTTATGAAGCTTATACATTTTTTGACAAGAAGGTGAAAATTGTGCTTTATGTTCATTATTGAGTGGTTGTGGTGTATGTAGTTCCTCTTAATTAGCCCACAGGAACCCTAAATCCTTCAGTGGAACAGCTGGGTTGCATATACTGTCCGCTATTTGTCCCGCATTGTTTTACTTTTTTCCTCCCCGGTATCGGCTGTCGTGGCCTTCTGCACTTACAGAAAGGGGAAACATACTCTCACTTCTGTCTGTTAGGGTTGAATTAAAGGTCTTAGCCTTCCAGTGAACTTTTGAGTCACACACAACATCACTTCAAACCACAATAACCACTCTGTCTGACTCCACATTTTTTTGATGAGATAAGCAACTTATTGGTGTTACATTATGTCTGATTAAAATTGATTAACAAAAGGATACACAACCTCACACATCTTAAGCTGGTTTCAGCAGTTTTTTTCAGCAGGGTAGTTGTAGACTTTTCCGACCCCCCACAGAAATCGTGACTTCAGGCTACAAAAGCTACTCGCCATCTCCGCTTCTGTTTAAATATATTTACTTAAAGCAGTCTTATTATCATCGGTTTACTGCAGGATAATGAATAATGAAAGAATAGTAAATCGGGAGGGAGATGGTTTTTATGGGGGATTTCGTTGAACTTTGTTTGGTGTCACGAGTTTAACTACAGAGCGAAGCTTGTACGAAATAGAAGGAAACACTGAAACCTTTTAGTATTTTTTACGGCTGAGAAACTGACCTGTTTATCGGTGGTAGCAGAGGGTGAGTCCGGGTTCTGGTTCTCCTCCATGCTGCTCTTGTAGTAGTTCTGCTCTGTGAAAGTAAAAGTTGGGCGTTTAGAAGCATGTTGGCTGCAGCTGTCAGTTTAAGGAGAGCGAAATGAAATAAATACAACCTAACAACAAATAGCCTAAATAATTTAGATAATTCATAACTGTTATACAGTGATATTTCCGCCACTTTCCCACAACTGAGAGAGATAATAAACTGGATTTTCAAAGTAAACACACCGTGTTTGAGACGGAGACTGAGCTGCTACTGCTTATATAACTTATTGTTATACATTTAAATTACTATAGATCATACTTCTTGCAACGTTAATAAACGTCTGATAACAACCTAAACAACGTGACACAAGGAATTCTTAAACAGGCCAACAGCCTCAATGACTACTGAAAATTAAAGACCTAGCCATGTTTTGTGTGCTGTGTTCAGAAGACTCCCCTCAAACGGACACATTAGAATTTAAATTGATGACCTATTCAGTTCCTTACAGGACAATTTCAAAAAGCTGACGAATAAAATATTCACCCATAATTCATAACAATCTACACATCCTACAATACACCATTTCCTTTAGTGGTATTTTATAACTCCCTCCACTTCTTTAAGACATTTTGCATTTTAATAGGCTTTTAACTATGGCAAGAGAGGATAAAATACACCAGTAATAATAACTTTATTTCATGAATTATTTTACTGACATAATTAGACCATAAATCTATGACAAACCTGTGTGATCATCTGTTAAGATATTTAGTTCCAGATGTTGTAACAATATCTACTTCCTTTGACACTACTGCCCTCTAGTGCCCTTACATGTTTAACTGTGTGATTGTGTTTTAAAATTCATAATGTGTTTATCTTTTCATCCATTAATCTTGTAGACATTTTAATAATAAATAAGATGAGTCATTTTGCTGTAAAAATGAATGAATTTTTTATATATTTGTAGGGTCAGCTGCTAATATTTATATTGTAAGCTTACATACTAAAAAGAATAATTTGACATTAGGTGAAGTTAACTTGTATGATATGCAGGTTATTTTTTTATGGTTGATTACTGAGAGAGGAGGCAGAGGATCTTCAGCAAGCAGGAGGTATATCAGCGACCACTGCTTTCATGTGTGGGAGAGTCGGAGTCAAGATTTGGACGTGGACTTGGACGTACTTGATGTCACCTTGGATTACAGTTAAGCTTAAGCAAAATGAGTACATCTACTTTTTATAAAAAAATACATTGATATCACCATTGCCATTTGCTCCATAGCTGTGATGGCCCTCTTTAACTCAAACAAACCAAAAGGTAAAGCGTTTGGTGCTCTGATGAATGATGCAGGCTTACTACTTATAACTTGATTTATTAACCACAGTAACAAGGATGCAATGTAACATAAATGGCTGCTTTATCTAGCACACTGTGACAACACTGACAACATGGTGTTAAAAATCAACTGGTTTTCCTGTTAACTTGTCATCTTTGTAAGTGTTAGGCCTCTCTCACGGCAACTGCAGATGTTCCACTCACAGAGAGAAAATGTACTTCTGTATCTATTACGATAAATGTCTCCATCCAGTTATTTTCATCACTGATGGTTTATGCATTGCTTTTTGTACACATTTCAAAACATGAGTAGTTTGTTTCCCCTTTTTCAGATGGCTCTGCGTACAGTGATGACTGCATACCTGTTCCTGTCCTTTCAAAGATGTCATGAATCATGATATTAAATAGAATCACGCTGATGGAGCTACCTTGAGGTATCCCATTTATAATGTCAAAGCTTCCTGAGATTTCTCATCCAACTTTAGCTTCAAATGTCGTATGTGAAAGGAAATCTTTCATCCACTTATACATCCTTCCACTTATGCCTAGCTTATTCATTTCTATCAAAAGATCATCTCTCCATGTGGAATCAGAAGTTTTTTCAATATCAAAGAAAACTACAATTATTATCTCCTTCATACCAAGGGTCTTTTCAATTTCATCACTTAGTGTGATTAAAATATATGCTGCTGATACGCCTAAAGACAAGCTGAAACCTTCAAATATTGAATAGACTGCTCGTTTCCACCAGTAAGAACTGTTGAGGTTGATGAGGAGCCTTGTCACTGAATAATCATACAAACACACTGAACCACACACTCTTTAAAGATTTGATTTGTGGTGACGACCCTGCAAATCCTGCGAGAACAACACCAGTGTAAAAACCTGTTTTTGTATTTAAACAAACACAGAGGGAACTAGCAACTTAACACATCCATGGTTAATATCCGGTGTAGTTTTCACTGAAAAGGCTAAAGGAGCTCAGGGGCTTACTCACCATATGTTTCGCTTGTACTAAAACAGAAGTGATGTCATCAGTAGCAAATATCACACATATAAAAAAATGATATCCATAAACAACTGACAGCAGCTGGATATGAAGACATGCGTGAGATTAGAAAGTTAACATAGAAAAGTTATTTCCTTCATCCTATGCCCTTTTTCAAACATTGAATGGTTATTATTTTTGTTGTTTATCAAAAGTTTGCAGTTATTTCTTTTTGTTTTGTTTCCGTGACTATATATTCTTATTTTATTTGACCATGTTAGAAATAAAAAAACTAAACCAAATCATATTCACAACCGTCCCAACAGTTACCACGTGTCCCTGCCTTTCATGAAGCACCATATTGAAATGTTCTGTCGCTGTATGTTCTAGTATGAGTGATTCGCTGTTGACTTGTGTCACCCGCAGCCTGTTCCTCACGGTCTGAACCACGGCTGGCGTTGGTTGGCTCAGATGCTCAAGATGGAGCCTCTGGCTGACATCACGGCGACGCTGCTGTTCGACTATCTGGAGGCGTTACTTTTTAAACCTGTGAAAGGGTTTCATGTTGGATCTGTTTTAAGGGATTGTTTTGTTTTACTTGTGTTTTATACATGGTTTCATTTTCCTTTGAAATACAAATAAGACAATGTTTTTTAAAATGTAGTATTTTACTTGATTATGATGATCATTATAATGATCAAACCAACATCAAAACTACACACATTATACCACCACACGTCCAAAAATATTCAACCAATATCATGGAAATAATTAAAAACAACATTAAAATTACATACATCATGTCATATCAACATATTTTTAACCTTTGTGTCGTCCTCCCGGATCAATTTGACCCCGTCTGTTTTGACTGTTCCTTCTTTCCTCCCTTCCGTGTGTCTTTCCTCCCTCCCTCCCTCCTTCTCTCTTTCTTTCCTTCCTCTCTCTTTCCTCCCTTCATTCTTTCCTTCCTCCACCGCCCTTTCTTCCATCCTTCTTTACTTCCCTCTTTCCTTCCTTTCCTTCCTCCCTCCCTCCTTCTCGCTTTCTTTCCTCCCCCTACCTTCTTCCCTCTGTCCTTCTTTCCTTCCTTCTTCCCTTCCTCTTTTCCTTTCTCCCTCCCTCCTTCCTTCTTTCCACTGTCTTTCCTTCCTTCTTCTCTTCCTTCTTTCCTTTCGTCCCTCATTTCCTTCATTCCTTCCTTCCATCTTCTTCCCTCCTTTCGTTCCTTCTTCCTTCCTTCTTCCCTCCTTTCGTTCCTCCCTCCTTCCCTTCTTTCTTCCTCCCTTCCTCCCTTTCTTCCTTCTTCCTCCCTTCCTTCCATCCTTCCTTCCTCCCTCCCTCCCTTCTTCGTCCCTTCCTTCCTTGACTCGAGGACAACAGGAGGGTTAAACAATATTACATTTCATGCATTCAAATGCATCTGCACAGAAATGTAGGCCTGTATGTGTGGTAGGAATGCATGGCAGTAACAGTCAGGTAGAAGCTCTCTATTTGTCATGGGGCTGATGGCACGCTGTGTTTTAATTAAAAAAGGGCATTTGAATTAATAGCCAATTTTGACAGCTTGACTAGATTGCATTGAAGATGTGGTACTCTAATGCTAAATCAAAATTGTTCCAATTCCTGCAAGGTAAGCTAAACCTGAATGGCTAACAGTAGTAGTTTTTATGAGTAAATACTCACCACAACACACTTGCTTGTCAGTACAGCTAGGTATCTACTCCTGTTGCAGACTAGTTGACTACATTTGCAATGCACTTTTCTACATTTTTTTGTACAGGAATTTTACTTCACTAGGTTATTTTTACATTGCTGTATTGGTACTTTTACTTTCAGTGTACTGCACATGAGTCGGAGGATGGAAAATTCTTCAAACAAAAAGTAAACATTTTCACACTTTGTTTATGACAAAGTGAAACCTTGATTATGTACCGTAACCCCAGATTCTGAGCATAAGTATAACCTTCTAAGAGCTGTCCATATTGGGTTTATCTCGTGTGCATGTACAGTGGTGAAGATTTTCATTCATTATTGAAATCAATACAAATTAACTGATTGATTAAACAGGAAAATATGACATATATTGGTAATGAAAATAATAATTGGTTGCAGCCCTAGTTAAATTGTGTAAGCAAAACAATTAAGTTTGTGAATTGGAAACAACGAAACAATTACAATTACAATTGATAAAAGACTCGGCCTCTAAACTGCCAGAATGAGCTTCTTTTCTGTTTGATATTAAAGAAGTACACTGCACAAAGCAGTGATGGCAGCTTCACTGTATTTTATACAGAAACCATCCAGTACTGCCTACCTAAAAAGTTACCAGCCCCAGGATTTGTTAGTCTGTTGTTAGGATGAAGTACTCTGATGAAACATGACAAATGTCCAAGAATTAAATATTTAATTAAGCTGGTAATAGCAAAAATGCATACACTATATCAAACTTGAGTGTCTCATTAAGCATTCACAAGAAATCAGTGTAAATAAACTTTAATAACTAAAAGAAAGAAAATGGCTGACACACGGGCCTCCAGAAGATCACAGTCCACAACTGAAGTGACTCATCAAATCACGACTAGTCCAACGTTCTGGTGGAAAGGCGGCATGACAGAGTGTATAATGCAGGTATTTCTGCATGTGGTTTCTAAGAAGAAAATAAAAAAGACATGGCATACAGAAACCAGAGTAGGTCTTGAACTGCTTAATGTCTGGAATAATGGTGGTTCTGTGGTCGCACCATGAGACCACAGAACCATTGTAGATTAATCTCACTTTGGAGAGTTTATTATACGATGCACAGTGATTTGAATAATTTCATCCAGTGTGGGAGTTGCTTCAACTTGTGTTGTGTCCTAGATGTTCTAACACAATGTTACCCACTATTTTAACTTTAACAACACAAACTGAAGGTATTAAATCATTGAGTAAAAATGCTCTGACAAATCCACTGACAATTTTATGTGATTCACACTTTGAGAACTTCTAAGACATTATACCTTAAAGCTGCAGTCTGTAGTTTTGAGGAAAGAAGTGGACTTAGCCAGAAAAATTGACACTCAGCGTCATTGACACTCCTCCGGGCTCTTATTGGTTGTTTTACTCTGGAGCGAATGGATTCTTGCAAATCATTTTACGACCACTGGGCGGACCCAGAGACACTGAATTATGTCACAGCATAACTGTATCTTATTCTACAGTCAGATAATGACAATTTTAGCAAATATAACACAAAACTAGTTACAGACTTACAGCTTTAATGTGAAAAAGCAAAAATCGTTCAGGGTACAAGTGAAATAGCCTGGCTAAACCCAGACCCTACCACAATTGACGTAGGGTCATTCATTCATCAGAGCTGTTCATTTCCTCGTATTTGAGGTGGGATAAGTGAATGTCCACCAAATGCTTCTGTGCTACTGGACAAACGAACAGCCAATCATATCAACGATAGACGGCTTCTCTCCAGTGTGAATGCGTTGGTGGCTTTTTAGACTGCTGTCATGAGCGAAATTTTTCCCACATTGCTAACAGCTGTACGGCTTCTCTCCAGTGTGAATGCGTTGGTGGCTTTTTAGATGGCTGTCTTGAGCGAAAGTTTTCCCACATTGCTCACAGCTGTACGGCTTCTCTCCAGTGTGAATGCGTTGATGTTTTTTTAGACTGCTGTCTTGAGCGAAGGTTTTCCCACATTGCTCACAGCTGTACGGCTTCTCTCCAGTGTGAATACGTTGGTGGCTTTTTAGATGACTGCCTTCACTGAAAAGTTTCCCACATTGCTCACAGCTGTACGGCTTCTCTCCAGTGTGAATGCGTCGGTGGCTTTTTAGACTGCTGTCTCGACTAAAGGTTTTCCCACATTGCTCACAGCTGTACGGCTTCTCTCCAGTGTGAATGCGTTGATGTCTTTTTAGATGACTGCCATTACTGAAAGTTTTCCCACATTGCTCACAACTGTAAGGCTTCTCTCCAGTGTGAATGCGTTGATGTTTTTTTAGGGTGCTGTTGCCAGTGAAAGTTTTCCCACATTGCTCACAGCTGTACGGCTTCTCTCCAGTGTGAATGCTTTGGTGGCTTTTTAGATTACAGGCTTGAGTAAAAGTTTTCCCACATTGCTCACAGCTGTACGGCTTTTCTCCAGTGTGGATGTTTTGGTGGATTTTTAGACCGCTGTCATGAGCGAAAGTTTTCCCACATTGCTCACAGCTGTACGGCTTCTCTCCAGTGTGAATGCGTTGGTGGATTTTTAGACTGCTGTCTCGAGCGAAGGTTTTCCCACATTGCTCACAGCTGTACGGCTTCTCTCCAGTGTGAATGCGTTGGTGGCTTTTTAGACTGCTGTCTTGACTAAAAGTTTTCCCACATTGCTCACAGCTGTACGGTTTCTCTCCAGTGTGAATGCGTTGGTGGCTTTTTAGATGACTGCCAGAAGTGAAAGTTTTCCCACATTGCTCACAGCTGTATGGCTTTTCTCCAGTTGGAGTTTTCTGGTGACTCTTTAAACACCTGGATGTTGTGAAGACTTTATCACAGTGCTGACAGCAGTGAGTTTTGAGTACCTTTCTTCTTTGTTTCTATGAGAACAGACAAACATACAGAGAAAGAGAAAGAGATTAAGTTAGGTGACATAAAAGAGGAAATCATCTAAAAGTATAGAGTTACAGTATGGGAAATCCCAAACCCTGTTTGTCACAGCCTGGCTCTAGACTGTTACAGAAAAGGGGAGTAACATGGGTATACAATATAGTGCAAAATAATCTCATTCAAAATAAAATAGTCAAAATAAACAGTGGTTGGGTAAATGTGTTGTGTGTAGTGTTGGATGGTGAAACAAAGTAAAAGAACCAAGAAAACAATGTGGGAGCATACTGGGGAGAGGACAGAGGCTGGACCAGCAGCTTTTCTGGCTTCATAAATGGGGCTCGGAAGGCCAAGGTGTGTCACATCCTACTGATCAGTGTGCCAGTTGTAGATATATGCTATGAATTGGCCACTGCTAAAATATCAGATAATGGGATTAATTACTTTATTTTATGTTTCATGTAAAAATGTGGTGCTATGTGTGACAGTTTGAAAGCAGTAAATTTGTTGTGTAATAAGAATGCTTCCAAGCTGGTAAAGTACTGAAGACAGTTGACCTTTGGTAAGAAATGATTATCACATTGCAGGAGTAACCCTTAAAGACAGAACAGTGCTTCTATCAATATTGATGATTAGGAAGTAGGTAACTCAGGGGCTACTGTTCTGTACTCAGGGGCTATTGTTCTGTACTCAGGGGCTACTGTTCTGTACTCAGGGGCTACTGTTCTGTACTCAGAGATACTACATTCTGTAGTTTCAGAGACAGGAACTATCACACTTTAAGATAATTGCATAATTCGTCTTGAATTTCTTTTTCACAGCAATTTTTTGAGTGTTTAATTAATTATTAATTTAAATAATTTTGAATTTGATTGTTTTTTGTATAATTTGTTTCGTTCGTTTAAGATCATTTTATATAATTCGCTTTGCACGCAGTATTTAACTACATTGTAACTTGGCTGTCAGGCATCGTCGAGGGCGATGGAATCGTGGGACCAACCCTAATGTTCACTAATACATGAAAGTGAAACCTTGGTTATGTACCGTAACCCCAGATTCTGAGCATAAGTATAGCCTTCTAAGAGCTGTCCATATTGGGTTTATCTTGTTTGCGTGGTAAGTGGTGAAGATTTTATTTCATATCACTGCTCTGCACAGTTCCCCTCTCAGGTCCACATCAAAAGGTATACAATAGATCTGCTCCCATTTATGCCAGCGTTTTCTTCAGCCAACTGTCTTAAGTACATTTAAGAAGGTGGCTGTGACATTATAGAACATAAATATGAGATTAGCATTTACAAAAGTTCAAAATAAATGCAAATCCTTTATTTTAGTGAAAACGTGTAAAACAAATGTTAAATATGATAAGGGAATGTATTTATTTCAAGATAAATCATGGTCACACCACAGTTTTAAGGACAGTGCCACAAAATCACCTCATTTAAAATGTTGATATAAATGTTTGTGGACACAACAGTCTTAATGTTTAAACTACTGCAATAGATATTACTATTTTTATTATCTTAAAATTGACCTTGTAGAAGCAAATAACTTAACGACAGATAACATAATACATTTACCTGTTGTTTAATGTAATAAGCCAATAACATAATAAGTTATTAATGTTATAACAGAAGCCAATAATGTAATAATATACTAATATCACAGTATTTAGGTTTCATTTACTGGATATAACTGTGAAAATGCATGCACACTCTCTTTCTATCTGACAGACAGAGACAGCGAGAGTGAGAGAGTGTATGCATTTTCACAGTTATATCCAATAAATGACTTCAACAAAGTGATATTAGTATATTATTATGTTATCGGCACCAGTCATTACATTTGCAAAGAGAGAGAGAGAGAGAGAGAGAGAGACAGTGAGGCCAATAACCTAATAACTTATTACAATACTGGCCAAAAGTTATTACAGTATTGGTTGAGGACTTATTGTATTATTAGCTCATTACATTAAAAAACAGGCACATTTACTATGTTATCTGCGGTTATTATTTTATTGGCTTCTACAGACCTGTGTAAAATCCTATACATCTTTGACCCATATTTTAACTAAAGTAAGCCTGACAATAGGAGCCATACTGTTAATCTTAATGTTGGTCACGTGTGCTAGCCACAGCTACAGGACAGTATCCTGTAATGACCTGATACTGACGCAAATCCAGATATTGAGCTAGAAAATGTTGATGAACTGGAAAGAAAGACTGCATGACTTTATGATTACCCGGTTAACTATCAAAATGAAACAGACAATACAGACCAATTATAGTCTAATAAAAAGCTTAAAAACCTGTGATGAAGAAATGGACACTTGTAAGAAGAAAGAAGAGCTGTACTTTAATAAAAGCTTGGAATATAAACTTATTATGCATTAAAGCTGATAAAGGCTTTGAGACACATTGTTATTTTAGTATAAATAAAAATAAACCAATACTCACTGGAACAAAGCCAATATACTGTAACTTTAGTAATAGTTTTAGAGATAATGGAGTAAAAGTCCCTGAATTTACTGAGGAAAGCTTGGAAATAACTGTGTAAAATCCTCAAACACATGAAAGAGAAGGATACAAAGAAAACTGAGCTCCTCCCCGGGTAAAGCTCAAACAGATGTACTATAAGAATGAGATTCACCAACAGCCATTGTGTGTTTGTTGCATGAACAGCTCTCTGTTTGCTTGAATCACATTTTTGATGCACAGTCCACTGAACTCTGCTTGACTCATTGTTCTTTCTTTATTAACTGAAAAATACATGTTGTGGAGAACCGTAAGTTTCAACTGGTCTAGTTAAAGGTTTTTTTCTCCTGGCACTAACACATGCTAACTAAAATGGAGGCGGTGCTCAATAATGAGTTACTTGTAGACTTTTCCGACCCCCCACAGAAATCGTGACTTCAGGCTACAAAAGCTACTCGCCATCTCCGCTTCTGTTTACATATATTTACTTAAAGCAGTCTTATTATCGTCGGTTTACTGCAGGATAATGAATAATGAAAGAATAGTAAATCGGGAGGGAGATGGTTTTTATGGGGGATAACGTTGAACTTTGTTTGGTATCACTAGTTTCACTACAGAGCGAAGCTTGTACGAAATAGAAGGAAACACTGAAACCTTTTAGTAGTTTTTACGGCTGAGAAACTGACCTGTTTATCGGTGGTAGCAGAGGGTGAGTCCGGGTTCTGGTTCTCCTCCATGCTTGTAGTAGTTCTGCTCTGTGGAAAAGTAATAGGTCTATTCTCTTTGTTGTGCGTTTTTCTTCTTCTTCTTTGTGTCCTTCTTCCTCTGGTTTATTTATCGGTTGGCAAACTAGGTTAAAGGTGCATTACCGCCCCCTAGCGGATGGAAATGTTGAACAGCAGTTTGGCGTGCAAAAAGAAAAGAGACACAAAACCCTAAATTCTCAAAATCTCTTCTTTTTTCTATCGTATAGCTTCAGATACTTGATTATGTAGTTATATACTTCCTTTGATGCACTTCCAAGAAGTTTCCCAATAGTGTTGAGTCTGGTATGTCCTGTCCTGAAACAAGTAATGACTGAGTCTTCCTTTAAACAGACTCTAAACTACTGTTACTTATTAAATACTTATTAGCATTTGAGTGTGTTTTTGTTTTCAGAGCTACAGATAAAAAATCAATGTCAGCTCATGTTCACTTTATGACTGTGGTTGAAAAACAAAAATAAAACAAATAGGAGAAACGCGTTGTGTGTCACTAAAACAGAAGCAAATAATTACACTTTCTTAAAAACACTAAATTCTCAGTAAAACACCACATCAACTAGTTTGGTATGATGTTAGATTATAACTTTTTACATTAAATAAACAAAATAAAGGTCATAGAATACAATTGTTCTTTTAACCCTTGAGGAAACTTGGGGTACCAAACATGTGCATTCTGCTTATTTTATGTTTTTGATTCTCAATATATCGGTCAGTTTAAAGGATAATTATATGAAACTTGGCCAAGATTTGTTTTTTATTATAATTGCAAAATGCATGGCAATAGAAAACTAAAAGAAATGTCCATTCGACGGTGTGCTGTCATCTGTCTCACTCTGCAGGTACATTGAGCATGATGCGTTCACGTGAAAAGGACAGCGTCTGAAATGAGCGAATGGCGCACAGGGGCACAGCCCGTTTAGCAGGGGCACTTAAACGTTTGGTCTTCTTTGGGTCATTTAAAGAAAAGTTATTGCTCTTGTGACCTTGACCTATATTGATTTATAGATTTGCAGATGGTTTTTTTAGACTACTGTCTTGAGTGAACGTTTTCCCACATTCTTACTGAGGAAGAGGACATTGGTGAAGCCTCCCTGCAAATCTGAGTCAACCCTGAATTTCATGTAAGTTAAGTGTTTAACCAGTATGCAAGTTATGTAATGGTATTTGTCATGTAAATACAAGAATAATGATACATCTATGACAAACCTGTGTGATCATCTGTTAAGATATTTAGTTCCAGATGTTGTTACTATATCTACTTCCTTTGACACTACTGACCTCTAGTGACGAGTTGACTCCCTTACATGTTTAACTGTTATTGTGTTTTAAAATTCATAATGTGTTTAACTTTTGATCCATTAATTTTGTAGACATTTTAATAATAAGTAAGATGAATCGTTTTGCTATAAAAATGAATGAATTTTCTGTATAGATATATTGTTTGGAGAATTTCAGGTTGAACCCGTTTTGGTAAACAACTGTCATTGTGAATATTTCTATATCATAAAGAGTTGAGTATATATTTGAAAATGTTTCATCTAGTCATACAATGGTTTTAATTTTATTTCATTTCCTCCAAGTATCGAACTTTGTCACTGTAGATGGTTTGACCAATCTGAATCAATCAAGGTTGGATGCCTAGACATCACGAAATATTTCAATATTTCAATTAAAATTAAATAGTCAGTTTGCAGTATGGAAAAATAACTGCGGACAAATCGCTTTGTAGTTTCAGCTGCTAATATTTATATTGTAAGCTTACATACTAAAAAGAATAATTTGACATTAGGTGAAGTTAACTTGTATGATATGCAGGTTATTTTTTTTATGGTTGATTTCTGAGAGAGGAGGCAGAGGATCTTCAGCAAGCAGGAGGTATATCAGCGACCACTGCTTTCATGTGTGGGAGAGTCAGAGTCAAGATTTGGACGTGGACTTGGACGTACTTGATGTCCACTTGGATTACAGTTAAGCTTAAGCAAAATGAGTACATCTACTTTTCATAAAAAATACATTCATATCACAATTGCCATTTGCTCCATAGCTGTGATGGCCCTCTTTAACTCAAACAAACCAAAAGGTAAAGTGTTTGGTGCTCTGATGAATGATGCAGGCTTACTACTTATAACTTGATTTATTAACCACAGTAAGGAGGATGCAATATAACATAAATGGCTGCTTTATCTAGCACACTGTGACAACACTGACAACATAGTTTTAGAAAACAACTGGTTTTCCTGTTAACTTGTCATCTTTGTAAGTATTGGGACTCTCTCACGGCAACTGCAGATGTTCCACTCACAGAGAGAAAATGTACTTCTGTATCTATTACGATAAATGTCTCCATCCAGTTAATTTCATCACTGATGGTTTATGCATTGCTTCTTGTACACATTTCAAAACATGAGTAGTTTTTTCCCCCTTTTTCAGATGGCTCTGCGTACAGTGATGACTGCATACCTGATCCTGTCCTTTCAAAGATGTCATGAATCATGATATTAAGTAGAATCATGCTGATGGAGCTACCTTGAGGTATCCAATTTATAATGTCAAAGCTTCCTGAGATTTCTCATCCAACTTTAGCTTCAAATGTCGTATGCGAAAGGAAATCTTTCATCCACTTATACATCCTTCCACTTATGCCTAGCTTATTCATTTCTATCAAAAGATCATCTCTCCATGTGGAATCAGAAGTTTTTTCAATATCAAAGAAAACTACAATTATTATCTCCTTCATACCAAGGGTCTTTTCAATTTCATCACTTAGTTTGATTAAAATATATGCTGCTGATACGCCTAAAGACAAGCTGAAACCTTCAAATATTGAATAGACTGCTCGTTTCCACCAGTAAGAACTGTTGAGGTTGATGAGGAGCCTTGTCACTGAATAATCATACAAACACACTGAACCACACACTCTTTAAAGATTTGATTTGTGGTGACGACCCTGCAAATCCTGCGAGAACAACACCAGTGTAAAAACCTGTTTTTGTATTTAAACAAACACAGAGGGAACTAGCAACTTAACACATCCATGGTTAATATCCGGTGTAGTTTTCACTGAAAAGGCTAAAGGAGCTCAGGGGCTTACTCACCATTTCCCCTGCTCTCTTTTATGTATCTACTGGTATGTTTCGCTTATACTAAAACAGAAGTGATGTCATCAGTCGCAAATATCACACATATAAAAAAATGATATCCATAAACAACTGACAGCAGCTGGATATGAAGACATGCGTGAGATTAGAAAGTTAACATAGAAAAGTTATTTCCTTCATCCTATGCCCTTTTTCAAACATTGAATGGTTATTATTTTTGTTGTTTATCAAAAGTTTGCAGTTATTTCTTTTTGTTTTGTTTCCGTGACTATATATTCTTATTTTATTTGACCATGTTAGAAATAAAAAAACTAAACCAAATCATATTCACAACCGTCCCAACAGTTACCACGTGTCCCTGCCTTTCATGAAGCACCATATTGAAATGTTCTGTCGCTGTATGTTCTAGTATGAGTGATTCGCTGTTGACTTGTGTCACCCGCAGCCTGTTCCTCACGGTCTGAACCACGGCTGGCGTTGGTTGGCTCAGATGCTCAAGATGGAGCCTCTGGCTGACATCACGGCGACGCTGCTGTTCGACTATCTGGAGGCGTTACTTTTTAAACCTGTGAAAGGGTTTCATGTTGGATCTGTTTTAAGGGATTGTTTTGTTTTACTTGTGTTTTATACATGGTTTCATTTTCCTTTGAAATACAAATAAGACAATGTTTTTTAAAATGTAGTATTTTACTTGATTATGATGATCATTATAATGATCAAACCAACATCAAAACTACACACATTATACCACCACACGTCCAAAAATATTCAACCAATATCATGGAAATAATTAAAAACAACATTAAAATTACATACATCATGTCATATCAACATATTTTTAACCTTTGTGTCGTCCTCCCGGATCAATTTGACCCCGTCTGTTTTGACTGTTCCTTCTTTCCTCCCTTCCGTGTGTCTTTCCTCCCTCCCTCCCTCCTTCTCTCTTTCTTTCCTTCCTCTCTCTTTCCTCCCTTCATTCTTTCCTTCCTCCACCCCCCTTTCTTCCATCCTTCTTTACTTCCCTCTTTCCTTCCTTTCCTTCCTCCCTCCCTCCTTCTCGCTTTCTTTCCTCCCCCTACCTTCTTCCCTCTGTCCTTCTTTCCTTCCTTCCTCCCTTCCTCTTTTCCTTTCTCCCTCCCTCCTTCCTTCTTTCCTCTGTCTTTCCTTCCTTCTTCTCTTCCTTCTTTCCTTTCGTCCCTCATTTCCTTCATTCCTTCCTTCCATCTTCTTCCCTCCTTTCGTTCCTTCTTCCTTCCTTCTTCCCTCCTTTCGTTCCTCCCTCCTTCCCTTCTTTCTTCCTCCCTTCCTCCCTTTCTTCCTTCTTCCTCCCTTCCTTCCATCCTTCCTTCCTCCCTCCCTCCCTTCTTCGTCCCTTCCTTCCTTGACTCGAGGACAACAGGAGGGTTAAACAATATTACATTTCATGCATTCAAATGCATCTGCACAGAAATGTAGGCCTGTATGTGTGGTAGGAATGCATGGCAGTAACAGTCAGGTAGAAGCTCTCTATTTGTCATAGGGCTGATGGCACGCTGTGTTTTAATTAAAAAAGGGCATTTGAATTAATAGCCAATTTTGACAGCTTGACTAGATTGCATTGAAGATGTGGTACTCTAATGCTAAATCAAAATTGTTCCAATTCCTGCAAGGTAAGCTAAACCTGAATGGCTAACAGTAGTAGTTTTTATGAGTAAATACTCACCACAACACACTTGCTTGTCAGTACAGCTAGGTATCTACTCCTGTTGCAGACTAGTTGACTACATTTGCAATGCACTTTTCTACATTTTTTTGTACAGGAATTTTACTTCACTAGGTTATTTTTACATTGCTGTATTGGTACTTTTACTTTCAGTGTACTGCACATGAGTCGGAGGATGGAAAATTCTTCAAACAAAAAGTAAACATTTTCACACTTTGTTTATGACAAAGTGAAACCTTGATTATGTACCGTAACCCCAGATTCTGAGCATAAGTATAGCCTTCTAAGAGCTGTCCATATTGGGTTTATCTCGTGTGCATGTACAGTGGTGAAGATTTTCATTCATTATTGAAATCAATACAAATTAACTGATTGATTAAACAGGAAAATATGACATATATTGGTAATGAAAATAATAATTGGTTGCAGCCCTAGTTAAATTGTGTAAGCAAAACAATTAAGTTTGTGAATTGGAAACAACGAAACAATTACAATTACAATTGATAAAAGACTCGGCCTCTAAACTGCCAGAATGAGCTTCTTTTCTGTTTGATATTAAAGAAGTACACTGCACAAAGCAGTGATGGCAGCTTCACTGTATTTTATACAGAAACCATCCAGTACTGCCTACCTAAAAAGTTACCAGCCCCAGGATTTGTTAGTCTGTTGTTAGGATGAAGTACTCTGATGAAACATGACAAATGTCCAAGAATTAAATATTTAATTAAGCTGGTAATAGCAAAACTGCATACACTATATCAAACTTGAGTGTCTCATTAAGCATTCACAAGAAATCAGTGTAAATAAACTTTAATAACTAAAAGAAAGAAAATGGCTGACACACGGGCCTCCAGAAGATCACAGTCCACAACTGAAGTGACTCATCAAATCACGACTAGTCCAACGTTCTGGTGGAAAGGCGGCATGACAGAGTGTATAATGCAGGTATTTCTGCATGTGGTTTCTAAGAAGAAAATAAAAAAGACATGGCATACAGAAACCAGAGTAGGTCTTGAACTGCTTAATGTCTGGAATAATGGTGGTTCTGTGGTCGCACCATGAGACCACAGAACCATTGTAGATTAATCTCACTTTGGAGAGTTTATTATACGATGCACAGTGATTTGAATAATTTCATCCAGTGTGGGAGTTGCTTCAACTTGTGTTGTGTCCTAGATGTTCTAACACAATGTTACCCACTATTTTAACTTTAACAACACAAACTGAAGGTATTAAATCATTGAGTAAAAATGCTCTAAAAATCCACTGACAATTTTATGTGATTCACACTTTGAGAACTTCTAAGACATTATACCTTAAAGCTGCAGTCTGTAGTTTTGAGGAAAGAAGTGGACTTAGCCAGAAAAATTGACACTCAGCGTCATTGACACTCCTCCGGGCTCCTATTGGTTGTTTTACTCTGGAGCGAATGGATTCTTGCAAATCATTTTACGACCACTGGGCGGACCCAGAGACACTGAATTATGTCACAGCATAACTGTATCTTATTCTACAGTCAGATAATGACAATTTTAGCAAATATAACACAAAACTAGTTACAGACTTACAGCTTTAATGTGAAAAAGCAAAAATCGTTCAGGGTACAAGTGAAATAGCCTGGCTAAACCCAGACCCTACCACAATTGACGTAGGGTCATTCATTCATCAGAGCTGTTCATTTCCTCGTATTTGAGGTGGGATAAGTGAATGTCCACCAAATGCTTCTGTGCTACTGGACAAACGAACAGCCAATCATATCAACGATAGACGGCTTCTCTCCAGTGTGAATGCGTTGGTGGCTTTTTAGACTGCTGTCATGAGCGAAATTTTTCCCACATTGCTAACAGCTGTACGGCTTCTCTCCAGTGTGAATGCGTTGGTGGCTTTTTAGATTGCTGTCTTGAGCGAAAGTTTTCCCACATTGCTCACAGCTGTACGGCTTCTCTCCAGTGTGAATGCGTTGATGTTTTTTTAGACTGCTGTCTTGAGCGAAGGTTTTCCCACATTGCTCACAGCTGTACGGCTTCTCTCCAGTGTGAATACGTTGGTGGCTTTTTAGATGGCTGCCTTCACTGAAAAGTTTCCCACATTGCTCACAGCTGTACGGCTTCTCTCCAGTGTGAATGCGTCGGTGGCTTTTTAGACTGCTGTCTCGACTAAAGGTTTTCCCACATTGCTCACAGCTGTACGGCTTCTCTCCAGTGTGAATGCGTTGATGTCTTTTTAGATGACTGCCATTACTGAAAGTTTTCCCACATTGCTCACAACTGTAAGGCTTCTCTCCAGTGTGAATGCGTTGATGTTTTTTTAGGGTGCTGTTGCCAGTGAAAGTTTTCCCACATTGCTCACAGCTGTACGGCTTCTCTCCAGTGTGAATGCTTTGGTGGCTTTTTAGATTACAGGCTTGAGTAAAAGTTTTCCCACATTGCTCACAGCTGTACGGCTTTTCTCCAGTATGGATGCTTTGGTGGATTTTTAGACCGCTGTCATGAGCGAAAGTTTTCCCACATTGCTCACAGCTGTACGGCTTCTCTCCAGTGTGAATGCGTTGGTGGATTTTTAGACTGCTGTCTCGAGCGAAGGTTTTCCCACATTGCTCACAGCTGTACGGCTTCTCTCCAGTGTGAATGCGTTGGTGGCTTTTTAGACTGCTGTCTTGACTAAAAGTTTTCCCACATTGCTCACAGCTGTACGGTTTCTCTCCAGTGTGAATGCGTTGGTGGCTTTTTAGATGACTGCCAGAAGTGAAAGTTTTCCCACATTGCTCACAGCTGTATGGCTTTTCTCCAGTTGGAGTTTTCTGGTGACTCTTTAAACACCTGGATGTTGTGAAGACTTTATCACAGTGCTGACAGCAGTGAGTTTTGAGTACCTTTCTTCTTTGTTTCTATGAGAACAGACAAACATACAGAGAAAGAGAAAGAGATTAAGTTAGGTGACATAAAAGAGGAAATCATCTAAAAGTATAGAGTTACAGTATGGGAAATCCCAAACCCTGTTTGTCACAGCCTGGCTCTAGACTGTTACAGAAAAGGGGAGTAACATGGGTATACAATATAGTGCAAAATAATCTCATTCAAAATAAAATAGTCAAAATAAACAGTGGTTGGGTAAATGGGTTGTGTGTAGTGTTGGATGGTGAAACAAAGTAAAAGAACCAAGAAAACAATGTGGGAGCATGCTGGGGAGAGGACAGAGGCTGGACCAGCAGCTTTTCTGGCTTCATAAATGGGGCTCGGAAGGCCAAGGTGTGTCACATCCTACTGATCAGTGTGCCAGTTGTAGATATATGCTATGAATTGGCCACTGCTAAAATATCAGATAATGGGATTAATTACTTTATTTTATGTTTCATGTAAAAATGTGGTGCTATGTGTGACAGTTTGAAAGCAGTAAATTTGTTGTGTAATAAGAATGCTTCCAAGCTGGTAAAGTACTGAAGACAGTTGACCTTTGGTAAGAAATGATTATCACATTGCAGGAGTAACCCTTAAAGACAGAACAGTGCTTCTATCAATATTGATGATTAGGAAGTAGGTAACTCAGGGGCTACTGTTCTGTACTCAGGGGCTATTGTTCTGTACTCAGGGGCTACTGTTCTGTACTCAGGGGCTACTGTTCTGTACTCAGAGATACTACATTCTGTAGTTTCAGAGACAGGAACTATCACACTTTAAGATAATTGCATAATTCGTCTTGAATTTCTCTTTCACAGCAATTTTTTGAGTGTTTAATTAATTATTAATTTAAATAATTTTGAATTTGATTGTTTTTTGTATAATTTGTTTCGTTCGTTTAAGATCATTTTATATAATTCGCTTTGCACGCAGTATTTAACTACATTGTAACTTGGCTGTCAGGCATCGTCGAGGGCGATGGAATCGTGGGACCAACCCTAATGTTCACTAATACATGAAAGTGAAACCTTAGTTATGTACCGTAACCCCAGATTCTGAGCATAAGTATAGCCTTCTAAGAGCTGTCCATATTGGGTTTATCTTGTTTGCGTGTACAGTGGTGAAGATTTTATTTCATATCACTGCTCTGCACAGTTCCCCTCTCAGGTCCACATCAAAACGTATACAATAGATCTGCTCCCAATTATACCAGCGTTTTCTTCAGCCAACTGTCTTAAGTACATTTAAGAAGGTGGCTGTGACATTATAGAACATGAATATGAGATTAGCTCAAAATAAATGCAAATCCTTTATTTTACTGAAAACGTGTAAAACAAATGTTAAATATCATAAGGAAATGTATTTATTTCAAGATAAATCATGGTCACACCACAGTTTTAAAGGACAGTGCCACAAAATCACCTCATTTAAAATGTTGATATGAATGTTTGTGAACACAACAGTCTTAATGTTTAAACTACTGCAATAGATATTACTATTTTTATTATCTAAAATTGAGCTTGTAGAAGCCAATAACTTAACGACAGATAACATAATACATTTACCTGTTGTTTAATGTAATAAGCCAATAACATAATAAGTTATTAATGTTAAAACAGAAGCCAATAATGTAATAATATACTAACATCACAGTATTTAGGTTTCATTTAATGGATATAACTGTGAAAATGCATGCACACTCTCTTTCTATCTGACAGACAGAGACAGCGAGAGAGAGAGAGTGTATGCATTTTCACAGTTATATCCAATAAATGACTTCAACAAAGTGATATTAGTATATTATTATGTTATCGGCACCAGTCATTACATTTGCAAAGAGAGAGAGAGAGACAGTGAGGCCAATAACCTAATAACTTATTACAATACTGGCCAAAAGTTATTACAGTATTGGTTGAGGACTTTTATTGTATTATTAGCTCATTACATTAAAAAACAGGCAAATTTACTACGTTATCTGCGGTTATTATGTTATTGGCTTCTACAGACCTGTGGAAAATCCTATACGTCTTTGACCCATATTTTAACTAAAGTAAGCCTGACAATAGGAGCCATACTGTTAATCTTAATGTTGGTCACGTGTGCTAGCCACAGCTACAGGACAATATCCTGTAATGGCCTGATACTGACGCAAATCCAGATATTGAGCTAGAAAATGTTGATGAACTGGAAAGAAAGACTGCATGACTTTATGATTACCCAGTTAACTAACAAAATGAAACAGACAATACAGACCAATTATAATCTAATAAAAAGCTTAAAAACCTGTGATGAAGAAATGGACACTTGTAAGAAGAAAGAAGAGATGTATTTTAAGAAAAGCTTGGAATATAAACTTATCATGCATTAAAGCTGATTAAGGCTTTGAGACACATTGTTATTTTAGTATAAATAAAAATAAACCAATACTCACTGGAACAAAGCCAATATACTGTAACAGAGGAAAGCTTGGAAATAACTGTGTAAAATCCTCAAACACAAAAGAGAAGGATACAAAGAAAACTGAGCTCCTCCCCAGGTAAAGCTCAAACAGATGTACTATAAGAATGAGATTCACCAACAGCCATTCAGTGTGTTTGTTGCATGAACAGCTCTCTGTTTGCTTGAATCACATTTTTAATGCACAGTCAACTGAACTCTGCTTGACTCATTGTTCTTTCTTTATTAATTGAAAATACATGTTGTGGAGAACCGTAAGTTTCAACTGGTCTAGTTAAAGGTTTTTTCTCCTGGCACTAACAAATGCTAACTACAATGGAGGCAGTGCTCAATAATGAGTTACTTGTAGACTTTTCCGACCCCCCACAGAAATCGTGACTTCAGGCTACAAAAGCTACTCGCCATCTCCGCTTCTGTTTAAATATATCTACTTAAAGCAGTCTTATTCTCGTCGGTTTACTGCAGGATAATGAATAATGAAAGAATAGTAAATCGGGAGGGAGATGGTTTTTATGGGGGATTTCGTTAAACTTTGTTTGGTATCACTAGTTTCACTACAGAGCGAAGCTTGTACGAAATAGAAGAAAACACTGAAACCTTTTAGTAGTTTTTACGGCTGAGAAACTGACCTGTTTATCGGTGGTAGCAGAGGGTGAGTCCGGGTTCTGGTTCTCCTCCATGCTGCTCTTGTAGTTTTGCTCTGTGAAAAACTCACAAAGCGACCGCTTGTTCCTTTGTCACTGCCCGATTTGCTGTACGGACCGTCTGCGCACGCGCGAACAGCCGCCATCTTGTATGGTAACTCCACTTGGACAAACTTCATTCCGTCTCTGCCCGATTTCCGTACGGCCCGTCCTCGCGCTTTTGAACATACCTCATTACATATATTAAAACCTACATTTTAATAGCTTTGTTGTGAATCGTTTGTGTATATACACACAGTACCACCATCATAGAAACACAAAATAAAGGAAATATGTACACAAAATGTAACATTAATTATTAAATATTATTATTTAAAGTCCATGCTATTGCTCTATTGCAAAGAAGGTCCTTTTTTCCTTTTTGTTTTTAATTGTATTGTTGTATATAGCCTATTATATGTACTAACTGCAGTTTAAAGTCCTTTTTTAGTTTTTTTTTTTTTTTTTTTTTAAATCAAAATTTAAGATCATAATTTAAACTTTACTCCAATTATTCAGAAAACTCAAAAGAAATTGAATCAGTGGTTACAGAGGGATTTTTTCCTTGAAGGGTAAAGTTAACTAAAGCAGAGGGAATTTCTCGACTAACTTATGCTGCCATTTCATTACACCTAGATAGTAAGATTAGTAAAGCTATTGATCAGATGCTTTTGAACTTTATATGGAGAAATCGTACACATTATATAAGAAAAAGTGTGGTTATGAATAATTATGAGTCTGGAGGGCTTAACTTTTTGGATTTCACCACCCTGAATGATACTTTTAAAATTAATTGGGCTAAAAATGTTCTTAAAAATCCTTTTTCAATTTGGAACTTTATTCCCCATTACATTTTCTCTCGCTTTGGAGGCCTCCACTTTATTTTAAGTTGTATTTATAATGTAGACAAACTCCCTGCCAAACTGTCTGTATTCCATAAACAGGTCCTTCTAGCCTGGACACTTGTATATAAGCATGACTTCTCACCACACCGATATATTATTTGGAATAACAGAGATATTTGATCTAAAAACAAGTCTCTCTTTTTTTTTAAAAACTTTTTCCAGAATCAGATTTGGATGGTGAGTCAATTGTTTAATGAGGAGGGATCATTGCTCTCTTATAGAGATTTTTTATGCAGATTTAACCTTCAAGTGACTCCTAAGGAATTCTCTGTCATTATTAAAGCCATTCCAACAGGCTCCCTAATGCTTTTTAGGAACAGACAGATGCCTTCAGCTAATCATGTATCTCTCCCCAACTCAGTTTGGAGTTTGGAAGCTCCCCAACACATTTTTAATTGTAAACAAGGTTAGGGAGGTGTCTTTTAAAATTATGCACAAATACTACCCTGCCAACCATTATATGCAGAAATTTAAAAAAGACATTAACACACACTGTTCTTTTTGCAATTTATACCCTGAAACCGTTTTTCATCTGTTTTGGCACTGTCCCTTTACAACGAAATTATGGGCAGAACTCAGCAGGTTTATTATTGATCATCTCTTCAAAGATTTCCTTCTACTCTGGGAAAATGTTGTGTTTGGCTTCCATGAGTATCCTAAGCAGGAAGAAATTTTTTTATTTCTTAATACATTTGATTTTATTTCTGGCAAAGTTTTATATCCATAAGAGTAAATTTAATAAGAAAGAACCTTGTTTTGTTGTTTTTCAGAAAGAAATTGAGCATTATTTTAAGTTTCTTGATAATTTGACTAATCAAAAGGCTATTAAAACGCTAAATGGCCCTGTCTCATGTTTTCTGATGTCTTTCTTGTATACTGTTCATACTGCATGTATGCTCTTTTTGCAATAAAATAAGAGAGAGAAAAAAAAAACACTTAAGGATGAGAAATAAAACTATAGTTGTGAGCATGTAAAAACAAAAAAGGGTAGTTGTTGCACGCTTTTTCTTCTTCTTCTTCTTTGTCTTCTTCTTCCACTGGTTTTCGTTGTGCTTTGTACAATGACAATAAAGACTTTCTATTTAAAGGTTGGCAAACTAGTTTGAAGGCGCATTACCGTCACCTACTGGACTGAACTGTGGAACAGCAGATTATCAGGCAAAAACCCACCTGACTTCTCAAATTCTCTCTAATAGCCCCGTTTCTCTTTTTGCAATAAAAAAAAAAAAAAAAAAATAGCCCTCTTTAACTCAAACAAATTAAAAGTGTTTGGTGCTCTGTTGAATGATGCAGGCTTACCTTTATTATATTATATATTATAACTTGATTTATTAACCACAGTAAGGAGGATGCAATGTAACATAAATGGCTGCTTTATCTAGCACACTGTGACAACACTGACAACCTGGTGTTAGAAATCAACTGGTTTTCCTGTCAACTGGTCACTTTTGTTTGTAAGTGTTGGGCCTGTAATGGCAAATGCAGATGTTCCACTCACTGAGAGAAAATATAGCTGACCTTGTGAATGCCTAAATATTCTTCTATATTCATCATAAAACTGTCACTGATGGTTTATGCATTGCTTCTTGTACACATTTCAAAACATGAGTAATTTTTCCCCTTTTTCAGATGGCTCTGCCTACAGTGATGACTGCATACTTGTTCCTGTCCTTTCAAAGATGTCATTAATCATGATATTAAATAGAATCAAGCTGATGGCGCTACCTTGAAATGGTATCCCATTTATAATGTCAAAGCTTCAAATGTTGTATTCCAAAGAAAATCTTTCATCCAGTTACACATCCTTACACTTATGCCTAGCTAATTCATTTTTATCAAAAGATCATCTCCATATGGAATCATAAGCTTTTTACTTACTTTGATTTAAACATGCTGTGGATTTTTTTCTAAAGCCGTTTATGTCTTTATTCAACCTTTTTTATAATTATGCTTATTAAGATAGTTTGAATACAATTGAAACACAAACTGCAGTTTGCATATGACGTACATTCAAACTGGCAGTTCACAAGTTCCTCTTGTATTTTACTTGCATATATTTACCTACATTACTGATGGGAAAGTCGTGAATAGATAATTTACAAATGACAAGTGACCATCTGCTGGTCTTTGCAGTCATTCAGAGCTGTATTACAACCAACAAGGACATTAAAACATGCAACCTAATTAGATGCACAACACAAGATACAATAAACTTAGAAAATACCAAATGAAACTAGATTGAAATAAAATCTGAGACATATTTGTACATAAAGAGGACTCTCTACAACCAAAGACTTTCTCTAGACAAGAAAGTAGTAAAACAGAATCAATCAATCTTCATTTATATTGTACCAAATCACAACAAAAGTCATGTCAAGGCACTGTACACATAGAGAAGGTCTAGACCGTACTCTTTAAATTTAGCTAAAAGTGACCCAACATTCCTACATGAGCAAGCACGTAGTGCTAAAACAGATGTTTGCTGAAAAACTGGTTAATTAATACAACACCAAATGCATGCATGAACAAAATAAGGAGTCCAAGAAAACTTTGTACATTTTTAAGTCAAATGCATGCATCATTCTGGTGCACTCAGAGCCAAATTAATAGGTTATATCCAAAAATGTGTGTGCTTTTGTAATTAAACCACTGGTTGAACTATTGTGACTACTGTCTTGAGTGAACGTTTTCCCACATTCTTCCTGAGGAAGAGGACATTGGTGAGGCCCCCTGCAAATCTGAGTCAACCCTGAATTTCATGTAAGTTAAGTGTCTAACCAGTATGCAAGTTATGTAATGGTATTTGTCATGTAAATACAAGAATAATGATAAATCTATGACAAACCTGTGTGATCATCTGTTAAGATATTTAGTTCCAGATGTTGTTACTATATCTACTTCCTTTGACCCTACTGCCCTCTAGTGACGAGTTGACTCCCTTACATGTTTAACTGTGCGATTGTGTTTTAAAATTCATAATGTGTTTATCTTTTGATCCATTAATTTTGTAGACATTTTAATAATAAGTAAGATGAATCGTTTTGCTATAAAAATGAATGAATTTTCTGTATAGATATATTGTTTGGAGAATTTCAGGTTGAACCCATTTTGGTAAACAACTGTCATTGTGAATATTTTTATATCATAAAGAGTTGAGTATATATTTGAAAATGTTTCATCTAGTCATACAATGGTTTTAATTTTATTTCATTTCCTCCAAGTATCGAACTTTGTCACTGTAGATGGTTTGACAAATCTGAGTCAATCAAGGTTGGATGCCTAGACATCACAAAATATTTCAATATTTCAATTAAATGAATAAAAGTAAAATTAAATTTAGGTGAAGTTAACTTGTATGATATGCAGGTTATTTTTCTATGGTTGATTTCTGAGAGAGGAGGCAGAGGATCTTCAGCAAGCAGGAGGTATATCAGCGACCACTGCTTTCATGTGTGGGAGAGTCAGAGTCAAGATTTGGACGTGGACTTGGACGTACTTGATGTCCACTTGGATTACAGTTAAGCTTAAGCAAAATGAGTACATCTACTTTTTATAAAAAATACATTGATATCACCATTGCCATTTGCTCCATAGCTGTGATGGCCCTCTTTAACTCAAACAAACCAAAAGGTAAAGTGTTTGGTGCTCTGATGAATGATGCAGGCTTACTACTTATAACTTGATTTATTAACCACAGTAAGGAGGATGCAATGTAACATAAATGGCTGCTTTATCTAGCACACTGTGACAACACTGACAACATAGTTTTAGAAAACAACTGGTTTTCCTGTTAACTTGTCATCTTTGTAAGTGTTGGGCCTCTCTCACGGCAACTGCAGATGTTCCACTCGCAGAGAGAAAATCCCCCTTTCTTCCATCCATCTGTCCTTCCTTCCTCCTTCTTTACTTCCCTCTTTCCTTCCTCCCTCCCTCCTTCTTGCTTTCTTTCCTCCCCCTACCTTTTTTCCCTCTGTCCTTCTTTCCTTCCTTCCTCCCTTCCTCTTTTCCTTTCTCCCTCCCTCCTTCCTTCTTTCCTCCCTCCCTCCCTCCCTCCTTCCTTCTTTCCTCCCTCCCTCCCTCCCTCCTTCCTTCTTTCCTCCCTCCTACCTTCCTTCCTTCTTTCCTCTGTCCTTCCTTCCTTCTTCTCTTCCTTCTTTCCTTTCGTCCCTCATTTCCTTCATTCCTTCCTTCCATCTTCTTCCCTCCTTTCGTTCCTTCTTCCTTCCTTCTTCCCTCCTTTCGTTCCCCCCTCCTTCCCTTCTTTCTTCCTCCCTTCCTCCCTCCCTCCCTTTCTTCCTTCTTCCTTCCTCCCTCCCTTCTTCGTCCCTTCCTTCCTTGACTCGAGGACAACAGGAGGGTTAAACAATATTACATTTCATGCATTCAAATGCATCTGCACAGAAATTTAGGCCTGTATGTGTGGCCCCCCCTCTATCTTTATAGTGTTTGAGAATTACTAATGGGTTTTTTTAGGATGTAGGTTTTAATGCCTTAAAATGAAATGAAGCAATAATGATCTTATCATTACTTATACTATCATGTGTCTTATAATGAAACTTTAATGACTGTGGTCAGTAAAAGCAGCCATCAGCGTTAATGTGACTTAAAGATCCTTCACAACCTGGCACCATCATATCTCTGTGTACTTATTCACATCTACACACCTTCCCGAACTCTCCGATCCTCCTTTGCCAACGAGCTCTCTGCCCCATCTGCCAACTTAACTACCATGGGGTCAAGAGCTTTCAGCCGATCTGCCCCCCGCCTTTAGAGCTCTCTCCCACCAGACATTCGCACTTCTGACTCTGTTTCCACCTTTAAATCCCGCCTGAAAACGCACCTATTCAGAGTGGAATACTCTGTCTCACACTGACTATGCATCACGTTCATGTTTATTTATTGTACTAATGCACTTTATAGTCACATTCATATTTATTCTTTATCTTTGCACTGAATGTTACCTCATTTATATTGTTTGATGTACTGTTGTTGTGTTTTATGTGCCTTGTAAGGTGTCCTTGAGTGCTTTGAAAGGCGCTTTTAAATAAAATGCATTACTCTTTTTATCATTATTAAACATCTAAACTTCCGTGTTGATGTTTCTGTTTCGTTCAGGTTTGTGGAAACGCTCTGATGAAGCAGTATCAGGGTCAGTTCTGGAAACTTATCCTTCTTCTGAAAGAGGAGTATTTCCCCAGGTACAGTCTCACTTTACATCTCTCTTTGCAGCATTCGCCACAAGTTCCACTTCTTTTATTTGACGTATTGAATGTGTCTCCAAGATTGAAGCGGTGACCAGCAGTGGACAGATGGGCTCAGTCATCAGACTCAAGCCGTTTCTCGAGGTATGCTACTGTTGGGCTTTGGTTAGAGGTTTGGTAGATAATTATTCATTATGGAAATCAATACAAATTAACTGATTGATTAAACAGGAAAATATGACATATATTGGTAATGAAAATAATAATTGGTTGCAGCCCTAGTTAAATTGTGTAATCAAAACAATTAAGTTTGTGAATTGGAAACAACGAAACAATTACAATTACAATTGATAAAAGACTCGGCCTCTAAACTGCCAGAATGAGCTTCTTTTCTGTTTGATATTAAAGAAGTACACTGCACAAAGCAGTGATGGCAGCTTCACTGTATTTTATACAGAAACCATCCAGTACTGCCTACCTAAAAAGTTACCAGCCCCAGGATTTGTTAGTCTGTTGTTAGGATGAAGTACTCTGATGAAACATGACAAATGTCCAAGAATTAAATATTTAATTAAGCTGGTAATAGCAAAAATGCATACACTATATCAAACTTGAGTGTCTCATTAAGCATTCACAAGAAATCAGTGTAAATAAACTTTAATAACTAAAAGAAAGAAAATGGCTGACATACGGGCCTCCAGAAGATCACAGTCCACAACTGAAGTGACTCATCAAATCACGACTAGTCCAACGTTCTGGTGGAAAGGCGGCATGACAGAGTGTATAATGCAGGTATTTCTGCATGTGGTTTCTAAGAAGAAAACAAAAAAGACATGGCATACAGAAACCAGAGTAGGTCTTGAACTGCTTAATGTCTGGAATAATGGTGGTTCTGTGGTCGCACCATGAGACCACAGAACCATTGTAGATGAATCTCACTTTGGAGAGTTTATTATATGATGCACAGTGATTTGAATAAATTCATCCAGTGTGGGAGTTGCTTCAACTTGTGTTGTGTCCTAGATGTTCCCACACAATGTTACCCACTATTTTAACTTTAACAACACAAACTGAAGGTTTTAAATCATTGACATAAACTGAGTAATATGAGTGCCAACAAGACTAGGTTCTCAACCTTTTTAAAAAACTTGTGACACCTAATTGACCACCTTTTCTTTTCACAGTTAAAAGACTGAGTCGCTTCAGATTACATTTAGAAGAAAAATGGGGGGGAAATTCAATCATTATAATAATGATTACATTATGAGACATGTTCCCTTCATTTCTGTCTTAAACTTTTTTTAAACATTTCTAACTTCATTAACATTTCACATATTTTATCTCCTCATTTAGTGTCACAATTAGCCAAGTCTGTACCCAAACATACTATAACCATTATAATTAATTGTTCCATAATCGTCTGTAAAACCCCCAAAATAATACTTAATCCACTTTAAACTCTTTTAAACTAACTTCAAGGTTTGTTTTAGTTCAACTATAAGTACCTTTCACCATAATACATATTTGCTGGCCCACATTTTTTCTTTTGCACATAACATTATAGAGTTGCAAGATGGGAAGGCCCATTTCTGGTGTAAAAATGCTCTAAAAATCCACTGACAATTTTATGTGATTCACACTTTGAGAACTTCTACGACATTATACCTTATAGCTGCAGTCTGTAGTTTTGAGAAAAAAAGTGGACTTAACCAGAAAAATTCAGAGGAGTTCATATCCGTATCCTTGTTCATCTTCCGGTCACAGTAGCATGTAGCATTGCGCTATGTGCGCTAATAACAGAAAACACATACCGTTTGTTCATTATTAATAACAATGGCGGTGTTGCAGGAAGAAAGACAGGAAAAAGCAACTGCCGGAGTAACTGACGTTTTGAGCAGACCAATCACAGCCCTTGCCGTCCACGTTGCCATGACACGTAGTTAGGATTTTTTGGAGGTGCACGTCAGGCTACGGCGTAGGGGTCCGCGTCGTTCCGTTCAAACTTACAGCCAATCATATCAACGATAGACTACGGCGTATTCAGAGCCTGTAGCAGTGCGAATACATCCTTTTTATGAAGGGAAAATCTTTGTAGCGCAAATTTTGTTCCATTTTCAAAGTGACTGCCTTCCAATTTATTTATTTAGCACACAATCAACTGCTGCTTTGAATGGTTGCTGCACTTCTATGGCCGCCATGCTGGATGTAAACAGAGTCTCTCTACGGTCATCATTGTCTTGAGCCCGCCTCCCCGTTCTGTGATTGGTTCCCTACAGGGGTGGACTGGGACAAAAAAAAAATCGGCCCTGGCATTTTGGACCAGACCGGCCCACTACATTCGATGACGCACACATTTTCGGTCTTTTCGGTCTCTTGAATGTGTATACCAACTGTGCAACTCCAGGGGTGTTCACAAGTCATTTTTTGCAAGTCCATGTCAAGTCTCAAATCTCTCGCCAACACTAAATCAAATTCAGTCACAGACAATAAACTTACCATTTCATAATTGTGGTAACAGCCGTGCAGCAGATGTAATGAAGTCCACGCAGCATGCTGGATGCAAACTAATATATAACCTATTCATTATAATGTCGATGGACATATATTGAGTTCTTTTGCCTTAATAATGATAAAGCTGATAAAGCTGTGTATAAAATAATACAAAAAATGGTCGGATTGGGAACCCATATATGCATAATGTCTCCTCGTTGCATTTAGTGTTGCTTGAAATGACCAGGGCTCAGCTAATGTTGCCTTTTAAAAATCGTTGATTTCCCGGGATTTAAAATGTCTTATTTTCGGGAAAAATATTAATCCCTATTGCGCATGCGTGACCAAGTGTACCATGCTCGTGCACACCTCTTCCAACCGCACCGTGCCAGGGAAGTTGCACTCACTTGCCAAATAATCCGGACTTTTGGGGGCAAACGTGCTTGAGCACGGTACAATTGCCTAGTGTGAGTGCGCCCTAAAACATATTCAACATGATGCTGAGTGACTGCGTTGGTGGATTTTTAGACTATCATCTCGAGGAAACCTTTTCCCACATTGCTCACAGCTGTACGGCTTCTCTCCAGTGTGAATGCGTTGGTGGATTTTTAGATGGCTGTTTTGAGTGAAAATTTTCCCACATTGCTCACAGCTGTACGGCTTCTCTCCAGTGTGAATGCGTTGGTGGATTTTTAGATGAGTGTCTCGAGTGAAAGTTTTCCCACATTGCTCACAGCTGTACGGCTTCTCTGCGGTGTGAATGCGTTTGTGGATTGTTAGACTACTGCCTTGACTGAAAGTTTTCCCACATTGCTCACAGCTGTACGGCTTCTCTCCAGTGTGAATGCGTTTGTGGATTTCTAGACTACTGCCTTGACTGAAAGTTTTCCCACATTGCTCACAGCTGTACGGCTTATATCCAGTGTGAATGCGTTGGTGCATTTTTAGATAACTGCCAGAAGCGAAAGTTTTCCCACATTGCTCACAGCTGTACGGCTTCTCTCCAGTGTGAATGCGTTGATGTTTTTGTAGATTACTGCCTTCACTGAAAGTTTTCCCACATTGCACACAGCTGTACGGCTTCTCTCCAGTGTGAATGCGTTGATGTTTTTTTAGACTACTGCCTATACTGAAAGTTTTCCCACATTGCTCGCAGCTGTACGGCTTCTCTGCGGTGTGAATGCGTTTGTGAATTTTTAGACTACTGCCTTCACTGAAAGTTTTCCCACATTCCTCACAGTTGTAGGGCTTCTCTCCAGTGTGAATGCGTTGGTGGCTTTTTAGATGACTGCCAGAAGTGAAAGTTTTCCCACATTGCTCACAGCTGTATGGCTTCTCTCCGGTATGAGTTTTCTGGTGACTCTGTAAATACCTGGATGTTGTGAAGGCTTTGTCACAGTGCTGACAGCAGTGCATTTTGAGTATCTTTCTTCTTTTTTTTTGTTTCTATGAGAACAGACAAACATACAGAGAAAGAAAGAAAGAAAGATATATTAAGTTAGGTGACACAAAAGAGGAAATCATCTAAGACCATAGAGTTACAGTAATGGAAATGTCAAAACTGCTCCTGATCCCCATTTGTCAAAGCCTGGCTCTAGACTGTGACAGAAAAGGGGAGTAACATGGGTATTTAATATAGCGCAAAATAATCTTATTCAAAATAAAATAGTCAAAATAAACAGTGGTTGGGTGAATGTGTGTTGTGTAGCGTTGGATGGTGAAATAAAGTAAAATAACCAAGAAAACAACGTAGGAGCATGTTGGGGAGAGGACAGAGGCTGGACCAGCAGCTTTTCTGGCTTCATAAATGGGGCTCAGAAGGCCAAGGTGTGTCACATCCTACTGATCAGTATGCCTGCTAATCAGGAACCTGCATCTGCAGACAAAACACAGCAGTAGTAAGAGGAGCAAAGTAGAGGGGTCATTGCAAGGATCCAGGGTTTCTTAAACTTGACCCTGACCAGACTAATTCAGGACATCTATACCTCTTCTGACCTTTGTGTGAACCCATTATTAGTTTTTCCCCATTTAATAAAATAAAATGAGACCATTTACAAAAAACCCCTATAACAACAAACAACACAATCAAAAAACTGCAGAGAGACTGATATGGACTGTTCATCAGACAAAACCAGACATCTGAAGATGATTAAGGTCCTAATCAGAGATGTGCCACTATGATTATCATTGGTTAAAAATATCACAATAAATGATAATGTCAAGTGGCACACCTAAAATAGAACACTCACATTTAGTGGTTAGTTTGTTTGTGTGTTTGGTGGGGTAACAGTATATAAACAAGGTTTCACTTTGTTGCAAACAAAGCTAGAAAATGTTTACTTTTATTTTGAAGAATTTTCCATCCTCCCACTCATGTGCAGTACACTGAAAGTAAGGGGGGTTGAGGTGGCATGGGCGGTAGGTGTTGTTACGTATTTTATTATTTTCTAGTTATTATAGTATTATAACATATTTCAAATGCTATTCGTTATTGTTATTTTAAAAAAAAGAAAAAAGAAACAGATATTTATCATTGCCACCCAGAGGATGCGCAAAGCAACACTGCTTGACCCAAGATACAGAGGGGACCACATGAAACCACCTGAGCTAAGTGATATAAAAACAGAACTGGTAGCGGAGATGGCGCCAGCAGCAGAAGCAACGCGCCATCTGACCCCAGGTCCCGCGCAAGTGAGAGAGAAAGAAGAATCCGGTGCCGGCACCGCGCCCAAGAAGAAAAGCTTGCTTGGCAGCTTTCTTGGGAAAAGATCAGCTACAGCAGCCCCTCTCACACCAGATCAGAAAGCCACAGCAGAGATGACAATGTACCTGCAGGAAATGGCTATTGATGGAGAAGAAAACCCTCTAACTTGGTGGAAAACTAACCAGGGACGGTTTCCGCTCATGGCCAGGCTTGCGCGTAAATATTTATGCATTAGTGCTACCAGCGCTCCATCTGAACGTGTGTTCAGCACAGCTGGTAGTGTTGCTACCCCACTCCGCAGTGTGTTAAAGCCAGAAAACCTTTACATTTGTTTGATTTCCTGACACTGTCGTTTTGCATTTGCACTTTTGTACAGCAAAATGTCTAGTTAATCCAGGGCAGGCCCATGCAAATAGTTTTAAACTTTGTTCCTTATTATTGGTTTAAGATAATTGCATAATTCGTTTTGAATTTCTTTTGCACAGCAATTTTTTGAGTGTTTAATTAATTAATAATTTAAATAATTTAGAATTTGATTGTTTTTAGTATAATTTGTTTTGTTCGTTTAAGACCTTGTTTAAGATCATTTTATATAATTTGCTTTGCACGCAGTATTTAACTACATTGTAACTTGGCTGTCAGGCATCGTCGAAGGCGATGGAATCGTGGGACCAACCCTAATGTTCACTAATACATGAAAGTGAGATATTTCCAGTAAAATCTTGTCATTAAGACACTGCTCAATCTATTGTTATCACTTTTATAATTTTATCACTTTTACTTAATACTTTGACTAGTTAACATTTCACTTTTCTACATGTACTTTTACTAGGTATAATTTTTTTGTACAGGAATTTTACTTTACTGGATTATTTTTACATTGCTGTATTGGTACTTTTACTTTCAGTGTACTGCACATGAGTGGGAGGATGGAAAATTCTTCAAACAAAAAGACAAAACATTTTCACACTTTGTTTGTGACAAAGTGAAACCTTGGTTATGTACCGTAACCCCAGATTCTGAGCATAAGTATAGCCTTCTAAGAGCTGTCCATATTGGGTTTATCTTGTTTGCATGTACAGTGGTGAAGTACATTTAAGAAGGTGGCTGTGACATTATAGAACATAAATATGAGATTAGCTCAAAATAAATGCAAATCCTTTATTTTACTGAAAACGTGTAAAACAAATGTTAAATATGATAAGGAAATGTATTTATTTCAAGATAAATCATGGTCACACCACAGTTTTAAGGACAGTGCCACAAAAATCACCTAATTTAAAATGTTGATATGAATGTTTGTGGACACAACAGTCTTAATGTTTAAACTACTGCAATAGATATTACTATTTTTATTATCTTAAAATTCACCTTGTAGAAGCCAATAACTTAACGACAGATAACATAATACATTTACCCGTTGTTTAATGTAATAAGCCAATAACATAATACAAGTCCTGAGCCAATCATGTAATAAGTTATTAATGTTAGAACAGAAGCCAATAATGTAATAATATACTAATATCACAGTATTTTAGGTTTTATTTATTGGATATAACTGTGAAAATGCATGCACACTCTTTCTATCTGTCTGTGAGAGACAGAAAGAGACAGACAGACAGACAGAGACAGTGAGAGAGAGTATGCATTTTCACAGTTATATCCAATAGATGAAACTTCAACAAGGTGATATTAGTATATTATTATGTTATAGGCACCAGTCATTACATTTGCAAAGAGAGAGAGAGAGAGAGAGAGAGAGAGAGAGAGAGAGAGAGAGAGAGAGAGAGAGAGAGAGAGAGAGAGAGAGAGAGAGAGACAGTGAGGCCAATAACCTAATAACTTATTAAAATACTGGCCAAAAGTTATTATAGTATTGGTTCAGGACTTTTATTGTATTATTAGCTCATAACATTTAAAAACAGGCAAATTTACTATGTTTTTTCTTTCGTTATTATGTTATTGGCTTCTACAGACGGCCTGATACTGACGCAAATCCAGATATTGAGCTAGAAAATGTTGATGAACTGGAAAGAAAGACTGCATGACTTTGATTACCCAGTTAATTATCACAATGAAACAGACAATACAGACCAATTATAATCTAATAAAAAGTTTAAAAACCTGTGATGAACAAAATGGACACTTGTAACTAGAAAGAAGAGATGTACTTTAAGAAAAGCTTGGAATATAAACTTATTATGCATTAAAGCTGATAAAGGCTTTGAGACACATTGTTATTTTAGTATAAATAAAAATAAACCAATACTCACTGGAACATAGCCAATATACTGTAACTTTAGTAATAGTTTTAGAGATAATGGAGTAAAAGTCCCTGAATTTACAGAGGAAAGCTTGGAAATAACTGTGTAAAATCCTCAAACACATGAAAGAGAAGGATACAAAGAAAACTGAGCTCCTCCCCGGGTAAAGCTCAAACAGATGTACTATAACAATGAGATTCACCAACAGCCATTCAGTGTGTTTGTTGCATGAACAGCTCTCTGTTTGCTTGAATCACATTTTTGATGCACAGTCCACTGAACTCTGCTTGACTCATTGTTCTTTCTTTATTAACTGAAAATACATGTTGTGGAGAACCGTAAGTTTCAACTGGTCTAGTTGAAGGTTTTTTCTCCTGGCACTAACACATGCTAACTACAATGGAGGCGGTGCTCAATAATGAGCTACTTGTAGACTTTTCCGACCCCCCACAGAAATCGTGACTTCAGGCTACAAAAGCTACTCGCCATCTCCGCTTCTGTTTAAATATATTTACTTAAAGCAGTCTTATTATCGTCGGTTTACTGCAGGATAATGAATAATGAAAGAATAGTAAATCGGGAGGGAGATGGTTTTTATGGGGGATTTCGTTGAACTTTGTTTGGTATCACTAGTTTCACTACAGAGCGAAGCTTGTACGAAATAGAAGGAAACACTGAAACCTTTTAGTAGTTTTTACGGCTGAGAAACTGACCCGTTTATCGGTGGTAGCAGAGGGTGAGTCCGGGTTCTGGTTCTCCTCCATGCTGCTCTTGTAGTAGTTCTGCCTTTTGTAGTAGTTCTGTTCTGCTCTGTGAAAAACTAGCAGGTCTCTTCTCTTTGTTTGCGCTTTTCGTCTTCTTCTTTGTCTTCTTCTTCCTCTGGTTTGTTTATCGATTGGCAAACTAGGTTAAAGACGCATTACTGCCACCTACTGGACTGAAATGTGGAACAGCAGGTTGGCGGGAAAAAAACAACACACAAAGAAAGAAAAAAAGCCCTTAAATTCTCAAACTCTCTCTAATAGTTTCAGATACTTGATTGTGTGATTATAGAATGCCTTTGATGCAGTTTGATGGTTCATAATAGTGAAACTGTTAAGTTGAACTTTTCTTTAATACGGATGTCATTTCCTTCCTTTCCTCCTCAAAACTCCTACATTCTAGCAGCAAAACAGTTTCATGAAATTACAGTGTAGCAGCAGTATTACAGTGACAATAACAACATATAGTATAAGGATATAAAGAATAAGAATATACGAAAAACAAACTATACATACTAAAATTGCAAAATGTAAAGAATAAACTATACATAGTAAAATAGCAAAATAGCAATAGTAAGTAAAATAAAATGCAAAATGTAATGTACAAAAATATATACAACAGATTGGCAGTGTCGATTTTAGTGCAAAGTAAATGTGCGATGTGTGTAGAAAATAAAGTGTGCAGTGACTAAGTTATGACCAGAGGTTTTTTTTTAGTTTTTTTTTTTAGATGTTATTATACAGTGTGATGGCATGAGGCATCAGCAGATTAATGTGAAGACAGCCTTGTATTATATAAATTCTGCAGAGGGAAGGTCAAACATCCAAATAAAATAAGAACAGGCAATTATTTTTAAGTGGAAGGGACTAGAAGTCTAATTGTGCAACACAGAGTGAGGATTTCTTCCACCGAGGTTCCCAGTGTCATTGTTCAGTAGTTTGAGGCCACCAGATGGCGACAGTCACTGATAGATAAAAACTGAATTCAATGTCTATACTGCACTTTGCAGGAAACAGACAGCAGAGTAAACTCTAAGGTGAACAGTCATTTGTTGAAATACAAACCTGCTGCATAAGTGTCAGGGATACATCATCAATATTGTTTGTAAATAGCGCTGTGTCTCCTGATGACCAAGGGCTATTAGATACCCTTTTTAACTGTATCTTAGATATTAAAATATGGATGTCTGAGAAGTTTTTACAGCTCAACCAGGACAAATGTGAAATTTTGATCATTGGTACTAAAGCCCAGAGAGGTTCTCTCTCTGGACACTGGGTACTAAAGCCCAGAGAGAGAACCTCTCTGGGCTTTAGTACCAATGATCAAAATTTCACAATGAAATGACAATGAAACCAATGTGAAATTGCAGCCACTGGCACTGAACCCCTGTCAACAGGTGAAAAACTTGAAAATAACCGTTGATTCAAATCCAAGTTTTGAACCCCATATTAGAAATGTCACCAAGATTACATTTTATCATTTAAAAAACTTTGCCAGATGTCAACCATTCCTCTTTCAAGCCAGTACAGAGACACTAATGCACGCTTTTATTACCTGCAGAATGGACTACTGTAATGCTCTGCTTTCTGGTCTCCCAAAAAGAATATATCTCAGTTACCGTTAATTCAGAACTCAGCTGCACATGTGCTGACGAAGACCAGAAAAAGAGCACACATTACATCCATTTTAATGTCTTGTTTGTTTCAGAATTGATTTTAAGATCCTTTTATTGAAAAAAAAACCCACAGAGAGGCATCTTTTATTGCTATGGTCCTTGTCTCTGTGACAGCCTTCCTGAAGACCTAAGGGCAGCAAAGAGTGTTGATATTTTTAAAAGCAAACTTAAGACCGTATACCTTTTACATTTGGCTTTCAATTGAATTGTATTTATTTATTAATCTGTCTTTTATTTTCTATTTTAGCCTGTTTTACCACTTGGACTTTTCTGTTTATTCTATTTTATTATTACTTCTTCATAACCCACTTTTTATGTCTGTTTTACTTCATTACTTTTACCCTTTCCCTCCTAACATAACTGGTTTTACCCACTTTATTCTATAGTGACTTTATTTTCATCTTTCCTTTCATATATGTTTTTTATTCATCTTTTATTACCTTTTTATTTTATTTTTACATTTTTATCCTACCTATGGTTTTCCCTCATTGCAGATTCTTGAGAGGTATGATAGCATTCCCTAAGTTCCTATTTTAGATGATTTTTCCCCCCGTTTATTTTGTTTGTTTGTTTTGACTATGTAAAGAACGTTGTGTTACATCATGATGTATGAAAAGTGCGATACAGATAAAGTTTGATTGATTGATCAGTTAAGTTAAAAAAAACACAGGATGGGCAAAGGGTTATATAATATATCTATACCACTGTGCCCACCAATAACATTTCAAATATTGTCATTCTTTCCTTCATTTCTTTAGTTACATGGTTAGCAAAAACTTTGTGAAAAACAGGATGGAAGTACATACAAGGGAAGAAGTGGAACCAATAGACAACCAAAGTCACAAAAGGTGGGCACGTATTTGTGTTGGTGTCACTGGAAGAAGGTGCAGCTGTGTGGAGGCCCGCCTTCCACAGATTTGACAAGGCAGGGAGGACAGCACACAGGGTGACATCTACAAATCTTTGCTTTGCAACATTATACAGCTTTCTCCACTCCATCAGTGACTAACTCCTGTGATGATGTGATGTGAGTTACTTTTCATATTACTGCAACAGATGCTGCATCCAATTTCAGGAACCGCAGAAGGACAGCCACATAATATTTACTCACACAAGAGAGAAATAAACATGGGAGGGCTTAACAGCAGCTTTTACTGAGTCGACTATTTCTACAAAACATTTATAACCAGGAAATACTTTGCAGAATACAACTTCGCATGAACATCATTTTGAATTACACCCTTTCTTAAAAACATTTTTATCTCTGAAAAACATTTTTATCTCAGGATTAGTTCATAAAACATGACATTTAGAGTTTTATTCAGTATCAAACTGGCAAGAAAGGCGGAGGAGTTGCTGCCATTTTTAAATCTGTATTTCAGTGCAAGGAAATGACATTTGGTGATTTTAGCTCTTTTGAATATCTGTTGTTTATTAAAAGGTGATCCCAAAGTTCTTTTTTTAATCATTTATAGACCTCCAAGATACTCAGGAAAATTCATTGATGAGTTTGCTGAACTGCTGTCAGTTATCTGCACTGACTACAATTTTTTTATCATAACGGGATTTTAACATTCACATAGACAATAACATGTGCAGTAATGCAAAAGAACTCTCTGCTCTACTCGACATTTTTGGCTTCTTGCAACATGTGAAAGTGCCCACACACACTCAAGGCCACACTCTGGATCTGGTTATCTCTAAAGGTGTTGACATGTCTTCTGTGATGTTAAGGACTTGGCTCTTTATGATCATTTCTGTGTGTTCTTTGACTTACAGATCATTCCAAATGTTCAGTTAACCTCTATGTCTGTTAAGAAAAGATACATAAATGACAATACCAGTGCTAAGTTTATGGAGGCTATAGCTGTGTCATCAACTGTGAGTGCAGAGTCAGTTGATGAACTCCTGGATAATTTAAACTAAGAAAATGTCAAATGTCATGGATGCTGTTGCACCTATTAAAACTAAGACCTTTAGTGGACAGAAAACACCATGGAGGAACACTATGATTGCCTTGAAGGCAGAATGCAAGAAAGCAGAGCGTAAACTAAACTTCAAATTCACTATGACCTCTATAAACAAAGTCTTTGTAGTTTTACTATGAGTTATTCAAGACTAGACAGCGACACTTTTCTGAAATTATTAAGGACATCAACAATACTCGCACTCTGTTGCTATGGTTGAACTCCTTTGCACAGAAAAATGCAATTAATTTGCATGCTTTTTTAGTGAGAAAATCCAATCCATAAGGTTAAATATCAACACAAATCAACAAAACAATGCAAATCTAAAACCACCCAGGAATAACTCAACTGCTATGTCAGAATTGAATACACTTGACCAAAAAACTATAAAGGAGTCTTGACACAATGCCATCTGACTTTTTCAGTGCTATTGTTAAGTCTGACCCCACTGATTTGCAGCAAATAATAAATAGCTCACTTCAATCAGGTACGCTTCCTACATCCCTAAAAGTAACTGCCATTAAGCCACTCTTAAAAAAAGAGAACGCTGGATGCTTCATGTTAACCAACTACAGACCTATCTCAAATCTTCTTTTATGGCCCAGATTGTTGAGAAAGTGCTTTTTAATCAACTCAGCAATTTCTTGAAGTCCAGTGGACTTTTTGACAAATTTCAATCAAGCTTCCGACCTCACCACTGTACAGAAACAGCTCTTATTAAAGTGTTAAATTATATAAGGTTGAACACTGACTCAGGCATGGTGTCAGTTCTGGTCCTGTTGGATCTCACTGCTGCATTTGACACTGTGGATCACAGTATACTGGTGAACTGGTTGGAAACTTGGGCAGGACTCATCCATTGGAAGTTATGAATCCGATCGAGAGTATATGACATGTGGAATTCTGCAGGACTCTAATGTTGACTGTCATAGTTATGCAGATAGCAAGTAAATAACAGATTAAACAAAATGTCCTTCAATTAAATCAGGAAAAAAAACTGGAGGTGACTGTTTTGACAATAAAGAGCTGTTACACCTTGAGTCACTGACCATAAAAACCAAAGACCAAGTTCCGAAACCTTGGTGTGCTGATAGTCAGATCTGACCTTCAGCAGTCATATCAAATCAATCACCAAAACAGCCTTCTATCAGCTTAAGAACATATCCAAAGTGAAGGGTTTTATGTCCCAAACAGACCAGGAGAAGTTGATTCATGCTTTCATCTCCAGTAGGCTCGACTACTGTAACGGTCTTCTGACTGGACTCCCACAAAAAAACATTAAACAGCTGCAGCTCCTTCAGAATGCTGAAGCTCGAGTTTTGACAAGAACAAAAGAGACTAGAACAAAAGAGACTAGAGCGTATTCTAAAGTCTTTACACTGGCTTCCAGTAAGCTATAGAATGGATCTTAAATTTTTCTACAAATCACGGAATGGTTTAGGTCGAGAATACATTAATGACATGCTAACAGAAATAACACCCAGTAAAGCTCTGAGAACTACTGACTCAGGTCAGATAGTTCAGCCCAGAGTTCATACTAGACACGGTGAGGCAGCATTCAGTCGTTTTGCTGCACACAAGTAGAACAAGCTACGAACAGATCTGAAGTCAGCCTCAAATGTGGATATTTTTAAATCCAGGTTAAAAACATTTATTTTCATATGCTTATGATTTAGCTCTTTTACAGCACTTTACATTTTAATCCTTCCTTTGTACTGTATGTTCTTTTAATAATTTAAAAGCAAATCATTATTTTATGTTGCACTCTCATATTTTTTGCCCTATTTTAGTCTAGCTTTTTGTTTTCTTTCTACTTTTCTGTGATGTGTTTTCTTATCATTGTGTTTTCCTGTTTTTAATTGTATGTTTTAATGTTTCCAATTCTTAGTTTGGTTTGTTTTTATGTAAAGCAATTTTGTTTTTATGTAAAGCACATTGAGTTGCCCCTGTGTATGAAATGCCATATATAAATAAACCTGCCTTGCCTTGAAGATAAATACATAAAATCTCAGAAATACATTGCTTTTCTTAGGAAAAACAAAAATCACACTCACTATTTTCAACTGTGGCCAATGTAACATTTCAACTTTTCTACAAGCGGGTGGCATGTAAACACTTTAAAAGGTTAAACATGGTAAGAACAATCGCTGATTTGGGATACAATATTAAACGCAATAAAGAAACAGTTGATGCATCACAAATGATCACAAATCATTCTCTACAGTGTGAATGCGTTGGTGTTGCTTTAGATGAATGTTTTGAGTGAAAGTTTTCCCACATTGCTCACACCAGTACGGCTTCTCTCCAGTGTGAATGCGTTGGTGGATTTTAAGATGACTGTCATGAATGAAAGTCTTTCCACATTGCTCACACCAGTACGGCTTCTCTCCAGTGTGAATGCGTTGGTGGGTTTTGAGGCTACTGTTATTAGTGAAAGTTTTTCCACATTGCTCACACCAGTACGGCTTCTCTCCGGTGTGAATGCGTTGGTGGATTTTTAGACTACTGTCGTGAGTGAAAGTTTTTCCACATTGCTCACAGCAGTACGGCTTCTCTCCAGTGTGAATGCGTTGATGGATTTTTAGATTATTGTAATGAGTGAAAGTTTTCCCACATTGCTCACACCAGTACGGCTTCTCTCCAGTGTGAATGCGTTGGTGTTGTTTTAGATTACTGTCAAGAGCAAAAGTTTTCCCACATTGCTCACACCTGTACGGCTTTTCCCCAGTGTGAATGCGTTGGTGTTGTTTTAGATTACGGTCAAGAGTAAAAGTCTTTCCACATTGCTCACAGCTGTACGGCTTCTCTCCAGTGTGAATGCGTTTGTGTGTTTTAAGACTACTGTCATGAGTGAAAGTCTTCCCACATAGCTCACACCAGTACGGCTTCTCTCCAGTGTGAATACGTTGGTGGATTCTTAGACCATTGTTTTGAGTGAAAGTTTTCCCACATTGCTCACAGCTGTACGGCTTCTCTCCAGTGTGAATGCGTTGGTGTTTTTTTAGACTACTTTCTTGAGCGAAAGTTTTCCCACATTGCTCACAGCTGTACGGCTTCTCTCCAGTGTGAATGCGTTGGTGTCGTTTTAGATGACCGCCACGAGTGAAAGTCTTCCCACATTGCTCACAGCTGTATGGCTTCTCTCCGTCATGAGTTTTCTGTGGAATCGGTAAATATCTTGATGTGGTGAAGGCTTTGTCAGAGTGCTGACAGCAGTGATATTTCATTGCCTTTCCTTTTTGTTTCTATGACAACAAACACACAGAGAAAGGGAGAGAGAGTAAGTTAGGTGGCAAGTCATCTAAAACCATAGAGTTGCAGAATGGGAAATGAAGGATCCAGTGTTTTTTAACTTGACCCTGACCACAGACTAAATCAGGACATCGAGACCTCTACTGACCATTAATAGAGCATTGACAAAAAACAAAAATGAACAAACAAGATAATCAGAAAACCGCAGAGAGATTGATATGGACTGTTTGGACAAGACAAGACATCTGAAAAAGATCAAGGTCTTAATCAGAGAAATGCCACTGTGATTATCATAAGTTAAAATATCATGGTAAACAGTACTATCATGATAATCGATAAATTCACTGAAACTCTTCTATTAGTGTTAAAATATAATTAAATTATTTTTCCACTTTGACCATGATCACCTCATTCCCTGAGCAATATTTTTTTGCGGCTTTGTTGGACTCCGCAAAAGAAATTTCAAAAATCGCAGTCTCAACTCTGTAAATGACAGCAGGTTGTTCACAGATTAACACTGGAAAATTACTGGAAATCATTTTAAATGAAGCACAATGCCCTAGATAAGATGTAATCTTCTTAAAGGACAATTACATGGAGTGAACTGTAGAGTAATGGAGCCACTTTCTTCTCTTATATATGTGTGTATATGTGTATATGTATATATATATTTTTTTTTTTTATATGTAGGTGGTGTTCCGACTACCCCGAAGAAATCTGACTCCCCTCCATGTGAACGTGCAGACTTCAGGCTACAAAAGCTACTCACCATCTCCGCTTCTGTTTAAATATGTCTACTTAAGCAGCTTTATTATCGTCGATTTACTGAAGAAAAATGAATAATGAAAGAATAGTAAATTAGGAGGGAGATGGTTTTTATCAGGGATTTTGTTGAAATGTGTGTTTTTACGGTGTTGTAGAATTTTCCGACTCCCCATTCATACTCCCCCCCCCAGGAAAATTAATGATGAAAGAATAATAAATGGGAAGGAAGGTGATTTTCATTTGGGGTCGTTTCACTTTGTTCGGTATCGCTTCTTTCACTAAAAACCATTCACAAGTGGCAACAGGGGAGACGCTGAGGGGGAGTCAGGTTTTGTTATATGAAAAAAAAGGGGACTCAACAAAATCTTACTACCCCTCCGTGTCTCCCCAGAACCAGATTTTGTTGAGTATCCCTTTTCATATAACAAAATCTGACTCCCCTCTTATATTGAAAATGCAACATGTAACACACACCAAATTCACACTGCTGACATATCTGGACTTCTACTGCTTATGTATAAAGTTATTTGTAACCAATGGCAACAGGACAAGTATTACGAGGGGAGCCAGATTTTGTTGAGTCCCCTTTTTTTGTATTAACAAAATCTGACTCCCCGTGACACACACCAAATTAACTCTGCTGACATACCTGGACTCTAAAGCCAAGTTTATTTTACCACCTAGGCATGTAGTTGAGTAAAAACAATCCTTACAGTAGTGGTAAGAAAAATATTGGCCCCTTAACAAAAGTTTTTCCTTTTAAACATTGAAACAACACTTGGAATACATCTATATCTATATATATATTTATACGTATGACATTGTAAACATCAGGCTCATTTATGCTCCACAAAATATTAACTCTTAACATCAAATACAATATGAGACTATAATAAATCAATAAAACAGGCATATAGCATCATTTATTCACATGCAAATGTAAAACTATTCTATGAATTAATTTTTGTCTAGAATAAACTAGAAGTAATCCACAAAAAAACAAAGATGTTGCCTTTCAACATACAATCCTAAATGAACAGGGCTGCAAAAACTGGTACATCGTTGAACATAATTGAACATTTAAACAGCACAAGCTGCACAGATGTACTCTTCATCCGTGGATGGCCTGTTGATGCAGGACCGGTGGTACCACTGTGTACAGTTGTCACAGCCTATCTGATGTATTATCCTAATGTATTTTCCTTTATATTAGTAGCATAATATAGAAGTTTTGGAAAAAGACAACACATAAGTAAAATAACATTACATCAAATTAATATGACTACTATTTTGACCATTATTACTAGTGTAATTGGCAGAGACAATGTGTTAGGTAGATACAGTGCTACCCAGTATTGGTCGTCTGAGTCGTCGTCACATTTCTCTTCCCCGGAAAAGAAGCATCGCTGACTCAGGTCATCTGTTTAGAAGATACAAATAAACCGATTACAAGATGTATCTACAACATTTTTTTTTTCAAAATCATCTTGACCCAATGAGATTGTATGTTAGTAATATGTTGGTAACATTTAAAGAGATTCCCTGTAATTGTATGCAATGAAAAAATTATATAATGATTTTCAAAATAACCATAGACATACCAGTTTCTTATCTGATGTTAGGAAGTGGATTTCTTCCTCCTCCTTTAAAATGCTCTCAGCAAACTGGAAATAGAGATTAACACATTATGAAAAAGAATAATCTGAGAACAAGTACAGTGCAATTTGAATACTATTACCTAAATACAGTTGTTTGTTATTGTTTATGGGCTGTATAAAACCGAATAATAGAAGGTAGTATATAGAAGGTTCACAAAGGCTGAAATGTAGATTGACATGAAGGGGATAAGGTGGTCAGCACTGACTTTGTGAAACACCACCCCGTAGTCATCCATTAAGTCTATACTCTATACTCTTCCCTTCAATGGCATAAATTATGAAGGGGCCAAGGAAGTCTGGATCTAGTTTGCCACCTTTTCACTGTTGGCTTCTCACATTGTGCCTCAAAACTTAACTGCCCCCCCCCCCCTCAAAAGCCTGCGGAGTATCTTTTGTAAATGTTTCTTCTTCTTTCTTACTGATGCTGTCTTGAACAGTGAGGATGACTTCAGAAAGAGCCAAGACATCATCTGACAGTGACTCAGAAGCCACCACTTCGTCAACACTACTGTTAATCTGTTAAACCTCCATAACAGTAGTAATAGCATTCCCTGATCAGTGCCATCTTAAAAAATTGAAGAAAGAAAATTTATCAAACCTAGCACTATTGGATTCTTTTTTTTGGTCTTATTCATGTCACTCACTGCTTAGAATTTATTTATGTATTTCTTGGTTTGTTTGTTGTAAAGTTTAGAAGGACCTTTTTTTGACTATGAGTGCAGAGCACCAATTAAGCTGATCAGTAGGTGATGATAATCTATGTTGTTGTTGTTGGGGTTATATTTGAGCAATTACACTGTTATTGCCTGTCAAATTACCTGTTATCTACTCGGCTTCCTTATAATTACCTAGAACACTGAAGGATGAGAGCTTGTTGTTTCTTACCATTAGTTGCTCACAGTCTTAGGTGCAGACGTTTAGACTATGAAAGTACTTTGAAGAGCAACACATCTGTGATTTGTTTGGGAAAACATGACAATCATATATTTACACATACACGCATATACAAATATACATACACATATACAGTACATATGTATATATATGTGTGTGTGTGTGTGTGTGTGAGTGTGTATATGCTATAGCTATGCTATATGTGCTACACAAAGTATACTAGGATAATTAATTGCAAACAATTTGACTTCCATGTGGTCATATAGTGGTATAGTTTCATGTAATATATCTCAATTCTATTTTTAAAACTGAGTTACAGCATTGAATAACAGTAATGTGTTAATTATGTTCATTTAAAAAAAAAGAAGTATTATTTCTAATTATTTACAGACATAGCATGTGGATTTTTATACTATGATTGCAAAGCTTAACTGTCCAGATGTCATTTTAAAAATTACAATCATATTTTAATAATAATATTGCTAAAAGGGCAGATTTTGTTACAAAACTTACCCCAAGTTGATCGTCTTCAGCGAAGATGATGCTCTTCGATGGTCTTGAGCTCTCATTTACATAACATCGAAGGCCCAAAAATTGGTCAGCTATTCATGAGTTAATCACCATATAGGAAACCTTTTTCTTTTTTTTTTAACTGACAAGAAAAAAACAGTTGCTGTACAGCATGCACAACATATGACAGCAGCGCGAATTTGGTGTGTTTTACATTCTCAATATAAGAGGGGAGTCAGATTTTGTTAGACGACAAAAAGAGACTTAACACAATCTGACACCCCCCCATAATACTTGTCAACTGTTGCCATTGGTTACAAATAACTTTAAACAGAAGTAGTAGAAGTCATGATATGTCAGCAGAGTGAATTTGGTGTGTGTCACATGTCTCAATAGGCTATAAGCGGGTAGTCAGATTTTGTTATATGAAAAAAGGGGACTCAACAAAATCTGACTCCCCTCTGTTGCCACTTGTGACAAAGCAGATCAAGATGTGTCTGCAAAACAAATTATTTTGTGGCCCACCGAGAATTGTTCAATAGCTGAGAAGGTGACTTGAAGCGATGCCAAATAAAGTGAAACCAACCCCCAATGAAAATCACCTTCTTTCCGATTTATTATTCTTTCATCATTCATTTTCCTGCAACAAACCTGATGATAATAAGGCTGTTTTCAATCTAAATATTTGCAGAGAAGCACAGATGGTGAGTAGCTTTTATAGCGTCGCCTGTGTGTGCTCACGCGGATCGGAGTCAGATTCTGCGGATGAGAGTCTGAGAAGTCACCGGCCGAGAAACTGACCTGTTCATCGGTGTTAGCAGAAGCTGAATCCGGGGTTTCAATCTCCTCCATTCTGCTCTTGAAGTTGTTTCCGGTCTGTCAAATCCAGCAGGTCTCTTCTCTTTGTTGTGCGGTGCTCTACTTCGTCTGTTCGTGGTTTGTTTGTCGGATGGTAAACCAGCTTAAATGCGCATTACCGCCATCTCAGGTTGGCGGGCAAAAAGAAAAGAGAAACAAAACCCTAAATACTTCAATTCTCCCTAATAGTTTTAGATACTTGATTGTGTGATTATATACTTCCTTTGATGTAATCCCAAGAATGTTCCCAATAGTGAATCTTAAGTTAACTTTTCTTAAATGCTGATGTAATTTCCCTTCCTTTCCTCCACATAACTCCTAGATAGATCAATGTAAACTTTATTGATCCCCTTGGGAAAATTTAGGGTCAGGCAGCTTAATACACAAAGACATCAAAGAACAATATACTAAAACCTTAAATACAAAATACAAAATACTATACAAAATACTAAATACTAAATACTAAATACTAAATACTAAATACTAAATAATAAGAAAAACTAAATACTAAAATACTAAAATAAGAACAACAAGGTCTGAGGATGAGGCTGTGTGATAAAGTGCAGAAATAAAATAAAATAAAAGTAAAAAATAAAAATAAACCTAAAAATATAGTGCAATATACAATTTAAATTCTAGCAGCAAAACAGTTTCATGATGATCACAATGTGCATTTGTGCATTTGTGCTATTTTATAAAATGTCTGGTTAAGTCTGGTATGTCCTGTCCTGAGACGAGTAATGACTCACTCTTCCTTTAAAATACTGTTTTACTCCCCCCCCCCCCCCCTTTAAATACTTAGCATTTAGCTTAAGAATGTTACAGTCACAGTTAAACCTTAACTGATGGTGTATGATTCACATGTAACCCTCGTTTATCTACCCTTTAATTCATACTCAGTCAAATTAAATGGTAGTTATTGCTGTAATTTCACTAAAAGTCCACAAGGTGGCGGTAAAAAACATGCAGAATGAGCTTGTTGTCAGAAGCGATGCAGATGAGAAAGAAGAGAGGAGGCAGGAGAGTGAAGCGTGTGTGCAAGGGAGCATGAAAAGTAAAAGAGAGAGAGAGAGAGAGAACTAAGTACTGCAGTATTATGAGTGATGTAGTATGCAGTATTACAGTAAAAGTACTGCAGTATTATGAGCGATGTAGTATGCAGTATTAAAGTAAAAGTACTGCAGTATTATGAGCGATGTAGTATTCAGTATTACAGTAAAGGTACTGCAGTATTATGAGCGATGTAGTATGCAGTATTACAGTAAAAGTAGTGGTTTGGTCCCTCTGACTGATATATTATTATATATGACATCATTAGATTATTAATAGTGAAGCATCAGTGTTAGAGCAGCATGTTACTGTTGTAGCTGCTGGAGGTGGAGCTAGTGCAGTGTCTCAATGTCTGATATTTTGTTGTCCGAAAAAAGTTTTTTTGGAGTCTCAAAAATTCAATCAAAGATAACCAGAAGTCATCCAAACTGAATGCGCTAGAGTTTTATTTTATTACCCAGAATCAATACACAGAAAACATATATGAACACACACACACACACACACACACACACACACACACACACACACACACACACACACACACACACACACACACACACACACACTCACACAATTTCTTTCATTAATTTTACCAACCGAAAGAGGGCGCTCTACACATACATATTTCATAAGGATGGTATTTAAAACCTGCAGGTAATGAGAAGAGCAACAGTAGGATACAAAATTTAAATGTATCCAGTATGACAACTTAACATAACAAGTACAATAATACAAGATAATCCTTTATTAGTCTTTACAGCGATACAGCAGCATAGGTGCATCAGTTCAGTAGTGCATCAGTGTGGATAAGTATCAAAATAATAGAATAATTGTCTATAGAAAAATAAAAAAGTACATAAATACATGAATGATGTGTTAAGTTAACAGTGTTTATAGTGTAATAATAAGACACTCTTTTAATTCTTTAGTTTTTATGCAAAATACATAAAAATTGACAACGAGTCATTCTTGTGTCTGACAAATGGCTTTATATTACAAAAAAGTATAAGTTAAAGGCTCATAATGAAACAGCCAAAACATCTTTGCTGCGTCACAATGAAAAGAAGAAATGAGGAATACGTTGTTTTTTTTCTGGTGAGATCTGCAATAAACACATGTTTTGCAATAAAGGAATTAACAGGATAATTATAGTACAGTAATTTAAACTGATGGCTGAGGTATGTTGATCTTGGAGACTTAAAACATCAAAGACCGGAGTCAGAAAACTAAACTGACATGAATCAGGAGAGACAAGTAAATAGAAAGATATTTATTGTAAATATGTAATGAACAAAATCTTAGTAATGACAAAGTCTTTGGCGCTTGAACTCCATGAGGAATCATCTCTGAAGGGCTGCATATATATGTAGATCCCCCATGAAGTCCAGACACTGGTGATGGTGATTGCTAATGAGACTGAAGAGAAGATGGCAGATGGGAATAGACTGCAGATCCTGTAGAGAATAGCGGAGATGGGGAGGTGGTGGGGCGGACGAACAGCTGTATGACAGGACTGAAGCAAAGGGAGAGAGGCACATTTAAACGGACCGCTACAGGATGATAGGCTCAGGCTGAAGTGTGGCGATTTGCTATTGGTTGCTGAGATTGACAGGTGACTGGCAACAATTGGAATAACGCCGTAGACATAGAAATCTAGGTAATAGATGAGCATGCTTGAAGGAGGCAGAAGTTACCAGTTATGCCTGTATGTTTTAGAGTCTTCTGACTGAACTTTCGCTAAGCTTCATTTAATCATCACATGTGGCAGAAAATAGATTCTCACTCTGTTTCTATGTCATGAACAGTGGATCATATGAGCTTTTACTGACGTCAAACCATGTGAGAAGTTTAGAGGGAAAAATCACTATCAAGCTCATAATACTTGTAGAAGCTAAGCCAATGCTTTAAGCCACTGAGGCATTTCAACAGGAAACTTCTTGACACGCTTTGATTTTGCATAAGGGATGAATGAGAGTCCAGTTGCTTTTTAGTATAGATGCAAACAATTCCATTTATTTGACATCTTATGCTTTTAAGTCATACATTATCTCATATATATATCCGCATGAAGCATACCATGCGCAGCGCAGCACAGCACAGCGCAGAGAAGCGTTCAAAAACTGTTTTCCCTCTTCCGGTTGGAAAACACCTGACGAGCCCCCAAAAGGTTACACATTATATAGGCTGACCCGCCAATCATAATCAGACCATGACACACAAGACAATTAACATCAAATCTGCTCTTACGATACTTATGTACTTTTACTGTAAGTTTTTAATGCAGGAATGAATATTTGTTGCACCCCTGTTGTTGGGCAAGTAGTTCAATTCAGAGCTTTTTTGTCCCTCGAGGGGAAATTTGGTTTGCAGTGATAATACAAAAAACAACTTACACATCAATAATAAATAAATAAACAGTGATATAGACCATCATCACAGCATACAGCACAACCAACATGATAAGAAACAATCATGATCGGAATAAAAGTAAAAGTATCAAAAGAGTATAAAAGCAGTGAAACGTGTCATCCATTTAAAGGATCACAGACATTTAATAATATTAATATATATATATTAATATTATTAATTAAGCTCATACAATTGTCTCCAGGCCAAACTGACCAGTAATTGAATGGGAATTTGCCAGTACCCTATCTCATTTCAATAAACTCAGCTTTCTATTTAAATTGAGATTTTGTGGTCATTGATTTTTTTCTGCATCATTTGCTTGTACCTTAAATTTGATAAAAGTACACCTATGTACCCTTTGCTGTCAGCAATGAATTTGTACCTTTAAAATTAAACAAAGGTCCACAGTTATCAACTCAAGGACCATTTCCATACCTTACAGGGTACTTCTCTGATAAATGTACCTTTGGGTACAGAAGTGATACCCCTATTTCTCTGTGTGTAGGATCATAGACGTAGTGCACAGTTGGAGCTTTTCCACTGAAAATATTTGTCTTCTGCTCATGAAAAGAGGTTTGATGGAAAACAGAAAGAGTGAATTGAATCATCAGTAAATAAAGTATTTCCCCCCCATCATTAATGGTTTCCTTCCAGTCACTCCAGTTCAACATCTGTAGTTTCTAACCATGGTAGGCACAGTTTACTTGGTTGCCTCGTACAACAAACAGCAAAACAAGGGCTCACAGTTCAGCTTGGCTTCAGCCGAGACAAAACGAAACCCCTTGTCTCTCACGTTTATACCTTTTGTTGCTGATTGTGGTTCACACATTACAATGATGTAAGTATCAGTTTTGGCAGCTTTGGTCTACATGGCATTGACAATAAGAAGTTACTTCTTGTAAACATCACAGGGCAACTGTAACTGACAAAGCTGCAGGAGCAGTTAATGGAGCGTTATCTGCAGTGGAAAGTTTCCTCAAATGAAGACGCAAACCGATGTGATTGTTTCGTTTCAAGGTGGAAACCAAAACAACTGTAAGACGTTACTGTTGAAGATCAAACGTTTTTCATGTAGCGAGGCTGCTGACATACAGAATATGAACAAAGTGGAAAGAGTAGGGAGTAGTATAACCAGGAGATAAATTAAAGTGTTGTTCTGAAGTAAATTCATTTTGGATAATGTCTGCATAGATTTCAAACAATGAGGAAAAATAAATAAATAATAACTTCATATAGCTTCATTCCTTCTATACAAGAAATGCAGCTCAAAGGGCTTTACAAGAAAGAAAATACACACACATAGTGCTTCACAATAAAAGGGCCTAAAAGGAGCATAAAGCAATGTTTAAAATAAAAAAGAAAGAAAGAAAAGAAAGAAAGAAAAAGAAACATGTGTATATGGGGCTGCAAATATGGGTACCAAGTGGCTTGTCCACAGTTTCCGTGCTGCAGGAGGGCTGACAGTCTGTAAATTCAAATTTAGTGGTTACAAATGTTGGTTGATGGGCTTCACTTTATGGTAAAGAAGCCTCAACACGGCAATAATAGAATAAAGATGGGTTTTGTGCACGGACTGCAATGAGGAACCATCTGCAGTCGAATGATTTCTTTCTTTTTCTCTGCTGTATGCTTTACTTTTGCTTCTGCAGCAGTCCTTAAAGTTTCATCTTATCTTGAAAGTTAATAGAAAACAAAACAAAGTCTCTCAAGTTTAACCTTAGTCCTGATAACCTTTTTATTTTCTAGTCTGGACCACAGAGCTATTATTGGAAATCTTCTCCACATTCAGTTCCTCTAACCCAGCCTGTATGTATGTGTGTATGTTAAAAAAAAGAAAGGAAAAACTTGTTCACATTGTAATAGGACACAGGTAGATGTGGGAGCATTTATTACACTGAGTCAGTTCCTAATTGCACCGTATCGTATCTAGACTTTGTCAGATTTCACTTAAACTGTATCCATTTTCTATGAAGTGTTGATTAGGTTTCATTTCTGTGTAAAAGCTCTCAAGTGCATGGACGCTTTTTGCTTTGTTTCTATTTAAGAGGACAGCAACAGACTTTCACTGAAGGAAATCCAGGATAACTCTGTTGTGCTGAACATATATGCACCAGAAGTATATCCATGCAATTCAGTCCAAGATTAAACTAAAATATTTGGTCCGTAGTGAGCATGTCAAGAATAAATGGAAGTCAAAAGTAGTTTGAAGGGAATAATTCAAAGATTTAAAGGCACACATTTACTAAAAATTAAGAAAAAAAAAATTGTGTGTGCAAGTTACTCATTTCTGTTGATCAAACTTCCTCTAGCACTCATCAGGCTTGAATTTGGTGAATATTAGGGACTCATGAAACCACATATGGAATACGATGTAAAAGAGATTGTATTTTAAATTCAATCCCAAACTGTCCTCTTGTGACCTTTCCGAAACTATGTCATGACAGAGTGTGGTATTAGTGAACATGACAGAGCTATCTAAATTTAGTCTTGGAATAAGCATCTTATTTTCATTAACTGGAATTCCAGTCTAATTTGTTTTTTTTGGGGGGTGGGGGTGGTGTAAAGATCCCCTATTTAATTACTTACAATAATAATAAAGGATGTGGTTATCACTTACGGACCTCTGAGGGTAATACAGAAGTACAACTTTGCTTGCACTTTGGTTAAGGGTACTCTCCTGAGTATTTTCGGTTCCCTATTCAGGCCGCATTCAACGCCTACATGGTCCATTACATGAATCAGCTTTAACAGTTTAACCTTTACGAACTAATTCGTGCTGATTCTGCATCTTTATATTTAAAAAAACGTTTCACAATTGAATCAGCACTTTGCAGACAGAACTTGATGTTTGGTGTAAACTTTAAACTGAACAGCAGCAGTCAGTTCAACACATTTAATGTAATTTCAGAATCTGAAAGCTAAACTGGATTCAGACCCATAGATTAGGGTCTGAATGATTTTTGGGTGCAATCAAAACTACCAGCAATAAAAGATGCACCGAATTGGCTGCATTGCTTTCGGGTCTGTTTGTGGAAACTTTGTACAATCATTTCTTATCATGTTATATATTTTATTATATACATTGTGTCTATCAGGGGCGATTTTAGACCCTTTTTAGGGCGCTCTAGCACCCCTAAAATTGATCTCAGCACCCCTGAAAATAGACAAATCATCAGTGTTTCCCATTAATTATATAATCCACCTGTGACTTTGTCTCTGATGCATGATGGGGGACTCAGCTCCGCTCCTGCTGAGACAGAGCAATGGACGAGAGACTAACATTAACCTCTGTTATAGTTTGGTGTCATTGCATGTCATGTCTCCAGTTACTACTTTATTCCTCCTCACTGTTCAGTGTTAAAGGTCCGGACACTGAACGGGGGGGCAGAGTTGACCTGCCAGTAAGCGGCTACAGAGGTCACAGAGCAGGTGTTTCAGTTTCATTGGTGACCGTGTTAAATGGTGACTTTCACGTAGGTGTTCTCATAAAAGCCTTTAGTAGTTTAATCCTTTTTAAATACATACTCATATGTGTTTACTATCCAAGTTACACTAAAGTTAAATTGTGTTCAGAAGACTCATTTACCTCTCGTAAACGTATCTCGTAATGTGAGACAGTCACCACTTAACACTTTGTAATGTAATTAGTTACTTTTGAACGTAACATCCCCCAATACTGCTGCTAAACATCAGAATGTTAGCATTGGCATTGTGAACATATTGCTGCTTTAGCATTGGCATAGCATGGACTTTCTACTACATTGGTTGTTTTTTGACATTCAGTTTGAGATCACAACTTCTTTTTAATCAACTCAACAATGATCAATGATCTGTCAGATAACTGGTTGGGGTTTCAGGGATCCTGATGTACCAAACAAGTGAAGACCTAAAGACAGCAAATAATCTGCAGACACAGCAAGGAGTAGAGTCGTGCTCCAAATGACCCCCCACATACACAGATTCAGAAAATTAGTCTGGGGTTCTTGGAAGCTAGAAAGACAGATGTGCAGTTTTTATTTCATCCTACAATACACCATGATTCATATGGGTGTAGTTTCTAAGTTTAGTGGGCAAATGTCATTTTTCAATTCCAGTGAAAGTGAGCTGAGCTGAGGATGTTGCAACTATACTCTCAGCAGAAAAAATATCAGCATTAGTTTGTTTGCTCAAACACTTAAAACATCCTGTTGACAACTGACAATCTGTTGTGGCCACAGATAATAACTGTAACCTCTGACTCAAATACATTTGTGTGGCTTTCATATAACACCTACAAAAGCCTCTCATGGAGGAGGTGTTTTTTTATGACAGTAGAGAATTCTGTTCACATCCTGTCTCCCATCAACAGTCAGTCAACCATGAGCAATCTTTTCCTTATCTTAAGTAGTTTTTGTGACTAAACCTAACAAAACCCTATAGCCACAGAGCTGTCAACACTATTGAATCATTTTTCTAATGTTTATAGGTGTTTTGGAAGACACTGACACCTGCCATTTGAGATTAGAAAATGCTCATAAGGGCTGTTTGGAAGAATCTCCCACAGGTGCTCAATTGGGTTGAGATCTGGTGACTACATCATTTTTATACTCATCAAACCATTCAGTAATCCCTTGTGCCCTATGAATGGGGGCATTGTCATCCTGGAAGAGACCACATCCATCATGATAGAAATGTTTCACCCTAAGATAAAGTGATCACACAGAACCACTTTGTATTGATTTGCAGTGACAGTAAACCACTCGATCCCCTCACTGACAGGGTCAAGCATTCGAGACCTGTTCCATTTTTTTCCGTTTGATTCGTCATCCATCTGTATCTGACATGGTGGATATTGTCTGAAAAGCAATTAAACACTGATGCCAGTGTCAATCATTCAAGGCTACATAAATGGTATTTTATGCCTTTTTTTTTTTTACCCCATCATAGGTGAAATCAAAATAAGTCAGTCATGAGTACAGCTGGGTATGATGAAAAAAAATGATGATACCAGTATACCAATCTAAGTACCTATTGACTTACTTGACATAATTCATTCGATACCTATCTTTTTTTAGTCTACAACAATCTGAGTAGATAAAGTAGATAGAAAAACTTAGCTCACTCAGCAGGAACCCCCCCCCCCAAAAAAAAAATTCAAAGAGCCCCTTTTTTTCCCCCTTTCTGAGTTCAGTTTGCCTACTGCAAACACTTGCTAGACTTCCTATTTTTGCTGCTATATAAGACCCATATTCTCTCTACTACATTCACTCTCAAATACTCTCACATCCTCATTGGTGCCGAGAGCTGAAAACCACCAAGAAAATGACGACTAAACCTCAGCTCTTCCTGGTCGCTCTGATCCTCTGCTGCAGCTTTGCCGCTGTACATGGTAAGACATTTATATTCAATAATCAATTATAATAATTAAGTAGAATATTTTTTCATCATCAACTCTTATTCTATCAGTTTAATATATTTTTTTAGTAAATTGTGCAACTTAAGTTAATAAAACAGTAAGATATCATCTGCATATAGTGACACTTATACTACGACTTGAATTGCCTAAATTATTTTACACCTTTTATGTTGCTCAATACCAGAAGTTTTATATATATACATTTTGATATCATGCAGTAGAAACTCAGTTTTACAAAAAACAAGATATACCTTTTTCTTTTCTATTTTTCTTGCTATTTTTATTTTATTTTTTATTTTAGCTGATTTTCTACTTTTTTGTCAAAAAACATAAAACTACATTACTCTTTGTAAAATAGATTCTACGTGTATATTAAAAAACACAAAACCGTATAAAACTTTTAGTAGTATAGTTGAAAGTACAGTTACCTTGTGTTAAAAGTTCATTTATTGAGTTTGGAGTTTTTCTGGAGCTTTCAACCACATCTTACAGTCTTTCTCAGTGCATTGGGTTTGCTGATGTAAAACCACTTACTTTCACATGACTGAGATTTCATACTTTGGTTGAAAGTTACTGAAAAAAACATAGAGTGAAACTTAAAAGCTTTTTAAGGATTTTCAGGATTTAAAAATAAATGATTTAAACATTTGTGTTGTCATGTCTGTGGCTTATGGAAGTCAGACTGTTGTTGCCGACCACAAGGTGAGATACACATTAAACTGTGTCTTACATTTGCAGGGAGTCCCAGGGGACGGTGCTACTGCCTGCGGACCTCTTCTAAACGAGTCCTGGTTCAGACCATTAAGAAGGTGGAGGTCATTCCTATTTCAGGACACTGTCGCCGGACTGAAATCATGTGAGTACTCATGAAGATTCAAACACTACAGCATCTCATCTATCAAACTTATATGACTGAGATATATTTTACAGCAGTGATGAAAATAGTATTGAGTTTAAAATAAAAGGAAGAGTACTCATCATGCAGCCAAATTACTTTTATCAGCGTTATATTAATATATTGGATAATTGTTATTAGCTAATTTACCACTGTTTTGTGTACTTTTGGGTATTTTATTTGTAGTAATTTGTCATACATCATAAGATTATCATATGTATTATTTGTAGAATGACTCGGACTGTACTGTAGTCATTGTAGTGGAGTAAGAAATACAATATCTCTTTTTCAAATCTAGTAAAATAATTAAATAGCATAAAATAGAAATATGCAAATGATTATTTTGTTATGATAAGTGGAAAATAAGCTTCTTTGTTTCTTATAGAGAGTTATGTGAGAAGATACAGCTCTTACCGTATCTGTGCTGTAATTATTGGAGCTGAAGCCTGAAGGCAGCTAGATTAGCTTAGTTTAGCATCAAGACTTGATGAAGCGGGAAACAGTTCATCACTTTAAAAAATGTGCCTACCAATATCTGTAAATATCACAAATTAACATGTTGTATCTTGCTTTTCGTATTTTTTGTAACTTTGGAGAGAGTAAAGGCTAGCTGTTTCCATCTGCTACCAGTGTTTATGCTAAGCTACGCTAATTAGCACTGCACTTAACCCCAAAATGTTGGACTACTCCTTTAAAGTACATTATTTGAGTAGACTGATGTAACATTGGAGCGATGATGAAACATTGAAGGGCCCCGTTTGATTACACACATATATCCTTTTTAACAACGCTCACCTCTGAATTATATCGTCAAAATGAAAGTAGAGGAGAAAAAGTACAAAATTGCACAACGTGAAAATAGTCAATAAATGATTACCACTGTATGTCATGGTAAATATCTGTATTACAGTATTTCAGTAGATATATTCATTTCCTTCCTCCCTTCCTTCTGTCCTCCCTACCTCCTTCTCTCTTTCTTTCCTACCCCTACCTTCCTTCTTTCCTTCCTTCCTTCCTCTCTCCCTCCCTCCTTCTTTCCTCCCTTCTTTCCTCCGTCCTTTCCTTCCTCCCTTCCTTCTTTCCTTCTTCCATCCCCCTTTCTTCCTTCCTTTCCTTCCCCACTTCCTTATTTCCTGCCTCCCTCCTTCTCTCTTTCTTTCCTCCCCCCTACCTTCCTTCTTCACTCGGTCCTACTTTCCTCCGTCCTTTCCTTCTTTCTTCCTTCCTCCCTCCTTCCCTCCCTTCCTTCTTCCTCCCTTCCTTCCTTGACTCGAGGACAACAGGAGGGTTAAACCAACTATGAATATTTAAGCTTTACTACAGTTTTCCTCCATGTTTGTAATATTGGAATAATTCCACTCTTGAAGAATTAAATATAATCCATTTTTTTTTCTCCACAGAGTCACCAGGAAGAACGACAGCAGAGTTTGCGTTGATCCAAATGCGTACTGGCTGGACAGTATGTTGGATTTTCTGAAAAAGTATGTTTTTTATTTTATTTTATTAATGTATTTTTTTTATCAATGATTGTGTTGTGTTATCCCATCACTTCTACTCACTTTATTAACAGCGTTCATGTCCACAGACGTTAATCTGGCAATATTACAAGTTTACAATAGCTATAATTGTGCCAAAACTACAAAAATGTAGCAGTTTTGTGTGTTAAATCAAACACATACACCAAATATTCTGCTGCTTTTCTGTGTATAACATTGTAAATTCAATATTTTGGGGTTTTGGATTCACAAAACAGAGAATTTGGATCTATTCTTAATGGATAAACACATATAAATGAACAGAATAATGATCATTAAAAACTCAACTGTGCAGTGTATGGTTGTTGTCACAGAGATTTTGTCGTCAATTGTCGTTAACAGCTTTTTGTCAGCATCTTACATTTTCTAATCTTTCTATAGCAGACAGAAGTTGCCCCAAATGTGTCTATCCGTTTCCTTTTTCAGCTCACTGTTGATGTATTGAAACTGAACTGTGAAACCTCAACAGTCAGCAGATAGTTTTGGAGATACTGAGAAAGAGAAAGAGATTTTGAGGAACTGCAGTTAAAAAACTATAACAATAATAACAACAACAAAATCAGGGAGTGTTAGTTAGTTTTAATTAAAGATTATTTTCTCTGCCCCCTGGCATGATTAATGTGTATTTACTGATATGTCATTGTGTCCAAAGGAAGGACTGTGGCCATGGCAACGCTCCCTCTTGTGTTCACCGTCGGTTATTTGGATAATGGTAATTTTTAACCTGCACATACTGTTCATATTCTACACCCTCGCAGTATGTTCTCCCTCAATTTTGACCCCTCATAAAAAGTCTTAACCACCGATCTGTTTAGAAAGTATCAATAGTCGATCTGACTGATCAATAAATGTGATTAAACCTTGATTAATGTCTCAGAGAGCAGAGAGAGTGTATTTTTTAGGTTTTACACCACTAAACAGCTCCTATCACACAATATCATGTCCTATTTTACCTAAGACATGAAAATATAACATAGCAATAATGATTTAAATGTCTCTTTTTGGTAGTTTTGAGTCTCTTTAGTCTCTCCATCTCTACGTTACCATGGTTACTAGATGGCAGCTGTTACTCAAACTAACTGTAGGTTGTTTTTAGTCATTTTTTCCATCTCTTTTTGGAAGCATTTGGGTTTCTTTAGTCAATTTAAGTCTCTTTTTAGTCATTTTTATGTCTGTTTTTTGTTGTTTTTAGGGTTTTTTGTCTCTTTTAATCATGTTTTCATCTCTTTTTGGTGGTTAAATGTTATTTTATATGTAAAGGTAAAATGAGCAGAGCTTTATGGAGCTGTGGGGTTTATTGTAGAACCATTAGAGCCATCAGTCTTCACTGCTACATCATAAAAAGAAATCCTCATAACTACTATCTTATTAAAACTATTAACAATTCATTTCACTTAAACACATGGCAATAGATACGGAGATAATTTAACCCAGAACAGCCTCAATGGACAAAAATGTGTAGCACCTATATAAAAGTATAACATTTTTAAATATTTTAATTTGTGTTCATTTTGGTCCAACCAAAGCATTCAGAATTGTGATTTCCGTTATCACCATACAGCACCAAGCTACTGTATTTTGTTACTACTGCTGGTATTTATATTATTCTCTCCAGTTTTTAATGATTTTATTTCTTGTCTTTTTATTTTTAATAACAGGAAAACCATGAATGATGGAAACCCAAATGATGGAAACCCAAATGATGGAAACCCAAATGATGGAAACCCAAATGATGGAAACCCAACCGCTGTGCCGAGCACTTCTCTCTCCACTTAACTTCAGATCACATTTTGTTGTTAATGTTTGACCTTAAGTCAAGTGTATAATTTCTTTACTTATAATCTTTCATTTTCAATCAATTAATTGAATGAATGAATTATGAATTTCTTTTTTAAGATTTATTTTTGGAGTATTTTACCTTTATTTATAAACTCTTACATGTATTTTTTTTTTTTAAAGATTTTTTAAGATTGTTTTTCTGGCTTTGACGCTTTTATTCGACAGTAAAGAGACAGGAACTTATGGGATAGGCATGCAGGCTCGGACTGCATCCTTAGGAGTGCTGAGCATGAATTCTTAACCACTCGACCACCTGCACGCCCATTTTTTGGCAATGTTTGACTTAATTCAAGTGTATAATTCGTTTATTTAAATAATAACAAGGAAAACTATGAATGCTGGGAATTATGGGTGCATGAAGTAAGGTGAATTTAATTACATTTGAATGTTAATATGACATGACGTGATGTACCTCTGTTTTCTTATAAGCCAATAAAAAAAACCCAAAGACAAAAAAGACTCTTCAAAAAATGACATTTTTATTGCCTACAGGAGGTGGTGGGGGGGCGTGGAGGGGAGGGGGGGTTTGGGGAGGGGAAGGGGGGGAGATGATACAAGTCCTGCTGAGCATGTTTGGTTTTTTAACTGAAGTGTAACTGCTCACATGTGAAATACAGCTGTAGCCTTTGTAGAAGTCTTTCATTCATTCATGTAATTGGGGAAATGTCTCCATATCACGCTGGTGTGTAACTGTAGCTTGCGTCGGAGTCAGGGGCCTCCAGGAGCCACTGTGGCCCCCAGAACAGCTACTATCACATCCAAGATTTCAGTTGTGCATGAATTGAAAGAATCAAGTTTTTATTTTCCCAGTAAACCTAAAAAAAAATGCTATACAAATAAAGTTTGTATGTTTATAGTTTCTTAATTTCCTCAAAATTAGTAAATTAAAGTTAAAAATAATAGGGACTCTTCATTGGTCAGTGGTGAATTACTTCTTCCTGCTTCTGGAGAGTTTAACCCTTACATACTGTTCAGGGTCTAATTTGACCCAGTTTTACATTTGAGAAAAGAAAACCTTAAGACACCTTAAAAACTTTTTTCTTTTAGCAAGAACAATTTGATAACTTTTCCCAATTTTACGCAGAATGATCCACAAAAAATGGAAATATTTTAACTTTTTAAAACCCATTTTTGTGCATCTGATACTCATTTTATTTGAGTGTTTATACTGTAATCAATTGAAATTGTTTTGTTCTCCTGTATATTGCATGATTGTAAATATTTTGTCTCCATCAACTGCTCTTTGAAAACAATTTATTATTGATTGATAAGGTATTCATGAATGATTTGTAGTTCAGAAATGTTGTATAGAGACTAATTATTGAGGGGATATTGGGAAATGCCAGAATATGAACAGTATAGAAGAGTTAATGAAATTTCATTTAAAAAAACAGGCTAATTTTTAACATTTTTCCAATTATAAACCTTTTAATAATGTACTTTATGCAGTTTTTAAACATTTTTGGAAGGGTTTGGAGGTATGAAATAAAGCCTGGGGTTCATGACTTCGAAAGCAGAATTAGATTATTAACTATATTGAACACTGTGTAAGAAGACCTCTATAAAGGCTGCATCTGTATCTGTATCTGATTTAAAACAACGTTCACTCATCCTCACAGGCCGACATTAACTGCAGTTTTGCACCTTTTTTTTTTGGACATTTAACTGGTTTTCCTTCCTTAAAAACAAACGTGGCGAAGAGCTGCCAGCTACAAATGTTTCTGACTTATTACAGATGTTAAGTGCATTTCTTTCAAATCCTCTTTGAGAAATAAATGTAGCACCTTGGTTGGTGTCTGCTGGTGGCTGAGGATCCTCACCCAGTTTTATCACTTTTACCACCGTTAGCACACATGCACAAAACAAACCTGCTGCACATTGACGAAAGGCAGCAACTTTAATATGCATTTAACCGTTTTTCCAAGTTAAAGTAACAGCCTTTGAGTCGGCCAATGCCTTTTATTCACCAGATTTCAATTTTAAAAGGAATGAGAATAAACTTAAAATAGTTTTTCATCTTCAAAATCAACTGATTCAATGAGCTGATGTAAAATTTGAGTCGACTTTGTAGGTTTTGAGGCTGACGTTGCTGCCTTTCTAACCATTCGTTTGGTGTCACTTTATTTCATCAAAGTAATTCCCCCCCCCCAGTAGTTTAATCAGTGTATTAACCTGTGGTCAATATTGTAAATACTGACCGAATTTACAGCTGAAAATATTATAGACACACAGGATTTTTTAACTCTCCTGGAACTTTTATCCTCCCGGGTCAAAATTGACCCGGTGTGGTCTGATTGTTTTCTAGCATAATGGATACATTTTCACCCAATTCTGCGTCAGACCTTTTCAGCCAACTTAAATCCAACTTATTACAACAGGTTTTACACATATTTTTTGGAAATTATTCTCAATAGGCCTCGTTTAAATGAAATTATACCTAATTTTTTATATAACGCCAGGTCCATTTTGACCCGAGAGGACAACAGCAGGGTTAAATTAGGCCTATTAACCATCATTTCCAAACATATGTGTAAAACCTGTGGTATTAAGTTAGCTAAAAAGATCTAACACAGAATTGGGTGATATTTTATACCTCATACTTTATAAACAATCAAATCAATCCGGGTCAATTTTGACCCAGAAGGACAACAGTAGGGTTAAAAGGTTGCATTGACTCGGATTCATACGTTGCTTTATCTCATTTTCAATCTGAGATAATTGGTGTTTTATTGTATATATTTGAACACCTTTTTCAGGTTAATACACTGGGAAGAAAAACATTTACCCTTTTAGTTCAGATGCAGCAACCTGGCCTGGTTTTGGAGACCGTAAAACTCAACTTATCGGAGCAGATTAAAGACAACAAACTTTGTCCAAATGTGAAATGCTTCGTCCCCATTTTTCCTCAGGACATGCTGTTGGCCACCAAAGATTTTAAAACAACCATCTTACCAGACTAAACCTTAATGCACAACCAAACAGTGTTCAGAAAATAACCAAAACAAACAAACAAACAGGGTCAGATAGTGAACATCAGGATTTTCTCTTTTCTTTTTTTTTTACATTCAGAAACTGCATGCGATGACGGTCGTGATAATCCTCTAAAAAGATACAATGAACTCTCTCTGCAGGAAAAAAAGCTGCACAAACTGACCCATAAAACAAGTAAGAGTGTGCATTTCAGACATCTGGTAGAAATTACTGATAGAAAATGAATGAGGAGGATTTATCCTTTTAAATGTTATGGATACAAAAAAAGCACTTCATTTTTTTTCTCTTTCTTTCTTTTTCTTTTTAATGGAAGTGAGCAATGATTCCTGTTTCAATTCCTCGTGATCTCATCCCCAAAAAAGGGTTCAAGGAAGGATTTTGGAAGGGATGATTGGAAGGATGGATGGATGGATGGATGGATGGATGGATGGATGGATGGCTGGATGGATGGATGGATGGATGGATGGATGGATGGATGGATGGATGGATGATGGCGCTGGGGTTAATCTCTGAGCGTCTTGGTCTCATGGGCAGTGCTGCTGTTGGAGAAATTGTACAAACTAGGCACGTCGTTTTTTTTTTCTTTTTAGAAAAAGTAAGTGAGGTGTGCTCCATAAAGAGACAAAATTAAACAGGTCAAATGCTTACAGGTGATGATAGTCGGAGGTGGCTGTTGATGTTGATGTTGGATGATGTGTGTGTGTGTGTGTGTGTGTGTGAAGAGAAATGTGGACAACCAGGTTTTTTGGGGGGGAACATCAAGCAGACAGAAGAAGAAGAAGAAACCAAAACCAGTTTGCATAATCTCAAGAGCGTGAGAAGCTTTGAGACGACACTTTGGAGAAAGAAATAAAAAGCCATCAAGACAAACTGCTTTCAAACCTAGAACATTTATCTTTTTTTTTCTCAAAAACTTGGTAATACTGAATTGTACAAAGTACCAATTTTGAAAGACTGTCATGTTAGTTAGAGACACAAAATGCCCGTCGTTCAAAAACAAGGTTGGACAGAGATGTTTTTTTCCGTCTCCACAGGAGTGACAGAGACAGGCGGAGGTGGTATTCACATATGAGCTCTTAGTGCACAGGGCAAAGAAAGAAAGAAACAAAAAAATAAAATAAAAAGTACAACACCAAGTATATCTTTGATTTGTGAGAAAAAATACGCCCCCGTTAATCGGAGAAATGGTACATTCCCCTCACAGATGTGAAAGACGCCCCGTCATCAAAGACAATTTTTATAATTTATGTACACTTGTTGTACAAAAATCAGAAAAAACCCTGTGAGGTGAGTTTTAGGAGTGAAGTATAGGCCCTCAGACTGCTCACATGAAAGATCAACTCCACCGAAACTGGAGGTGTATCCGTTAGCGTCAAATCATGTGCAAATGAAGCAAAGCCGATACTGCCCCGTCCAGGCCCGGTTCGGACTGATCCGACTGCGGTTTTTAAAGCTGAGGTTACAGGGTGCCGGGTTGTGCTGACACCTTTCATCCCAAAAAAATTATGGCTTTTTTTTTTGTTCAAATATAGAACAGAGAAAAATGCTAAGTTGTTTCTTTTTCTTTTAAATATGATACACTAATTCAATCTCAAAGAAATCAGGGCTCTACTGGACACTAGAGTGTGAAGCGTGTCAGATATGTGAAGCACCCTGCATATTTAGGGCTGGGTGTCGAACCTCAATACTGTTTTTTTGGCACCGACCAAAAATGTGTCCATAGCACCAAATGTCAAAGACTGCCACTGTTGAAAGCTGGTATCGAATGTCTGCTGTTTAATTGAAAACTTGCTAATTTTTTGACTAATTGAAATTCTTGGCTGCTCGTCTTCAGACATTTTAGAGCTTTTGTTAAACTTTTTTATATTTCTCAAAGTATGATCAGTAAGAAGATTTGTATCCAAACCTAAAATGTCTCTCTTTACTGGCAGTAGTACTGAAAACTTTCAAACCCAGCCCTACGACTGCATTCATTTAAACCCATCCATCCCCACACTTGATACTTGAGTCTTTCTCACAATCCGTACAGCAAAACCAAAATAACTACATTTTAAAGTTCATCTCAACGACTTTTTTCATTACTCTTTCTAAGAACGGAGCAAAAAGTGAAGTGCAGCAGTAGTTTTTATCAAAAATGCACTAACGACGAAGGACTCTTGCAACATTAACGACAACATACTGCGTGTCAGTACATACATTACCTGTGCTTATAAAGGATTTTCAGAACGATAGCTTCCTGTTTGGTTTTGCTTGTACGATGCGACTCTTGAGAGTGTTTCATCTGAGAGGTACTGCTTGAATGCATAGCATAGCCCTGAGTTACAACTGACATAAAGGGCTATTAGTTTCTAATCATCTGACGACAAATATACAAAGTTTTAATCCACAGGAATCTTGGCATTAAGAGGCTGCGACGACCAATTTTAAAGTGAGCCTTCGGTAAATACATTCGACTCCCGGGTCACAAATCATGAGCAGATTTTTATATTTTCTCTCTAAATATTTTCTGCCGCTAATAAATAAATATCGTCTTTATATCGACGGAGCATAAGTTACTCTGATTCTGATTCTTTGGCCAGTTGGGAAAACATGACAATACTCTTTTTTTTTTCTTCTTTTAAGACTGCAGGTGTTTCGAAAGCACGACTTCATAAAAGATAAAAATGTATTTATTGTCAGTCAATGTCTGGATTTTGTTTCAAATATATTTTTATATATTAAAATTTTCTTTTTAATAAGTAATGAGCTAATTTAATTGCAATGCTTATAAAAAAATTTAGGATTTGTGCACTAATGTAGCTTTAATTCACTGTTTTAACACTTTGCAAAGGCTGCAGAAAACGTAACTTTTAAACTACAATGAGCGTGAATCGGCCGATACATCTGCAAGTAAAATATTTAAGGATGATCAGAGGAAGTTACTGCAAAGGAGGTACGAGACCCGTATTATAGAGGAAAAACAGATGAAGACGTGAATGCAATAGCCCAGTTACACCTATGTGGCGAGGCGAGGCGAGGAGACTTTCAGGTTAAGATTTGCTGCTTAACGAGTTTAACGGATGAGTCAGGTGAGACACTTCTCAGGTTACTTTAAAAGAAAATCAAACAGTAGACTGAACAACATAACCCCAAATCATCAGGAAATGTGATCCAGAAAAAAAAAAATCCGATATTCTCTACAAGATAAATGTCAATCTGAAAGCCCGCCCCAACCCCCCCCGCACCCGAAAAAAACAAAGCATCATCATCAATATTATCAGTGCTGTTGTGTGGACAAAACATTCATACGACTCACAGCTGTGACATGAGATGATTTCATATCGTAGTTTGCATTTGAAACAAGATCAAAATTTAGTGTTTCAATGACGTTAACTTACACATAAAAAAAAAAAAGACCAATCAATCATTTTTAAGCTTTAAAAATGGCAGGTTATTCCTCTGTTTGACTTCCAAATTATAAAATTTAAGTATTTTGGTGTATTTTTTTTTTTTTGGCTGAGCAGAATTGAAAATATAGTATTTAGTTTACAAAAAATAGTGATGTAAACCAACAAACATTCATTATATATGATTCAGCTGTTTGTAGTGTTACTCCTTAAAATAAAAAATAATACAATGTCAGTTAATTTGGGAGTCATACTGCGTGACTTTAAACACATGTTGTGCTGCAGCATTAATAATTCATGTGTTTTATCATATCGCTTTTTTCACTTTAAAAAAAAAAAAGGATTTCACAGCTACGTGAAACGAGAGAAGAAACCAAAAAAAAAAGAAAAAAAGAGATAAAGCCAATCAGCTGAAATTTGTGTTTGTAAATTTATCTTAAAAGGAAAAAAAAATAATAGTTTTAGTTTAGGGTTTTTGTTGTTGTTGTTGTTGTTGTTGTTGTTGTAGGAGCAGAATCTACAAGCTGTCAAGATCATATATGTCTAAGGCAAAAAAAACAAAAACAAGAACATGTGACACTGGGGGGTTACCGTGGCAACGTCATCCCAAGCCCAACATTTGGTATCAAGCCTTTTTTTAAAGGGGAGAAGGGGAGAAAAAAAATAAAAAAAATAAAACATTACAGTTTGCAAAAAACACAAAAAAAGGAGCAACAACAGGCGAATACTTCACTCCTTTTGGGAGGGTGTGTCTGAGGGTGGGATGGGGGGGCGAGGGGTGGTGGTGGTGGCGGTGTGAGGTGGGGAGGGGTCGGATGGTGTCTTGAGTTTTAACATGATTGGTAAACTGTACAGGGTCCTGTATAAAGCTGGAGAAGGGGGGGGGGGGGTTTGAGTGTTTAAAAAGATGGGGGGTGGGAGATAAGGGAGGGTGATAAAAAGGGCGGGCGGTGGCGGAGGGGCGAAGGGGGGGGGTCTCTCAATTTCTCGCTCGTCTCTCTCGGGCTGCACTACCTGTGGACCGGCAGGTGCAGCCCGTTGAGGGGGTTGAGCGGGTGGGGGAGGGGCGGGTGCAGCTCCAGCTGGGCCAGCAGGGAGAAGTGGTCCGAGGGGATGTGGGGGTGGGGGCAGCCGGTGATGTTGTTCTCCACGAGCCACTGGCTGTCCAGCGGTCCCATCAGGCCCAGGACGCTCATGTGGTTCTTAGAGAAGAAGATGTAGTCGATCACGCCCTGCGGACAGGAAGACATCATGACATCAGAGGTGGGAGGAGCTAACATTAGGCATAATGTGTTAATTCCACAATAGGAGATATATTATGTTGTTACCAGTAACAGTTTTGGTGTAAAAATGCATATATCGGTATCGGGTGATATCGGTATCGGAAATTAAGAGTTGGGGAATATCGGAATATCGGATATCGGCAGAAAAGTCAATATCGAGCATCCCTAGTTTAAAGTTATACATAGAGTATACTTTAGTAGGAGCAGATTGGCAAATATGAAACCACTCTAGTCTCAAGTCTTGGACCATTATGTTTGGCCATTTTTTAAAAACTTTCTCGAGTATTTGTGGTAGGGAACTACATCCAGACCCAGTTATGGAATTATTTGGAGTAATTCCTATCTAGAGTTGGCACTTACAGGTGTGCAGTGTGATGCTTTAACCTTTCTGTCATTATTGGCCTGATGGTTAGTGTTCAATCTCTGGAAATCTACCAAACTAAGAGTGAGTGGGTGGAAAGTGTAACGGCACATCTAAAAGCTCGATAAACCCAGATACTCCAGTAGGGGATCAGTACAGGTATTATTTAGAGCAGGAGCGTCCAAACTATTCCACAAAGGGCCCTAATGTGGCTGCAGGTTTTTAAATTCCAACCAAGCAGGAGCACACCAGACTTCATTCATTTAATCAGCTGATCTCAGTCTTCAGACAGCTGATTGGTCGAATCATGTGCTCTTGAGTGGTTGGAACTAAAAACCTGCAGCCACATTAAGGCCCTTTGTGGAATAGTTTAGACATGCCTGCTTTAGAGCCTGGAAACCTTTCCTCTCTTATTTTGAATGACATGTTATATCCAAACTTTAAGCATTAAGTCTGGCTTTCCTGAACCTCTGTTCCCCAAATAGTGTCTTTTTTTGTTTTTATGTATGTGGGTTGAGGTATACTCTAATTGTATAGGTTTATATGTCTGTTTGTGTCTATTTGTGTATTGAAAAAGGGAACAAAGCTTAATCAAAAGATTTCAAAATGAGAAAAGGCGGGAAAAAACCCCCCCAACCCTCTTTGATGTACATTTGCCAGATGTTTGCACACTTACTGTACGAGCTTGACTCATTTCATACATATCATAAATTGTCCCCCAAGGAGTTAATTTGTTTATCCAAAAAAAAAGGTGCAGATGTAAAAAAAAAAAAAAAGGAATTATTCTACATTATTAAAGCATCAAAAGGCGCCAAAAAACATCGTAGAAATCAGTGTTTCTGTTCGTATGTCTGCATGTTTCGGGTTAGTTTAAAGACGGCTGTGGGGAGTCCAGTTTAAAAAAAACAAACAAAAAACAGCAACAAGGGAAAAAAACGTTTGTTTATGAGATAGCTTGCTGCGTGACTCATTAGAAAACGGAGCAGAAACCAAAAGACAACAACTTCTTCAAATCTAAAATACGGGCAAATGCGCTTCTGTCACCCACGCAGCTAAAAGGTGTTATAAAAACTTCGTAGATGCTGCAAGGTTTTCCATCTCTGCAAAGATCACAATCAGCAAAAACCACTCATCATGATACTGAAGATAAAGCAATCAAATATTTCACATACAGTATATTAATATATTGTATGGAAAATGAAACTATTGCATCTTATCTGTGAGTTAAAATCGAGATTCAACACCCACATTAACAGTTTCTATATCAGTTAAATGAAAAGCAGAACTGTATTGTAACTTTGGCTGAATGCACATCTGATGTCGTGTTTATGGGAACTTTTTTTTTATTATTGCTTCTTGGCATGAAAGGAAATAAGTTGCAGTAGATTTATTTGTGCACACAGTCATCTTTTTTTTTGCTCACCACAGCATCTAAAGATCGAGACAACAAGATCAGTTTATTTGTCTAATGTTACACTCCAAATCTTTTATTCCTTCTGCCATCAGGCTGCTAAATGTTGCCTACAGTCATTTTAAATAGGTTCCTTTTCTCAATTAATGTCTTTAAATCATTGTTTTATTTATTTCTTAACCCAAATAGTTGCCTCAAAGCACTTCAGGGCCTCTTTCATAGCATCAGCCACCAGACTGTACAACTCCTCCCACTCCCACTAATGTATTGTATAGTTATTGTATATAACATTTAGACATTGTTTTATTGTATATAGGTGAACATTTTTAAATCCAGGTTAAAAAAACATTTCTCTTTGCATGTTCTTATGATTGAGCTCTTTTTTTAAAGCACTTTAAATTTTAACCTAATGTCCTTTTAATGATTCTAATGCAAATCATTATTTTATGCTCTATTTTAGTCTAGATTTTTCTTTTTCTTTCTTTCTTTCTATTTTTTCTGTACTTTGTTTTATTTCTATTATATTTGGGCTCTTTTTAAAAAAATGTATGTTTTAATGTTTCTAATTTTCACTATTATTGGGTTAAAGCACTTTAGGGCCTTTTTTCATAGCATCAGCCACCAGACTGTACAACACCCCCCACTCCGACTAATGTATTGTATAGTTATTGTTTATTGTATATAGGTGAACATTTTTAAATCCAGGTTAAAAGACATTTTCTTATGATTGTATGTATGTAAATTGTATGTTTTAATGTTTCTAATTTTCACTATTATTGGGTTAAAGCGCTTTAGGGCCTTTTTTCATAGCATCAGCCACCAGACTGTACAACTCCTCCCACTCCCACTAATGTATTGTATAGTTATTGTTTATTGTATATAGCATTTAGACATTTTCTTATGATAGTTCTTATAATTGAGCTCTTTTTAAAAGCACTTTAAATTTTAATCTTTCATTTGCACTGTATATCCTTTTAATGATTCTAATGCAAATCATTATTTTATGCTCTATTTTAGTCTAGTTTTTTATTTTTATTTCTCTCTTTCTATTTTTTCTGTACTTTGTTTTATTTTCTATTATAATTGGGCTCTTTTTAAAAAATTGTATGTTTTAATGTTTCTAATTTTCACTATTATTGGGTTAAAGCGCTTTAGGGCCTCTTTCATAGCATCAGCCACCAGACTGTACAACTCCTCCCACTCCCATGTATTGTATAGTTATTGTTTATTGTATATAGCATTTAGACATTTTCTTATGATAGTTCTTATAATTGAGCTCTTTTTAAAAGCACTTTAAATTTTAATCTTTCATTTGCACTGTATATCCTTTTAATGATTCTAATGCAAATCATTATTTTATGCTCTATTTTAGTCTAGCTTTTTATTTTTGCTGCACTTTTTTAATTTCTATTATAATTGGGCTCTTTTTTAATGTTTTAATGTTTCCAGTTTTTACTATAATTGGGTTTTATGTATTTATTTATTTTAATTGTATGTTTTAAGCTTCCAATTCTTACTGTTGAATGTTTATTTTATTATAAAGCACATTGAGTTGCCCCATAGGTATGAAATGCTCTATATAACTAAAGCTGCCTTTCCTTATTGTTATTATTATTTTGTTTTGAGTAACAGTCGAAAACCCAAAGAAATCAGTTAACTATCATATAAGTTTTTCCTAAAATATTGACCTGATTAGATCTAATGAAAGTGGAACATGCGGAGGCTGTTTCTACCTTGAAGTCATATGTGTAGTTGGTGTAAGGCATCAAATTGCTGTCGTAGGCGCTCTTCAGCTGGAAACTGTGTGTGATGCTTCCGTCTGAGTTGCCGTTCTTGCCGTTGCAGTTGAAGTTGGTCAGACATTCGCTGTAGCGCAGCTCCTTGAAGTCCTTGTGGTTCTCGGCCACGCCTCCGTTGCTCAGGTATTCCACCACACCTGCACCATGCAAAAAAAAGTTAAAAACCTTTATAACAGCGTGGGTCACATTAATCAGACAAATCCTTTTTAAAATAAAAGGAAGGAAAGGAGGAAGGGAAGAAGGAAGGAAAGAAGGACAGAGGAAAGAAGGAAGGGAGGAAGGTAGGGGGGAGGAAAGAAAGAGAGAAGGAGGGAGGGAGGGAGGAAGGGAGGAAGGGAGGAAGAAAGGAAAGAAGGACAGAGGAAAGAAGGAAGGGAGGAAGGAAGGAAGGAAGGAAGGAAAAGAGGGAGGAAGGAAGGGAGGAAAGGAAAGAAGGAAGGACAGGAGGACGTAGGAATGAAGGAGGAAGGGAGGAAGGAAGGAAAGGAGGACAGAGGAAAGAAGGAAGGGAGGAAGGTAGGGGGAGGAAAGAAAGAGAGAAGGAGGGAGGGAGGAAGGGAGGAAGGAAAGGAAGGAAGGAAAGAGAGAAGGAGGGAGGAAGGACACACAGAAGGAAGGGAGGAAAGAAGGAACAGTTAAAACGGGCGGGGTCAATTTGACCCGGGAGGACGACACGAAGGTTAATGGAGATCGAGGTGACAGTGACACCTGTTAAAAAACAACGTGACAAAAACCAATAAGTTAATCATTGATTTTAGGAGGAACCGTCCTGATCCTGTTGCATGCACTATTAGATAGATAGATAGATAGATAGATGGATGGATGGATGGATGGATGGATGGATGGATGGATGGATGGATGGATGGATGGATGGATGGATGGATGGATGGATGGATGGATGGATGGATGGATGGATGGATGGATGGATGGATGGATGGATAGATAGATAGATAGATAGATAGATAGATAGATAGATAGATAGATAGATAGATAGATAGATGGATAGATTCACACGTAAAAACACATCTCTAGCTATCCAATGGAAGAAAAACTTAACTAAAAATACCCAAAAGTTGTACTAATAAAACAAATACATATATATATATATGTACTAAATAATAAAATACTTGGTGTGAAAAACGTGCCAGTAAACGTGCACTGATCTAAAAAAAAATATAAAAGATGATTACTTTTCTGCTCAATTCACTCAGTCAGTTCAATTAATTGGTTAATTGTTGCATCTATCTATTGCAAGACACTATTTAAGTTACTGTTGAACTGTTGTACTTCAGATTCAGTGTGAAATAAACCACACGAGTAATCTGATTACTTTTCAAGTGCTCTGAGAACTTTCTGTGTAAAGAAACAAAAGAAAAAGAGAGAGATAAGTAAATTAAGTGATAGTCAAAGTGTTTATGGAGCCGTGTGTGAAATGAGGTCTGCAGCAGCATCAGAGAGTCACATGAACAGCGAGTCGGTCTTACCGGAGTCAGGCAGCGAGTTGAGGTCAGCGCACAGGACGATGGGGATGGAGGATGCGTCGGAGGTCGGCGAGCCGGTCGCCATGGAGCCCGAGGCCCTCTCGGCGATGCTCTTCAGCTCCGACAGGAACATCATGGTTTGGATCAACTTGACGTCCGAGTACTCGGGGTCCCAGTGCATGTGGGCGTTGGCCACCAGGACCAGCTGCCTGTCCTGCGGCGGCTTCATGCCTGAAAACAGAGAAGAAGAAACCGGATTTAATATTAAATGTCACAAATATGCATTAAATCAGGGCTTATAGGTGACTTAAATAATAATGAAAATGTCAAAACCTGCAACACAAATCATGCAAGAAAGAAACTAAATTTTGCAAGAGTGAAAAAAAAGTTTGTAAAATCTCTAAAATCTCTAAAATCAAACCTGAACGTGGTTTAATTTTGGTTGCAGACAAACCGCACTCTGATGCAACTTGAGAAACCCAGAAGTGCTGACACAGTGAAGTGAAAGATATAAAAAAAAAAAGGAAGAGCGGGGAAAACATAAAAATAAGGAAGTTATTCTGTACATGAAGCAAAACCGTGCTGCAGAGTTGAATGAATGAACTGTAAAATACTGTGTACTGTATCGTGTTGCCAAACCACAACCCGATGGATTATGGAAATGAAACTACTTTCGTACGTCGTCCACAAAAAGGAACATCCCGAAATTTACCAAAACAAACGCAGATGTATTTATAAATGGCAGACTGATCTTTGAGGTTCCATGATTTCGTTTTCTTTAGATTTTTTTGGGGGCTTTTTTGGATGTCGGGCAGTGAAGAGGCAGACAGGAAACAAAAAGGTCCCTGACTGGAATCTATAGACTATAAAAATAGCGGACGTGTAGCCACTTGTGGTTTCCCGTTTTGAAGCCTCAAATTTAGCATATTGATGGTCACCATCTTGGTTTTTGGAGCCACAAGTGATGAGAAGTGACCTTATTTGGATGAGAACGTGGAGCTGTGGAGGAACTTCTCAGTTTCATGCACCACCTTGGTAGACACTGATATGGTGCGTTTCATTTGTACTCGAAGGAAGTCGGACTATACGACTGGGATGACCGCTGAAGTCGGATTTCCGGCTCTAGAAGTCAGAAGAACCTCACCAGCCACAACCTCAAAATCTAGGATCTGATGCCTTGTGCATGAACAGCGTGAAAGTTGTAGTAATATCCTGTTAATTAGCTTTTCTGTCTTAATTGTGTCTCATTAAATCAGTCGTACATGCAGCACTGTCCAGCGTCTACTTGCTACGCTATGTGTATGTTATGGCGCTTTTCCACTCCACAGTTCCAGCACGACTTGACTCGGCTCGACTCGACATGGTTCCAGGAACGACCTTTTCCATTACAAAAAAGTACCTAATCAACGTGGGCGGGGTCGTCATAGCACGGCTACGCGAAACTGCTGTGACTTCGTTTTATACACAACACAAAATACATAAACAATGGAGGACATTGAGGCAGTGGTGTTGCTGCTGTATGAGGCTTTTTGTCACAAACAAAGCAAGAGATAGAAAGCCATATGGCTGTAACGCTGTTGCCGGTATTTAAAAATGCCGGGTTTGATTTTTGTGTGGGACGGCTCATGACTCTACCAGTGACTCTCTGACCAATCAGTGGCCGGCAGTCTGTTGACGTCACATTTAGTATCGGCTTGGCTCGCTTGGAACCTCACCAGAGCAGGTACTAAAAAAGTACCAGGTACCAGGTACTATCCCTGATGGAAACACAAAAAAAACGAGTCGAGTCGAGTCTTGCTGGAACGGTGTAGTGGAAAAGCGCCATTAGTCATTATATGCCATCAATGACTATCAATGGTTAATCTGGCTTCAGAGGTAAATGGAAAGCAGCTTTATCAATCACAACGTAGCCAAACCCTAAACATCGCCTGTTTTATGGTCTATGTAATTTACTAAATGAACATCATGCTGTGTTGAAGAAGAATTTAACCCCTTGCATACTGTTTGGACATTTGGCAGCTTGTAAAAACACCACAAATGTCTTTTACTGACATGTGTTTTAGTTAAATAAGGCTCCTGTTTAATAGAAGAGAGAGAGAAGAGAGGAAGAAGAGGACACCACCATCCCTCCGTGACTTCCTGTCAGCGCTCTGAACAGCCTGGATGTTTGACTGGTGCTCAACTTGTGGTTCAAGGCCTCCCACAAGGCCACAAAGAGATGATTTATGGTCTTCACTTATTCAGCAAAAAGTCTCCTGAACATCTTCTAACTGTTTAAAGAGTCGTATACACACATATCTTTTATTAGCATTTATAGAGGAAGATGCTGACGCCACAGAGCAACACAGTGAAACAATAACTCCTCGAATTAAAGGTTAAGTCTGGTAATTTTCTTGTGTTTCTTAATGTTTCTTAATGTCAATGAATCTCATGTTTGGAGCAAAACCTTTCACACTGTTTGGGTCAAATTTGATATTTGACAGCTTGTAAAAACACCACAACTTTTCCTAAATTGGCCCAAAATACACAAAAATTACAATATTTTAAAATGTTATACTTTTGTATAGATGCGACAAATGTTTGTCCATTGAGGCTGTTCTGGGTTAAATTATCTCTGTATCTATTGACATGTGTTTTATAGTGAAATGAATAGTTAATAGTTTTAATAAGATAGTAGTTATGAGGATTTCTTTTTATGATGTAGCAGTGAAGACTGATAGCTCTAATGGTTATACAATAAACCCCACAGCTCCATAAAGTTCTGCTCATTTTCACTTTACATAAAATAACATTTAACCACCAAAAAGAGACATAAAAATACTGAAAAGAGACACAAATTGACTAAAGAAACCTAAAAACTACCAAAAACAACCTACAGTTAGTTTGAGTAACAGCTGCCATCTAGTTACCATAGTAACTATGAGATGGAGAGACTAAAGAGACTCAAAACTACCAATAAAATAACATTTAAATCATTATTGCTATGTTATATTTTCATGTCTTAGGTAAAATAGGACATGATATTGTGTGATAGGAGATGTTTAGTGGTGTAAAAGCTAAAAAATACACTCTCTCTGCTCTCTGAAACACTAATCAAGGTTTAATCACATTTATTGATCAGTCAGATCGACTATTGATGCTTTCTAAACACGTCTGTGGCTCAACATTTGGTATTGACACTTTTAATGACAGTATTTCAGGGTAAAACTAGTGACTGAGACCATAAACTCATTAGGGAAGTGTTTACTGAATACTGAGAAATCAAGTTAGAGGTAAGAGGTTAGAGGTTTTCTCAACACTTTTATGCCATTATACTTCCTTTTGGAGCCAGTGGAGTCGCCCCCTACTGGCCATTAGAAGTAATGCAGTCACTTGTTAAACCCAAAGCTACCTGCCTGGTAGAATCGAACCAGGGACATTACGGCCATTACTGATTATTAAAAGATCTCCTTTAAATGTGCTTTCAGTGTAAAGTGATGGACACACAGTCATTATAACGTCTCTGATCAGCTTCTATTGAGCTTCATCAGTCTGAGTTATTAGTCATATCAAGTGATATCTGACACATTTACAGTCTGTTTAGCATCAGATTCCCTCTTAGTGTTTCCCTGTTGAGCTGTGGTGTAACCATAGTAACAAAAAGAGGGCAAGAGTCTTTCTTTCTTTCTTTCCCCATCTTCCTCCTCTTCCTTTTTCATTCTTTCTTTTGTTTCTTTCTTTTCCCATCTTCTTTTCTTTTCTTTCTTTTTCCTTCTTTCTTTTGTTCTTTCCTCATCTTCTTCCTCCTTGCTCTTTCTTCCTCCTCCTCCTCCTCCTTTCTTTCTTTCTTTCCCCATCTTCCTCCTTCTTTATTTTCTTTTCTTTCTTATCTTCCTCCTTCTTTTCTTTTCTTTCTTTGATCTTTCTTTTGTTCTTTCCTCATCTTCGTCCTCCTTTTTCCTTTCTTCCTCTTCCTCCATTTTCTTTCTTTCTTTCTTACCTCATCTCCCTCCTTCTTGTACTTTTTCCTTCTCCTCCTTTTACTTTTCTTTTCTTACTTTTTCCTTCTTTCTATGTTTCTTTGTTTGTTCTTTCTTACCTCATCTTCCTCCTTCTTTCTATCTTTCTTTCCTTCATTCAGACGGCTGAAGCTTCATATTAGCTTCAGATTCAACTTTTAAATCCATGTTTCCACAGAAGGAGGACTGTGTGTTTATTCCTCCATCACTTCCATAGTAAACATGATGAAGGGATCTTCTAATGGTCAGTATGAACAGGAGGAATCATCACAGACAGATAAACACACTTCATGTTTATTTTGGGCTCCTGACTTTTGACACACTTGAAAAGTTGTGAACTTGTGACACCTTGTGGCAAAAAGTCGCTATTGTAAAAAAACTGTTTCTTTACTTTTGGCTTCACAGTTTTCCTGCTGTGTCCTATTATATTATATTATATGATTATACATTAATAATATGAGCATTTATACTTCTAAAAACTGATTAACTGGAAAAACTGAATTTTTTGGGATCGATTCACATTGAGATAAAACAGTAGTTTGGTTGTTTGGTGGGTAATAGTGCTGAAACAGCCAGTTTGTAATAATTAATTCATATTTAAATCATTTTTAAGTACAAATGACAAATATTCTTGGGTCTGAGTTTCTAGATTTGTTGCTTTTCTCTGTTTTATATGTTCGTAAAATCAATGAAGTCGTCACTTTGGCTCTGGAAACTTCACATTTTCTAAACTAAAAGATTCACTGAAAACAATACCTGACAGATTAATCACTAAATGTTGCCTTCACATACAGATGTTGGAGTCTTGAGGCATTTGAGACCTAAAGTAGCGTCTCCATGGATTACGACACCACAGGGAGTAAAATGAAAGTACATTTCAGTCGTTCTTACCGCCGGAGAACATGTCCTTGTTGACCTCGAGCAGAACGGCGACCCCGATGTTGTCTTTGGTCATCACTCTGTTCAGCATGACCTCTGAACCCTCGGAGTTGGCCATGGCCACCTGGTTGAACTCCACTGTGTGTTTCTGGACCATCGTAAACCTGCGGGGGAAAAAAACCCAAAACATCCATGAAGAAATGAACGACAGAAATCCAAACATTAATATACACAAAGGACGTAAACATCATTATTACATACAAAGACCACAGAACAAACAGCGAAGGTCTTAAACTCACTTCTCGGTCTTGAAGAACACAGCGCAGCCGTCCACGTGTTTCCTCTCCTGTTCGGACACCAGCTTGGCTCGAGACTTTGGACAGAAGTACCCGTCGTAGCCGCGCTCCTTTAGCGTCTCCAGAAACAAGGTGTAGTACTGCTCCGTCTCCACCTCCTGCACACGCACACACACACACACAGCAGGAAACATCAGCTAAAACCAGCCAATGAAACAATCAATAAATAAAATGATTCAGCTTTTCTTCAACAGATTTTTACGCTTTTTTTGAGCCAAAATAAACTTCCAGTCTCGAGGGAGGGAAACTAAACCGAAGACAGTCAGTCAGTATTGTCTCCTTCTGCAGACAATGACTCGGTTGTGTCAGCTGTGCAGATGTGCAGAGTAACAATCTGATAATTATAAAGCAGCTAAGAGACTTAAACGGCTCAATCATTCAGCGTCTAACGTTTGAGAAGCTGCAAAAAATTAAATATATCTAAATAATTGCCAATTAATTACGACGTATTGATTAATTGATAGCACAATATGGTTTTTTTTACACTCTAACTGCTATTGCACAACATGATGGGAGACAAGGTTGTGAATTGTGAGTCAAATTTCTCTTCATAAATCTTCATAGAGAAAGTTTTTTTTCTAAATCCCTTCCCAAAAAAGAAAAAAAGGTCCTAATAAATCCTGATAATCTGAAGATAACTGAGTTAATAATACCAAAAAACCTGCGTTAAAGATGTGACAAACAGCAGATATGAGGTGTGGTGAGGAAAATTAGAACTAAAATAGTTCAAAAGTTTAATAAAGCAGTGAAATGTCTGATCAGTAAAGTGCTAGACGCTTATTTTGTTGGGTGATAAACATAAATAAATAAATAATGTAATAAATAAACTATAACAGAAGCATTTAATGATGTAGGAAGACTTTTACAGCAGCCTATAAATAAAATCTTCCTCTTTTTAACACTCTGATTAAAAGGTAAAGTCTCTAAACGCGTTTCTACCTGCAGGCTGATGATATCAGCGTCACAGCTGGTGATCTCCTCCATGATGCCTTTCTTCCTGTACTCCCAGTTGAGAGCCCAGGACGGGCAGTAGCCGTACAGCTGGCGCGTGGCGTATTTGTCGCACAGCACGTTGTAACACATGACTGTGAAAGTGGCTGCAGGAGAGTACAGAAGAAAAGGAGGAAAAAAGACGATGAGAAAAACAGCAACATAACAGTTTGAGGAGGAAAAATGATTCTTTAGATCCTTAGAGTGTTTTACTGAGTATAAGCAGCTAAAGAAACCAAGACAAACATGTATTATTATGCAAAGGCTGCTGATTAATAATAATAAAATATTCAACTGGAACATATATATTATACAGAGGGACCTTACATGCTGTTCAGGGTCCAATTTGACCCATTTTCCACATTTATGAGGTGTAAAAACACCAAATACACATTTATACACAGCTGGACTTTTTTGACCCCGTCTGTTTTGACTGTTCCTTCTTTCTTTCCTTCCTTCCTTCCGTCTGTCCTCCCTCCCTCCTTCTCTCTTTCCTTCCTCCCTTCCTTCTGTCCTCCCTTCCTCCTTCTCTCTTTCCTTCCTCCCTTCCTTCTGTCCTCCCTTCCTCCTTCTCTCTTTCCTTCCTCCCTTCCGTCTGTCCTCCCTCCCTCCTTCTTTCCTTCCTTCCTCCCTCCGTCCTTTCCTTCCTCCCTCCCTCCTACCTTCCTTCTTTCCCCCGTCCTTCCTGCCTTCCTTCCTTTCCTACCTTCCTTTCTTCCCTCTTTCCTTCCTCCCTTCCTTTCCTTCCTTCATCCTTCCCTCCTCCCTCCCTCCCTTCTTTCCTCCCACTTTGTTACATTTTTGTGCAGCTTATACACATTTTTATATTTTCAAATATACAAGTTTATACCTGTGGGAGGAAGGAGGAGAAAGGAAGGAAGGAAAGAAGGACAGAGGAAAGAAGGAAGGGAGGAAGGAAAGGAAGGAAGGAAGGAAATAAGGAGGGAGAGAGGAAGGATGGACAGAAGGAAGGAAGAAAGGGGGATGGAGGAAGGAAAGAAGGAAGGGAGGAAAGACAGAGGAAGGAAAAAAAGAGAGAAGGAGGAAGGACAGACAGAAGGAAAGAAGGAAGGAAGGAAGGACCAGTCAAAACAGACGGGGTCCGACATGAAGCTGGAGGTGTAACTTACCTGTTGGACTCATTTGGTCTCGCTCTTTCAGAGTGATCCAAGGTCTTTGGGGGAGCTGCTCTGGGTGGACTGGAAACAAGGCGAGGTGAGGAAGAGAAAAAACGGATTAGTGGGACAATAGGACGATATACCTGCACTGGTCAGGTTTATAATAAACTGCCAGTTAAATATGCATGAGTCCTGTTGATTACCTGCTAGATTGTCGAGCATGTAGTTCAAAAGCTTTCTGGTTCCGTCCGGCTCCTGGTACAGATTGAGGATGTCTTGGGACAAAGGGTTTCCTGCAAAAACCAAAATACAATATATATATATATATATATATATGATGTCCATGTGGTTTAGTCAAATTTAAAGGGGTTAAAATGTGAAAATAAACGTATGAATAACTTGCACACATTCTTTTTTTGTGGACCCAGCATCAAATTTCTGCTTTTAATCCATTTTGAGAGAATATATTAGAGGATTATGGTAAAAATGTCTAAGTGGTGTAACCATAAAAACTTTCTTTCTTTCTTTCTCTTCTTCCTCCTTTATCTTTCTTTGTGTCTTTTTTTCTCTCTCAGTGGATAAAATATGTAATATTGACTGAATGAATATTGAATATCACTGACACTTAAATAAATGCAAAGCAGGGAGCTCAGATAAATGTAACTACTGGTTACTAAAACTGTTATAATATGAAGGATATTAGATAGATAGAAGATGAATAGTAGTAATAGTAATGTAATGAATGACTCACCTTTTAGCCCGAGGGTTTGTAACTGGAACAGCCTCCCAAGTTCATAAGGCAGAACTCGTAAAAGATTGTTGTTTAAAAGCAATTCCCTGTAAGAGACGACACCAAAAACACATCAGTCATCTTTTATTCTTATCTTGTACATTTTTTTTTACATCTGAAGGGATTTTCTCCTGCGAGTCTTTATCGCTGTCAAAACCGCCTTCGAACACGTTGTCACTTCGATTCATTCATTTAGTCAAACTGTGTCATCGTCAGCTTTTTTTTTTTTTTAGGTGAGATGCTTTTTATGGACGCAGGAAGATAACTGTATCTGTTCCTCGCCCACAGACTTCATAATCTTTCCTCTTTTTCTGGTGTTTGATCTGCGTGTGTGTTCGGATACATCGCTTCTTTAAATCACCCTCCTGTTGTCCTCGAGTCAAGGAAGGAAGGGAGGAAGAAGGAAGGAAAGAAGGGAGGGAGGGAGGAAGGAAGGAAGGATGGAAGGGAGGAAAAGGAAAGAAGGGAGGGAGGAAGGAAGGAAAGGAGGAGGGAGGGAGGAAGGAAGGAAGGAAGGTAGGAAAGGTGGAAAGGAAAGAAGGGAGGGAGGGAGGAAGGAAGGATGGAAGGGAGGACAGCAGGAAGGAAGGTAGGAGGGAGGGAGGAAGGAAGGGAGGAGGGAGGGAGGAAAGAAGGACAGAGGAAAGAAGGAAGGAAGGTATGAGGGGAGGTCGGAAAGTCGGAAGGGAGAAAAGAAAGACAGAAGGAGGGATGAAGTAAGGAAGGAAGGGAGGAAAGAAGGAACAGTCAAAACAGACGGGGTCAATTTGACCCGGGACGACGATACGAAGGTTAAGCTTTAAAGGCAGTTTGAGGCGTTTAATCCTTTTCAATGAATTCATTATTTTAAAAACACCAAAACTAAAACAACAGATTTTAAAACATCGTAACAAGCACTAAGGTTGTTTTTTTTCCCGCCTACCTGAGAGAAACCATGTTGCCCAGTTCGGCGGGCAGGCTGCGGAGCTTATTGGACGACAGATTCAGGTAGACCAGGTGGGGCAGCTTGGCGATGTCCGGTGGGATGCGGGTCAGGTTGTTGTCGTTGATGTGCAGCGCCGTCAGGTGGGTCAGCGTCCATAACGAGCTGCTCAGATTCCTGACCCGCCCTGCGTTAAGAACAACAATGATAGTGTTAGCTTTTTATTTGGTTAGTTGTCTTTAAGCAGATTTTAACCTTTAACCCTCCTGTTGGAAGGAAGGAAGGGAGGAAGAAGGAAGGAAAGGAGGAAGGGAGGAAACAAAGAGAGAAGGAGGGAGGAAGGACAGACGGAAGGAAGGAAGGGAGGAAAGGAGGAAAGGAAAGAAGGGAGGGAGGAAGGAAGGATGGAAGGGAGGAAAGGAAGGAAGGAAGGAAGGAGGGAAGGAAGGAAGGTAGGAAAGGAGGAAAGGAAAGAAGGGAGGGAGGGAGGAAGGAAGGAAGGATGGAAGGGAGGAAGGAAGGAGGGAAGGAAGGAAGGTAGGAAAGGAGGAAAGGAAAGAAGGGAGGGAGGGAGGAAGGATGGAAAGGAGGAAAGGAAAGAAGGGAGGGAGGGAGGGAGGAAGGAAGGAAGGAAGGATGGAAGGGAGGAAGGAAGGAGGGAAGGAAGGAAGGTAGGAAAGGAGGAAAGGAAAGAAGGGAGGGAGGGAGGAAGGAAGGATGGAAAGGAGGAAAG